>NC_084636.1:25333740-25663740 GCF_033978795.1 Nerophis ophidion | reverse complement strand
GCCATGTTGTTAGTATTGGCAGCCCTGTATGACGTCACAGGGAAATGGCAATCGCATCACAAATAGCGAAAATCAAGAACTTTAAAGCTTTTTTTAGGGATATTCCGGGAGGTGTAAAATTTTGAAAAAAATTACGAAAAATAAAACAAGCCACTGGGAACTGATTTTTATTGTTTTCAACCCTTTTGAAATTGTGATAATGTTCCCCTTTAAATAAACTGTTTGATTTGCTCACGCATTTGTTCACAAAGTGGTGACCCTCACCCCATCTTTGTTCGTGAATGACTGAGCATTTCATGGAGGCTGCTTTAATACCCAATCATGGCACCAAACTTTACTGGTTTTGGGTTTTGTAGCCTTCCCGGTAAGGTTTATTCAGGTGTACTGGAGAGGAGGCTACGTCGGATAGTCGAACCTCGGATTCAGGAGGAACAGTGTGGTTTTCGTCCTGGTCGTGGAACTGTGGACCAGCTCTATACTCTCGGCAGGGTTCTTGAGGGTGCATGGGAGTTTGCCCAACCAGTCTACATGTGCTTTGTGGACTTGGAGAAGGCATTCGACCGTGTCCCTCGGGAAGTCCTGTGGGGAGTGCTCAGAGAGTATGGGGTATCGGACTGTCTTATTGTGGCGGTCCGTTCCCTGTACGATCAGTGTCAGAGCTTTGTCCGCATTGCCGGCAGTAAGTCGAACACATTTCCAGTGAGGGTTGGACTCCGCCAAGGCTGTCCTTTGTCACCGATTCTGTTCATAACTTTTATGGACAGAATTTCTAGGCGCAGTCAAGGCGTTGAGGGGTTCCGGTTTGGTAACCGCAGGATTAGGTCTCTGCTTTTTGCAGATGATGTGGTCCTGATGGCTTCATCTGACCGGGATCTTCAGCTCTCGCTGGATCGGTTCGCAGCCGAGTGTGAAGCGACCGGAATGAGAATCAGCACCTCTAAGTCCGAGTCCATGGTTCTCGCCCGGAAAAGGGTGGAATGCCATCTCCGGGTTGGGGAGGAGACCCTGCCCCAAGTGGAGGAGTTCAAGTACCTAGGAGTCTTGTTCACGAGTGAGGGAAGAGTGGATCGTGAGATCGACCGGCGGATCGGTGCGGCGTCTTCAGTAATGCGGACGTTGTATCGATCCATTGTGGTGAAGAAGGAGCTGAGCCGCAAGGCAAAGCTCTCAATTTACCGGTCGATCTACGTTCCCATCCTCACCTATGGTCATGAGCTTTGGGTCATGACCGAAAGGATAAGATCACGGGTACAAGCGGCCGAAATGAGTTTCCTCCGCCGTGTGGCGGGGCTCTCCCTTAGAGATAGGGTGAGAAGCTCTGCCATCCGGGAGGAACTCAAAGTAAAGCCGTTGCTCCTTCACATCGAGAGGAGCCAGATGAGGTGGTTCGGGCATCTGGTCAGGATGCCACCCGAACGTCTCCCTAGGGAGGTGTTTAGGGCACGTCCAACCGGTAGGAGGCCACGGGGAAGACCCAGGACACGTTGGGAAGACTATGTCTCCCGGCTGGCCTGGGAACGCCTCGGGATACCCCGGGAAGAGCTAGACGAAGTGGCTTGGGAGAGGGAAGTCTGGGTTTCCCTGCTTAGGCTGTTGCCCCCGCGACCCGACCTCGGATAAGCGGAAGATGATGGATGGATGGATGGATGGGTTTTGTAGAATGCATGTGTACCTATTACATTTCCCTAAGAAATGCATGAAAATATGTAAACCCATAAGGCTCGGAAGTTACGACGTGAGGTCTGTGGGTTGTACACCAGTAGAAAATAGACCAATTCCACCGTGTGCTTCCCGCGCCGCTCTATACTAAGTTGGTCATATTCCAGCAGAAATTGCCAGTCAGCCCTAATTCCGACCTTCCGATCTCAGCAGCAACAAGATTAAAGCTGAGCAGAGGCGAGATGGTAGGTGGGCGGGCGCGCGGGTCAGGCGGCGTGGCGGCTTCCGTCGACACAGGATTAGCCGGGGGCGGGAATGGTGAAGTGGGCCAGCTAGAATATGGACAGCAGGCTGGGGAAAACATGGCCTGGCTCATTTTATCAGGGTATCATTATGCTGGTGGCACGAGTCTCAGACAGGCCTAGTTAATCGATGGCCTGGGACACTTGTAAATATTGCTTTTTATTTGGACGTGCAATGCCAGAAAGGAACAAGAACGACGTCTAATGACAGAAGAGAAACATTTTTGAATAGATTATCAACCTGTGATTTATATTTAAAAAACACTGTTGCAGTGTTCTCGGGTCTTCCACACCTTTGTCGACTGCCAAGTGTAATTAAAAATGTTATGGTCCCAATGACCCAGGAACTAATCAAATGAGGTCCGTAAAAAAAAAAATTTATTAGGTAAAATGCAAAAATGTCTTAATTTAAGAGAAGGCAGACAGGCAGAAAAGAGAGAAAAAAAACATGAATATTCCCCAGGCCCGTTGCAACCAGGTTTTCATTTTTTGTGGTCACATTTTGTTTAGTTATGTTCTGTTGGTTTAAGACTCTGTTTCGTTCCTGATTACGCTCCATTGTTTTGTCACCATGACAACCGATTAGTTCACCGATACTCGTTTGGACTCGTGCACCTGATTTGTTTAGGACTAACACACCTGTATTAATCATGTCACTATTATTTAAACTTGTAGTTGCTAGGCAGTCGGCCTGGCGTCATTGTTGTTGCTCAATGCTCTGTTCACTCTTGATGCACTCTTGATACACTCTTTATTCACCTCTGGACTCTGTTTATGCCATAGCTCTTGATGTTCATAGTTCATGTTGCTTTGCTCATGTCACAGTAAGTGTTTTTTTTTGTTTTATGTCCAAAGTTCTGCCTTAGTGCAAGTTTTTGTTTTTCTTAGCCAAGTTTGTTTTCCGCCCTGTTTGTTCCTTTTTTAAGTCAAATTAAATCATGCCTTTACCTTCACGCCTTGTCCAGTCCGGTCGCTTTGCACCATGGTAGAACAAACCACGCAAAAGTCCAAGTCCTGACGCTGGTATGGCAAACTATGTAAATGCCTAGTGTCCCCAGCTGAAAGGGGGCCCCCCTGACAGACTAGTCATGTATTCAAATTTAACAGCAACAATGTGGGATTCTATCACAGGCCAATACAATGACAATATCAGAATAATGTCAAATACAGAGTCGAAATCCCCTTTAATGGGGCCCCTCCCAGCAGCCAAAAGACTGATATGCACATAGACACTGACAAAAAGGAATTAAATAATGACGATATAGCACAGTGTCAATGACACTCTCAAAATCCCCCTCAAGGAGGCCCTTCCCACCAGCCAACACTTTCTTAGAAGAGTGTTTGCGTACAACACCGAAAAACTTCCAAAGTTTGCGAGTAAACAGAGATGATAGTATCAATCTCACGGAGGTTCTTGAGCCATTTTGAGGGATAATGAGCAATGAGCGTGATCCGGTTAGGAACCGCAGATCTCTTCCCCAGCAACAACAATGGAAATCATGCAGACTTAGTTGGAGACAACAACGATTACTTCGGGACAAATGATAATCTAGAACATGGGTGTCAAACTCTGGCCCGCGGGCCCATGTAATTTCATTTGGCCCTTGAGGCAATTTCCAATTAACATTAGAGCTGGCCAGCCGGTACACCGCATTCACCGCTAATACTCATACTTTCCAACCCTCCCAATATTCCCGGGGGACTCCCGAATTTCAGTGCCCCTCCCGAAAATCTCACTGGGCTACAATTCTCCCAAATTTCTCCCGATTTCTACCCGGACAACAATATTGGGGGCGTGCCTTAAAGGCACTGCCTTTAGCGTCTTCAACAACCTGTCGTCATGTCCGGTTTTCCTTCACATAATATATGCGGCTTTTACACACACACAAGTGAATGCAAGGCATACTTATTCAAAAGCCATACAGGTCACACTGAGGGTGGTGGTATAAACAACTTTTAACACTGTTACAAATATGCGCCACACTGTGAACCCAAACCAAGCAAGAATGAAAAACAAATTTTCGGGAGAACATCCGCACCGTAACACAACATAAACACAGCAGTACAAATACCCAGAATCCCTTGCAGCACTAACTCTTCCGGGACGCTACAATATACACCGCTTGATACCAACAACCGTGTGTCGCAAACTGAGCAGTAAAAAGGCCTGAATGGTTGATTTATTCATTGTTACTTTATTTTCAAATGTATTCGCCTGTGGAAAAAGTTGATGTTGATATTTACCTCAGAAGGCTGCAAATAGAAAAGAGGCATTCAATTTTTCATTTAAATTTTTTTTATATACCATTGATGTTTTTTCGTTTGTTTTTTTAAAGTTGAATTTGCACTATTAAGTTATATAAGCGTTGCTTTTTCCATATTCAGTGTTAAAGCAAATCAGTGTAGCAAACTGAGCAATAATTAAGGTATTTTTCATGCACTTTCTCTTGCTACTTAAAGGCTTGAATGTTTGATTCATTCATTGTTATTTTATTTTCAAATTCATTATTAGCCTGCGGAAAAAGTTTGTTTTGATATTTACCTCAGAAGGCTGCAAATAGAATAGAGGCATTCGATTTTATTTAAATTTAATTTGATATGCCATTGATATGTTTTATTATTTGTAACTGGATTTTGCATGTCATTATAAAATTATATAGGCCTTGCTTGTTCAATAGTCAATGCGAAACTTCTTTGGGTCCCTATTAAAAGGTTCATTTTTTCAACCTTGGCCCGCGGCTTTGTTCAGTTTTAAATGTTGGCCCACTCTGCATTTGAGTTTGACACCCCTGATCTAGAACCTTATATTGTAGATCCTGAATATAGGGTGTCATGATCTGTGGTCTGGGTTTTGTTTTTACATTTTTTTGTTTTTTGGACTCTTTTAGTTCTTATTTGCGCTTCCTTGTTTATTAAGTTACCATGGCGACTCATTAGTCTCACCTGCCGCTGGTGTTTGGACACGCACCTGCTCTAATTAAGAGACTATTATTTAAGCCTGTCTTTGCCAGTCGGCCTGGCATCATTGCTCTTTTCATGCCACAGTTTCATGCTTGTTTGATGCGATACCACAGTTCATGTTGCTTGTTTCCATAGTTAAAGCTATTTGTTTCATGTCACTGTTTAGTGTTGTTTTCATGTCTTTAGTTTCATCTTTCATGTCCTAAGTTTTTGACTCAGCTTCCCTCTGGGTTGTTTTTATGTTTTGTGCTTCGTTGAGTGTTAGTTGAGAAATAAATATGTTCCTACCTTCAAGTCCTGTCCGCAATTAGTCCGTCTGCATCCCGGGAGAACAAACTTCGCCCCCGTATTGTCAGAGTGTAGACCCAGAATCTACAACAATTGCATAGTAAACATAAACATACATAAACTCTGATGAGACATTATGAAATCCGGAAGGGACTGAGTAATACCTGGCTCGAGAAACTCAAAACCAATGTCATCTGCAGTGGAGGTTTCTCTTATCAGAGTTATACATTTCCGAGGAAAATGGTCCTCTCATGCAAACCACAAACGCTGGAAAGGAAAGAGAATAAAAAAAAACAGTATTTTAACAACACCATTTGTTTATCCAGATTTAAGAGGGGACATATGTAGAGGAAATAGAGAACAAGCAGCAACAAAGGACAACAATTTTGTTGGACCCGGTTGGACTACCTGTGCCAGGATCCTAAAGCTATAAGTGAGCTAAAAACGACACAGTGTCGACAGAAAAGAGTGAGCAGGTCGGATGGGAGGTCAAAGGGCATCGTGTTACATCGGCAAAGCAGATGACAGGAGCCTGAATCAAATTTCACAATTCTACTCATGGGGGGCTTTTATGTCTTCATCGACGGCGGAGACATTGGAGCTGACTGACACAAAGTGTAACTGCTATGTCTGAGCAAAGATAGAGGTAACCCAACTCCCCGCTATCGGTTTTTGTCTGTCTGCCAGCTCGTCTCGCACACTCCAAATTGCCTTCTCCTACATCTCACCTTCCACCGCCCGCCGCCGCCGCATCTTTTTACCGACATCACCACCCTCACCCGTCACTTCCCCGGCTGCCTCACTTTCATCGCTTCCTCCCAGCGACGCTGGATCAGCACCAGCAAAGTCAACTCCATAGTGGATTTGTTCGCTTAAAGATGTCCAAATATTGTTGTCTGCGCTTCAATGGGGAAAACAAGCAGTTTTTTTTTCTTCACTCAGAAGACAGAACATAGTCGGACATGGTTGTACTTCCCATTGACACGTTTCCATTTAATCTACCACCACTGACCTAACTGACAAGTACTTTACGCTGGTGTCACATGGTCTGCTCTCGCCATTCGCAGACTTAATAAGTGTTTCAACTCGGTGGGCTTCCACTTTATCTCCAAGATTACATCTGACAGAAAAGTATAGGCAATTACCGTCTTCAGTCCCGAGATGCATTTTTTTCTGTCTGTTCAATAGTTTGAGCTAATCCTACGTTTTAAAAATTTTTTTTTTAAATATACAGTAGCGCCCGTTTTGCTTCTTTATCTGAAACATGATAAGCTGAAATGACTTTTACTGATCGGCTTACAAAGGTATGCAATCACTCGGACCTGGATTTAAGACGAGCTTTCTTTTTCAGGACTTGGTTTTGGAAATGGAATTGGCAGATAACAAAATAAGCATATTTCTTAGCTCTTTTTTTTCTCCTGAAAATGAATCTCCCATAATATCAATTCATTTTGGAGTAATGGGTAACTGACTAACTGTAGCCTATTTCCACATATTTCTATCACTCAATCAACGTTTATTTATACAGCCCTTAATCATAGGTGCGTTGAAAGGTTGTACAAAACACTATGATATCCTTTGACAGAGTGGATGAACTTGGTACTCATTACTCGTCTCAACAGGTCTAATTCCCGTCATAATGTTATTGATTTGCTATCATTTATAAGAGTACTGGTTGCATTTTGTATCAGATAAATGTTTTAATTTAACTGTTGCAAGATACATACAGTACATGTGGTGGCAGCTCGTCTTCAGAATTGGCAGATAACAAAATAAGCCCATCTCTTAGCTATTTTTTTTCTTCTGAAAACGAATCTCCCATAATATCAATTCATTTTGGAGTAATCGGTAACTGACTAACTGTAACCCATTTCCACATATTTCTATCACTCAATCAATGTTTCTATAGCCCTTAATCGTAGGTGCCTTGAAAGGTTGTACAAACCACTATGATATCCTTTGACAGAGTGGATGAACTTGGTACTCATTACTCGTCTCAACGGGTCTAATTCACGTCATAATGTTATTGGTTTGCTATCATTTATAAGAGTACTGGTTGCATTTTGTATCAGATAAATGTTTTAACTGTTGCAAGATACTTACAGTACATGTGGTTGCAGCTCGTCTTCAGAATTGGCAGATAACAAAATAAGCATATCTCTTAGCTCTTTTTTTTCTCCTGAACATGAATCTCCTATTATATAAATTCATTTTGGAGTAATCGGTAACTGACTAACTGTATCCCATTTCCACATATTTTTTATCACTTAATCAACATTTCTATAGCTTTTAATCGTAGGTGCCTTGAAAGGTTGTACAAACCACTAAGATATCCTCTGACAGAGTGGATGAACTTGGTACTCATTACTCGTCTCAACAGGTCTAATTCACGTCATAATGTTATTGGTTTGCTAGCATTTATAAGAGTACTGGTTGCATTTTGTATCAAATAAATGTTTTAATTTAACTGTTGCAAGATACTTACAGAAAATGTGGTGGCAGCTGGTCTTCAGAAATGTTTGGGGCGGAGCCGTCAGGTATTTCCTGGTTTTGTGAGGTTGATGATGTCATCACAGACAACATCAGATCATACCAACTCACAGGGGGTAGTTTGTTTTCCAATTTAGTATAAACGTATATTTGGTTCAGAGCGATATGAGGGTTAGATAGCAATAGCATATTTGATATAAAACCTGTGGGCAACAGTGGCGTATGCCAGGTAGTATGGGATGTCATATAAAAGAGCAGAAAGGTAATGTTGATTGATTGATTGATACTTTTATTAGTAGATTGCACAGTACAGTACATATTCCATACAATTGACCACTAAATGGTAACACCCGAATAAGTTTTTCAACTTGTTTAAGTCGGGGTCCACGTTAATCAATTCATGGTAATGTGAACAATTCAGACATGCCAAAACACATGCATTCCTTCCTTGACTGGACGGTAGATTATTTGCTTTGTACTTTTGCTTGTTTAAGTAGCTACTTTGGTTTTTGTGCGGTTTTACACGTGTTCAAGAAATGCTTTGTCATTAAACACACCACACTTCCAACAAACTGGAAGTCAGTCTTCCTGTCATTTGGCCCTCGGAAACTACATTACAACATATCCAATATATGAACCCTTATCCGAGCAAAGAAAAACTCCAAAAGCCTAAGATGGGAAAAAGAAGAAACTTTGGGAAGGGGCTGCAGATGTGGGGAGCCCCCTCCTGGGTGACAGGATGAAATTGATGCCAACTGGGTTCAGATAGTGATGTATTCATAATGTAGGCGTCCAGACCATTAGGAATTGGCAATGAGTCTCGCTGTAGAGGAGTGGTCCACCCCGGGTCATGACTTAAAACTGCTTGAACAACCTCCAGAGTGGTAACTTCTCCATGCAGTACAGGGAGGCCAAAAAGAGAAGTGGCACGTCAACTGGTCCAAAACAAAGACTTTTTAAAAGCTTCAGTCTATAGATGTGTTTCAAGGTGGAATAAATGCTTCGACCAAGTAGTTTATCCAGCTGTTGCCTGTTACCGGTAGTACTGGAGCCTGAATAGGAAACGCTCTAGAGCAGGGATCACCAACCTTTTTGAAACCAAGAGCTACATTTTGGGTACAAATTAATGCGAAGGGCTACCAGTTTGAGACACACTTAAATAAATTGCCAGAAATAGCCAATTTGCTCAATTTACCTTTAATAAATAAATCTATACATATACATAAAAAAAATGGGTATTTCTGTCCGTCATTCTGTGGTACATTTTTTACGGAGGTTTTTTTTGTAGAGAATAAATGCTATATAAATAAAACTATTAATTGAATGGTTTACAAGAGGAGAAAACAGGAAAAAAATTAAGATACAATTTTGAAACATAGTTTATCTTCAATTTCGACTCTTTAAAATTCATAATTCAAGCGAAAAAAAACTAGCATCATTAGTAATTTTTCCTGAATAAGATTAAATTTAGAATTTTGATGACATGTTTTAAATAGGTTAAAATCCAATATTAATTTTGTTAGAATATATAACAAATTGGACCAAGCTATCTTTCTAACAAAGACAAATCATTATTTCTTCTAGATTTTCCAGAACAAAAATTTAAAAAAAAATTCAAAAGACTTTGACATAAGATTTAAATTTGATTCTAAAGATTTTTTAGATTTGCCAGGATATATATATTTTTTTAATTTTAATCATAATAAGCTTGAAGAAATAATTAACAATTATCCTTTGTCGAAAAAACAGAAGCTAAAATTAAAAATTAAATCAAAATGTATGTATTATTCTTTACAGTAAAAAAAATAAATTCACTTGAACATTGATTTAAGTTTTCAGGAAAGAAGAGGAAGGAATTTAAAAGGTAAAAAGGTAAATGTGTTTAAAAATCCTAAAATCATTTTAAGGTTGAATTTATTTAAACAAGTGAAGACTAAGTCTTTAAAATATTTTCTTGGATTTTCAAATTCTATTTGAGTTTTGTCCCTCTTAGAATTAAAAATGTCGAGCAAAGCGAGACCAGCTTGCTAGTAAAAAAAAAAAAAAAAAAATAGACGCAGCTCACTGGTAAGTGCTGCTATTTGAGCTATTTTTAGAAAAGGCCAGCAGGCTACTCATCTGGTCCTTACGGGCTACCTGATGCCCGCAGGCACCGCGTTGTCGACCCCTGCAGGGGTAGGGAACCTATGGCTCTAGAGCAAGATATGGCTCTTTTGATGACTGCATCTGGCTCTCGGATAAATCTGAGCTGACACTGCTTAACACGATAAGTAATGAATAAATCCACTTGTAATCACAGTGTTAAAGATAATGTTCAAAATATAAAACATTCTCATGCATTTTTAATCCATCCATCTGTTTTCTACCGCACCTGTTCAAGAAGTTGTGTTAATGGTAAGAAGTTATGTATTTATTATTGGTTAGTGTGGGGCTTGCCCTCCTGGGGGTTCTGCAGACCATCAAGCACCGACATGAGAGCCTGTTTTAGGGTTACAATATTGTTTTATTTTTCAATAAGTCTCTCAGTTACATTCCAGCAATTGTCTTTTTCTCTTTCGTTTTCGCTCGCGCTCTGGCTCCGGCCCCAACCCCGTCTCCCCTCCTGGCTGCTGCTTATAACAGAGCGACAGCTGATTAGATAACAAGGCCCACGTGGGCCATTTACGCACCTGTGGCTGATTTAGAGGCTGGTCCTGGCACACCCCAGTTCACTGCAGGCTGCAGGCCACGCCCCCTCCACAGTTAGCTTCAGAATAACAATGTTATTACACAGAATAAGAGCCCTATTATACTCTGGAAATGTTGGTCTTACTTAAAAATGCACACGTTTAGTTGTGTTCAGTGTTAAAAAAAAAATTATATGTTTTTTACAGAAATATATTTTAAAATATTTGGCTTTTTGGCTCTTTCAGCCCCTGCTCTGGAGCTTTTAGACTTTGTTTTTGGACTCTGGGAATCACTAATAAGCCGGCGTTCTTGGACGGAACGTGGGGTACAATACAATCAGCAAGGTAAGATGGTGCCAAAACGTTTAGTATTTTTATATGTGAGTAATAAAACCTTGAAGTCGCATCTTAGCTGTACCGAGAGCCAGTATAGACGTAATATGATCAAACTTTTATGTCCTGGTCAAAAGTTTAGCAGCTACATTTTGTACCAAATGTAATCTTTAAAAAGTACTAATGTAATGGAAAAACAAGTTGCCTCTATATTGAAGCTGCGATCAAATATATCTGATTTATAACACCAAAATTTGCGAGTAAATAAAGACGATAAAAATAATATCAATCTCACAGAGATTTCTGAGCCATTTTGAGAGATAACGAGCAAGTCAGTAACGTGATCCGTGATGTAGAGGTAGGAACCGCGGATCTCTTCCCCAGCAACAACAATGAAAATCATGCAGACGGATTGACTTTTTAAATACATTTCGAATATTAAATACCTTTAAATAAAAGTCTGCTTACAGGCAAGCCAATGGGAGCTCCACTATTCCAGCCATAAAATCCGATATATAACCATGTAAAAAGCGCCAACAATACTCTATTTACTTTTCGTGACTTGAATTCGTGATATTGTTATTTTAAATGCTAACACAGACAAATTATTTATAGTGCCTCCGTGATCACTTCTTGCGTGCCGACGTTTACATCATCCACTGATCAGCTATTTCCTCGTGTCCTTGCTCCCTGTAAGTGTATTATGAACCATGCATCCCACTTGAAAAGTAGATAGCTGAAGATATAATCCGGCAAGTTGGGACACTTTGATAGCCATTTAGGATTTAACGACACGACACAAAAAGCACTTGTCTCCCTCCCCCCTTTTCTTCACATTGATTATTAGACTTTTTCATTTAAATTGTAATAGGACATCCCAACAGTTGGGTTCCTAATGACAGCGGACCTTGTACAGTAAGTGATGATTTATCATGTTTGTTGGCTCTCATGAAGTCTGCAGGGAGCATAAATCAGAGATGAAGAAAACGTAATGCATTTTGGAAATTAATGCTTAAAATGAGAAAAAAAATTGACATTTTAAATGTTATTTTAAATGTGCTCGATACTACATTACATATATAACTAAATCATTTATATAAAATCCAAATGGATTTTATTTTTTATTTTTTTTAGGGGTCTATAGGCAGGATTGAGCGACCCTCATATGCCCATCCATCCATCCATCCATCCATTTTCTACCGCTTATTCCCTTTCGGGGTCGCGGGGGGCGCTGGCGCCTATCTCAGCTACAATCGGGCGGAAGGCGGGGTACACCCTGGACAAGTCGCCACCTCATCGCAGGACCCTCATATGCTTCATTGGAATTTATTTAATATTTAAAATGCATTAAAAAAAAAACAAAAAAAAAAAAACAACATTTGTTATCATGTCTTTTATAATGATTGTAAAACGTATGCCAAAAAAAAATAAAAATACAATAAAAAAAGACATTTCCCCTTTAACGTGTGACACAAGCAAAAGAGTTGGATCCAAAATAATACTGACATTTTTCACCGAATCGCTTTGTATGATTTTTTTAATTGTTGAATTTTCAAAGTAGACAGTGTGGATAAAGGAATGTAAAAAAATAAAATAAAATAATAATATGATACAATGTAGAACCCATAGCTTATGTTTCTTTATCTTCAATATCTGCCCGTACAATTTCCTTACACTTTTTATGACATTTTTAATTCTTGGTATTGTTTTTTTTTTTACCTTGCATGAACCTGCGTGTTCCCATCCTTGCAAAATAAGTAAAACATCAGTAGAAGAGGACACAAAATAGTATGCTAGCGGCTTACCATCTTTTTCTCTGCTTTTCGACTGTTTAAAGTTAAGGTTAAAGTACCAATGATTGTCACACACACACTAGGTGTGGTGAAATTTGTCCTCTGCATTTGACCCATCCCCTTGATCACCACCTGGGAAGTGAGGGGAGCAGTGGGCAGCAGCGGTGCCGCGCCTAGGAATCATTTTTTGGTGATTTAAACCCCAATTCCAATCTTTGATGCTGATAGTGCCGAGCAGGGAGGCAATGGGTCCCATTTTTTTATAGTCTTTGGTATGACTCGGCCCGGGATTTGAACTCCTAACCTACCGAACTCAGGGCGGACACTCTAACCACTAGGCCACTGAGTAGGTGTGTTTAGGTGTCCACAGCAGAGCTTGTTTCCCCTGCTGCGAACGTGATGCAGAACTATAGTTCCATGTTTAAACATTAAACTCCATAACATAGCCATTGGTGTACCTGCCAAAAAGATACCGCAAAGGCTGCTGCAAAAAGTGGCAAAAACTTGTACAGCATGTTATGTACAAAATATTACGCGATATGAATGTGCCTCCAGTCTTCTGTAGGTGACATTTTAGAGCTGAAAGTGGGCGTTCCAAAATGTGCTGAATCTACCCAGAAAACAGGCCTACTGTATGATCATTAGTGTGTCTCTTTTTTGTCATCATTAGTCACGACTATTGTTTCCTAACTTGCTAATCATTCTATGAACCACTTTTTTGGGTCAGCAACCCAAGCTCTTTAATGCCACCCAGGAGCAGTTTTATAAAAGGATTGCAAATGGAAAAAGAAGGGAGAAAATAATCTTTTTCTGTTTTAGTATGTTTTTTGTTTGCGGACAAACATGACACAAACCTTCCCAATTGTTAGAAATCCCACTGTTCAATATGTTTTTGTGTATGCTTCACTGCTTTTGATTGATTGATTGAGATATGCTGAGAGTAACATCATTTTGTCCTACTAATTTCGGCGGTTCTTAAACTCATCATCGTGTGGACTGTGACGTGACAGTTTGTTACATGAAAAATCGTCCACTCCTTCTTTGTCCCATTTTGTCCGCCAAACTTTTTATGCTGTGCGTGAATGCGCTTTGTTGATGGCATTGACTTGTTGGAGTGCTAATTAGGCATGTTTGGTCAGTGCATGACTGCAAGCTAATCGATGCTAACATGCTATTTGGGCTAGCTATATGTACATATTGAATCCTTATGCCTCATTTGTAGGTATATTTGACCTAATGGTAACCTACCGACCGGTGTCTCACCTTCCCTTTATTTCAAAAATCCTCGAAAAAATTGTTGCGGAGCAGTTAAATGAACACTTAGCGTCTAACAATCTATGTGAAACCTTTCAATCCGGTTTCAGGGCAAATCACTCCACGGAGACAGCCCTCGCAAAAATGACTAATGATCTATTGCTAACGATGGATTCTGATGCGTCATCTAGTGGCCATGTACTGCTTGCCTGTGTATCGGCTGGGGACATCTCTGCGCTGCTGATCCGCCTCCACTTGGGATGGTTTCCTGCTGGCTCCGCTGTGAACGGGACTCTCGCTGCTGTGTTGGATCCGCTTTGGACTGGACTCTCGCGACTGTGTTGGATCCATTATAGATTTAACTTTCACAGTATCATGATAGATCCGCTCGACATCCATTCCTTTCCTCTTCTCCAAGGTTCTCATAGTCATCATTGTCACCGACGTCCCACTGGGTCATTATTGTCACCGATGTCCCACAGGGTGTGAGTTTTCCTTGCCCTTATGTGGGCCTACCGAGGATGTCGTAGTGGTTTGTGCAGCCCTTTGAGACACTAGTGATTTAGGGCTATATAAGTAAACATTGATTGATTGATTGATTGATCCTTTCTTTTTATCCTCGGTGTGTAATATTTTATCAAACATATCAAGATACAGGTGATGGAATTCCTGCTGGGCATTGCTGCCTGACGCACCTCCACCAGTGCCTTTTGACAGGTGTGCTGTGACACCCCACTGAACACCTCTGTGGGCATAAACTGGTCATCAGCTGGGGACCACCATTCATCAACGTTTCGCTCCTTTAAACCCCAGAACGTCTCATGGTGGCGGACCGATGGCAGGGATGTCTCCCCTGCCACCCCCTGCTGATGCCCTAGGTGTTTGCACCCCAACTTTTATTCTTCCTCCTTAGCCACAGCCAGAAGCTGCCTTGGTCCGCCAGCTCTTTCATGGCTTTCCGATGCCCCGCTTCTGTGCACCCAATGTCTCAGAGAAGGCGGGCAGCTGAGGAACCAACAAAGCCCCTAGACCTCACTTCCACCGTCTTGCAAGCCTCTGACCAGAAGACCAGGTCTGGCCGTAGCGATGTTTCGACGATCTCCTTGGGGATATCTGTATGTATTATTGGCTGCATTTCAGATAAGTGTCTGTGTCATTACTGCCTACGCTCACAGGATGTCCTCCACATGTTGATTCCTAGAGCCAACACAGAAGAGGGAAAAAAAGCATTCAGTTATGCTGCTCCCTGGTCATGAAATGACATCCAGAAAAACCTAAGGCTACCAGATTAGATCACTTGGGGGAGTTTAAGTCCATTTTAAAAGATCGAGAAACCAGGTCTCTTGGGAAATGTACATACTTTTAAATTTAATTATTACTTAATCCGGGCTTTACAGTGGCAGAGGGGTTAATGCGTCTGCTTCACAATATGAAGGTCCTGAGTAATCCTGCGTTCAATCCCGGGCTCGGGATCTTTGTGTGTGGAGTTTGCATGTTCTCCCCGTGAATGCGTGGGTTCCCTCCGGGTACTCCGGCTTCCTCCCACTTCCAAAAACATGCACCTGGGGATAGGTTGATTGCCATCCATCCATCCATCATCTTCCGCTTATCCGAGGTCGGGTCGCGGGGGCAGCAGCCTAAGCAAGGAAGCCCAGACTTCCCGATCTCCAGCCACTTCGTCTAGCTCTTCCCGGGGGATCCCGAGGCGTTCCCAGGCCAGCCGGGAGACATAGTCAGGCTCTTTCCGACCCAGTGACGAGCGAGCTTCTGTAGCCGAGGATCGGACCGCCAAGTGCCCTGCCTTCGGCTGCCGCCCAGCTCACATTGCACCCGACGTCTATGGCCCCTGCTATGGGTGGTGAGCCCATTGGAGGGGTGACCCACGTTGCCTCTTCGGGCTGTGCCCGGCCGGGCCCCATGGGAACAGGCCTGGCCACCAGGCGCTCGCCATCGTGCCCCACCTCCGGGCCTGGCTCCAGAGGGGGGGCCCCGGTGACCCGCGTCCGGGCGAGGGAAATCTGGGTCCATGCCTTTTCTTCTTCATAAAGGTCTTCGAGCTGCTCTTTGTCTGATCCCTCACCTAGAACCTGTTTGCCTTGGGAGACCCTACCAGGGGGCTTTATGCCCCCGGACAACATAGCTCCTAGGATCATTGGGACACGCAAACTCCTCTACCACGATAAGGTTGCAGCTCAGAGAGGAGAACTTCACCTTTATTGTTAGTTTTTTTTTTTTTTTTTGTAGACAGAAAAAGGAGAACGGACACATTTTGGCTTAAAAACTAACTTCACCTTTATTGTTAGTTTTTAAGCCAAAATGTGTCCGTTCTCCTTTTTCTGTCTACACACATTGTTTGCTTGTAAGTACTCCGTGATTGTGCGCTGCCGAATGTGCTCCTCTGCTCGTAAACCAGCAATTTCATTATGTGATGATGACGGGTGTGCGGGGGCTTGGGGGACCGGTACTTTTTAGAGGCGGTATAGTACCGAATATGATTCATTAGTATCGCTCTACTGTACTAATACCGGTATATCGTACAACCCTACTTTGCAGATTTTGGTCCAATGACAAATAATACCGAATGGGACCAAAGTCAAGATGCCAAGTATTTCCTGTGGGTACAATAGTACGTAGCCTCACCCTTTGACTTGACAGTGGCTCATTAGGTCAGTGGTTCCTAAATAAGGGTACGCGTACCCATGGGGGTACTTGAAGGTATGCCAAGGAGTATGTGAGATTTTTAAAAAAATATTCTAAAAATAGCAACAATTCAACAATCCTTTATAAATATATTTATTGAATAATACTTAAACAAAATATGAATGTCAGTTCATAAACTGGGAAAATAAATGCAACAATGCAATATTCAGTGTTGACAGCTAGATTTTTTGTGGACATGTTCCATAAATATTGATGTTAAATATTTATTTTATTCAATCAATCAATCAATGTTTATTTATACAGCCCTAAATCACAAATGTCTCAAAGGACTGTAGAAACCACAACGACTACGACATCCTCGGAAGAACCCGCATAAGGGCAAGGAGAATTCACACCCAGTGGGACGCCAGTGACAATGATGACTGTGAGAAACCTTGGAGAGGACCTCAAATGTGGGCAACCCCCCCTCTAGGGGACGGAAAGCAATGGATGTCGAGCGGGTCTAACATGATACTGTGAAAGTTCAATCCATAGTGGCTCCAACACAGCCGCGAGAGTTCACTTTAAAGCGGATCCAAGACAGAAGCGAAAGTCCCGTCCACAGGAAACCATCCCAAGCGGAGTCGGATCAGCATTGTAGAGATGTCCCCAACCGATACACAGGCGAGCGGTCAATCCTGGGTCCCGACGAGCGGTCCATCATGGGTCTCGACTCTGGACAGCCAATACTTCACCCATGGTCATCGGACCGGACCCCCTCCACAAGGGAGGGGGGTACAGAGGAGAAAAAGAAAAGAAGCGGCAGATCAACTGGTCTAAAAAGCAGGACTATTTAAACGCTAGAGTTTACAAATGAGTGTTAAGGTGAGACTTAAATGCTTCTACTGAGGTAGCATCTCAAACTGTTACCGGGAGGGCATTCCAGAGTACTGGAGCCCGAACGGAAAACGCTCTATAGCACGCAGACTTTTTTGGGCTTTAGGAATCACTAATAAGCCGGAGTCCTTTGAACGCAGATTTCTTGCCGGGACATATGGTACAATACAATCGTCAAGATAGGATGGAGCTAGACCGTGTAGGATTTTATACGTAAGTAGTAAAACCTTAAAGTCACATCTTAAGTGCACAGGAAGCCAGTGCAGGTGAGCCAGTACAGGCGTAATGTGTTCAAACTTTCTTGTTCTTGTCAAAAGTCTAGCAGCCGCATTTTGTACCAACTGTAATCGTTTAATGCTAGACATGGGGAGACCCGAAAATAATACGTTACAGTAATCGAGACGAGACGTAACGAACGCATGGATAGTGGAAAAAATGGAGCGAATTTTAGCGACATCACGGAGATGAAAGAAGGCCGTTTTAGTAACACGTTTAATGTGTGACTCAAAGGAGAGAGTTAGGTCGAAGATAATATCCCGATTTTTTACCGAGTCACCTTGTTTAATTATTCGGTTGTCAAATGTTACAGTTGTATTATTAAATAGAGGTCGGTGTCTAGCAGGACCGATAATCAGCATTTCCGTTTTTTTGGCGTTAAGTTGCAAAAAAAAAATTATTGTGAAGAAAGGTTTAGAATTAAGTTCATGAATCCAGATGGATCTCGATTACAATCCCCAGAGAGTGCGCTTTAAGTTGATGATTACTTCTATGTGTAGAAATCTTTATTTATAATTGAACCACTTGTTTATTTTTCAACAAGTTTTTTGTTTTTTGTTTTTTTTTTCCAAATAGTTCAAGAAAGACCACTACAAATGAGCAATGTTTTGCACCGTTATACAATTTAATACATCAGAAACTGATGACATAGTGCTGTATTTTACTTCTTTATCTCTGTTTTTCAACCAAAAATGCTTTGCTCCGATTAGGGGGTACTTGAATTAAAAAAAATGTTCACAGGGGGTACATCACTGAAAAAAGATTGAGAACCACTGGTCACACTGCTAGCGAACACGATGTGAAATACGCCTTTCGTCTGTCCTGGTTTAAGAGAAGGCACCTCCAGCACATGGGAACCTTTCCGCGGTCCCGAGTCAACGCCGCTCGATCCCATCAGTGCTGCTTTATTACACGCGTGCTACTTTCTCCACCTACCTGCTGTGGAGATATGAATTATGGATGGACGTAACTCGGGCAGCACTGCTGGGCCAACTGCCGCTGGATTACTTTCAATTTGCTCCCTTCCCCGGGCTTCCTCGCGGGACTTTCGGGGCGTTATTTAGATTAGCGCCTGAAACTCGACGCCCGACAACCATATGAGGAGTGAATTACAAAAGAAACGCACGGTGATGCAATGGTCGCGTTTCTTTCGGTAGCGAGTTGCCCCCTCTTACACCATTGTCGTCTCATGATAACGGCTTCTAATTGTGCCTGTCTGCTACCAGAAAGCCGGGGGGAAAGTAGAAAGGGACAGGGCTCCTTTTTTTTAATGAAGCCCAACTAGAAGGACAGTGAGAGCCTGCGGGCTTCCAGAAGGATTAGGGGCCTCCAGCAGATTTAGGCTTGTGATGCTCAACCTTGAGGAAAGGACAGGAAATAGTGCGATGCTGAGAGAGGATGTTGTTTACATTATGTGTTGGTCGGGTCAGAGACACAAGGACCATTTAAGAATCACTTCTTGCCAGTGGCTCAAGTAAATACAACTATTTCCTACACACAAATATTGATGAGAGTCGTTAGCTGAAGCCAACTCCACATTACCACAGATACTGTATCTAAAAAAAATAATCTCTGGCCTAGGGTTGTACGGTATACCGGTATTAGTATAGTACCGCGATACTAATGAATCAAATTCGGTACTATACCGCCTCTAAAAAGGACCGGACAAACCTGCAATAAGACATATGTTTAATGTACCGTAAGATTTTCGATTAATCAGAATCAGAATCGGACATACTTTATTAATCCCCGAGGGGAAATTAAAATTTTCAGCACAATCCCATTCAAGACCAGACAAACATTACAGGGAGACAAAACAGGATCGCTGACGGGTCTGCCAACTTCCGGCGCCCCTTACAATAAAGGTGAGATACAGGTAAACAAGTGGGGGGAATGGGAGAAAAAAATAAAAGATTGAAATAAAATAAAAAAATCGGTCTAAGCCTGAGCCCTGGAGAGGGCGTCCAAACTGAGGCCAAGGGAAAAAAACAATTCATGGCCATAGCACACATCCCTCTTACATGTGGGGGAAACATCAACCATCAAAGAACACAAAGGACATGAAAGACATTAAAGTATGCAACCAGCCACTTCTACATACCAGTGTTAATTTTGACAGCAAAATTTTATTTAGTTTTAGTCATAGTCTTTTAACTAAAATGTAATTCAGTTTTAGTCATAATTTAGTTATTTAAATTGTTTTAGTTTTAGTCTAGTTTTAGTTGACGAAATATCATTAGATTATAGTCGACGAAAACTACAGTAGATTTAGTCGACTAAAGGGTAATATGTAAACTTTCCCTTCAATTTCTGAAAGTCAAAGCAAAACAGCGGACAAATCACCGATACAAGTCGTATTTTGATGAAAATCATGTCTCAAATTTAGTATTTCACGAGTAAGCCGTGTAATAAACGGGATAACGTCGAGTGAGTTGTATGTTATGGAAAATGCTTACCTGTGTGTGGATTTCGGGGTGATTCGACTGTAAATTGGTACAGTTGGTACAAAATGCGGCTGCTAGACTTTTGACAAGAACAAGAAAGTTTGATCATATTACGCCTGTACTGGCTCACCTGCACTGGCTTCCTGTGCACTTAAGATGTGACTTTAAGGTTTTACTACTTACGTATAAAATACTACACGGTCTAGCTCCATCCTATCTTGCCGATTGTATTGTACCATATGTCCTGGCAAGAAATCTGCGTTCAAAAGACTCCGGCTTATTAGTGATTCCCAAAGCCCAAAAAAAGTCTGCGGGCTATAGAGCGTTTTCCGTTCGGGCTCCAGTACTCTGGAATGCCCTCCCGGTAACAGTTCGAGATGCCACCTCAGTAGAAGCATTTAAGTCTCACCTTAAAACTCATTTGTATACTCTAGCCTTTAAATAGACTCCCTTTTTAGACCAGTTGATCTGCCGTTTCTTTTCTTTTTCTTCTATGTCCCACTCTCCCTTGTGGAGGGGGTCCGGTCCGATTCGGTGGCCATGTACTGCTTGCCTGTGTATCGGCTGGGGACATCTCTGCGCTGCTGATCCGCCTCCGCTTGTGATGGTTTCCTGCTGGCTCCGCTGTGAACAGGACTCTCGCTGCTGTGTTGGATCCGCTTTGGACTGGACTCTCGCGACTGTGTTGGATCCATTGTGGATTGAACTCTCACAGTATCATGTTAGACCCGCTCGACATCCATTGCTTTCCTCCTCTCCAAGGTTCTCATAGTCATCATTGTCACCGATGTCCCACTGGGTGTGAGTTTTCCTTGCCCTTATGTGGGCCTACCGAGGATGTCGTGGTGGTTTGTGCAGCCCTTTGAGACACTAGTGATTTAGGGCTATATAAGTAAACATTGATTGATTGATTTATAAATGTCGCTTTAAGTTTGTTGTGTTTTTCCCCGTAATCCTCGCGCTGCATTTCTTACACTGCGTCGTTATCTTTGACGTCAAATATAAAATTTCTCCATATGTCCTCTCTCCTCTTCCTCCCCGGCGTTGACATGTTGTCTTCGGCAGCGGTCCCGGTACCGGAATATTAGTATCTGGACAACACTACTCTGACCACATAAAAAGACATCTATTACTCACATTATGGACAATCTCAGCCCACTCTATAAGTCATTTGAACACCACTGTCAAAACAGTAACGATCAATCGATTAAATCAATGTTTCAATCAACCGACGTTTATTTATATAGCCCTAAATCACAAGTGTCTCAAAGGGCTGCACAAGCCACAACGACATCCGCGGTACAGAGCCCATATTGTCAGGCTTTTCCCTGACAGTTTGGCTATGTTAGTTTTTTCCTCTGCATTTGTCTTTGTTCCTGTCAGCACTCTTATTTTGGTAATTTCCTGATTTTATCCCTGAGTGCTTTTTTCCCTCAGCTGTGGCTGATTGGCACCTGGCCACACTTGGTGTCAATCAGCCAGCCACTATTTAGACCTGCTTTCTCCTCCAGTCAGTGCTGGATTATTGTCGCTCCTACTGGTTGTTTGTTGCTAATACCTTTTGTCGTTTGTACCAGTCGTTGTCAGTGCGGTAAGCTGTTCCTGTTAGTTCCTATAACTATTTACAGTTTTTTGTCTCCTCGCTCCTTGTTTTGTAGTCTCCTGTTAGCCGTTAGCTATTCCCAGTTTTCCTGTTTGCTGGATCCTTGTTCCCTGTTTTCAGTTTGTCCTCCTAGTTCGTGGTTTGTCTTCTTTTCATAATTTTATAAGATTAAATCACGTTTACCTATTCAATGCCTGCCACCATTTCTGCATCTTGGGGTTTGTCACCAAAAACTTGTGACACATATAAGGGTAAGGAAAAACTCACTCCAGTTGGACGTCGAAGGGAATGACAATGAGAAACTTTAGAGAGGACCGCATATGTGGGCAACCCAACCCCCCACCCCCGGGACCCTCCCAGAGGAGACCGAAAGCAATGGACATCGAGTGGTTCTAACATAATATTGTGAAAGTCCAGTCCATAGTGGATCTAACATAATAGTGACAGTCCAGTCCATTGTGGGGCCAGCAGGAGACCATCCCAAGCGGAGACTCCCAGTCTGTGGAACGCTCTCCCTGACCACCTGAGGGCACCTCAGACTGTGGATGCTTTTAAAAAAGGCTTGAAAACCCATCTTTTTTTAAAAAAAAAATCCTTTTTATAGATATGCATGCTGGTTCTAGCCATTGGGCTGTTTCTAGTTTTATATTCTATTTATTTTTATTGTCTTTTTATTATTATTATTATTATTACTATTTTTATTACACTGTGGCACTTTGAGGTTGTTTTCTCAACATATAGTGCTTTTTTACAAATAAAATCTATTACTATTATTATAAGCAGCGCACAGCCAGTACTTCATCCGTGGCCACTTGGTCTACTTGGTCAACAGCCATACAGGTCACACTGAGGGTGGCCGTATAAACAACTTTAACACTGTTACAAATATGCATCACACTGTGAACCCACACCAAACAAGAATGACAAACACGATTCGGCAGAACATCCGCACCGTAACACAACATAAACACAACAGAACAAATACTCAGAACCCCTTGCAGCACTAACTCTTCCGGGACGCTACAATATACACCACCCGCTACCCCCTACCCTCCAACCTCAATCCCACCACCCCCCTAACCCTTCCCACCTCCACCTCCTCATGCTCTCTCAGGGAGAGCAGGTCCCAAATTCCAAGCTGCTGTTTTGAGGCATCCATCCTAAAAGAAACTTCAATAATAAATATGGCAGTGCCATGTTGGCATTTTTTTCAATAACTTGAGTTGATTTATTTTGGAAAAAACCTTGTTACATTGTTTAATGTATCGAGCGGGGCATCACAACAAAATTAGGCATAATAATGTGTTAATTACACGACTGTATATATCGGTATCGGTTGATATCGGAATCGGTAATTACGAGTTGGACAATATCGGAATATCGTATATCGGCAAAAAAAACCCCATTATCGCACATCTCCACTTATTAACATTAGTAACATTTTGGCTTTTAATTAGTCATTATTAAGTATTTATTGTTGCCTTATTCTGCATGGCCTTATTATACAACCAGTAAGCTATTAACTAAGACTCTTCCCTCAATAACCTCAGAATTATTGCTTATTAGTGACCCTAACCCAAACCCTTATATCAGGGGTCAGCAACCCACGGTTCTAGAGCCGCATGTGGCTCTTTAGCGCCTTCCTAGTGGCTCCCTGGACCTCTTTCAGAGATGTGTGAAAATGAAAAAAATATTTTTTTAAATATATTTTCTGTAGGAGAACAAACATCACACAAACCTTCCTAATTGTTAGAAATCCCACTGTTTATATTATACATGCTTCACTGATGAGGGTATTTGGAAAGCACCGTTTTGTCCTACTAATGTCAGCGATCTTTGAACTCATCGTAGTTGGTAACTTTTTCTGATGCTGCCACAGAATTTTTTTTTTTTAAAGTATCATGCCACTCCTTCTTTGTCTCATTTTGTCCAACAAATGTTTTATGCTGTGCGTGAATGGACAAAAGTGAGCTTTGTTGATTTCATGGTTTTGCCGGAGTGCTAATCAGGCATATTTGGTCAATCCATGACTGCAAGTTATCTCACCCTCTGAGAAGCCTCCACTTTACTAATGTTTTCCAATGTTGCAAAAATGTGTAGAATAAAAAATAAAATACAACATTTCTGTCAACGGAGATTTGCGGCAGCCTTTAATAGTAAGCTAATATAGCAAATATAGACACTTAAATCATGTGTTGCCTTCATTATAAGACTTATATAAGAATTTGAATTTTTTTTGTGTGTTAAGATTGTATATATCCACGCTCTTGCTCAGTGACTGTGTTATAGAGGTAGGATGTTGTAGCGCAAGTTATCCCCTTGAGGGCGCTCTGGTACTCGGTAGTGTTTAACACAGAAGCAGTTGTGTGTTCAACAGAAGAAGAGAATAAAAGTCTCCTCGGTGAGAGGACGTTGATGTTCAAGAATCGTTGAAAGTGTTGTTCATGTGCACGCATAAAGAACTCTGTTAAGCTCAAACACCTTAACATTGTGGCTTCAGACCGATATTTTTTGTGTATTTTTGGTCCAATATCGCTCTTTCAAAATTTTGCGTTACCGACACCTGCCTTATATGTTACCCTCGTGTCCAAATAACTCTAAATTACGTCTCTGTCACTTTAATAAGCAACAAATTAATGATGAATATGTTCCCCATGCTAAAGTGTCACGTGGGGGTCGCATTTTAATGCGGGATCGTTCCTCCAGTGCAAACACGGACATTCCGGACAAAACTTAAAGGTAAGAAATGATTTAAAGAATAATGCACCGTATCAAACTGACAGAAACAAACAAAAGAAAAGCGTGCCGAACTTTAGCACAGAGTCGAGAACAAGAACATAAATGTGACTGTTGCTTACCGCAAACTAGGAAGCCAGGATGAGTGATCAAAAAGGCAGGCTTAAATAGTGTCACATGATTAGATACAGGTGTGTCCCAAACAGAGGCAGGTGCGAATCATGTGACCATGGTGACAAAATAAACAAGGAAGTGCAAACAGGAACTAACAGAAAATATATAAACTGAACACGGATCATGACACTAAAGTGTTACCAATAAAATAAATAAAAGTGTTCAGGAAGGCTGGCTATGCACAGGAATACCTTTTTTTTGTGTACTTCTCCTTTAACAGCTTTTTCATACCTTTCAACCTCTCCAGAAAAGAAAAAAAAAATGTGGATGATTAATGAGTGCATGTGGACTTTTAATTACAATTACGCAGCTCAGTGAAACCTCTCAGGTCTCTCGAGGACCTCAGATGAAGACGCCCAATACAATTAAGCCCGCCACTCCTCCAAGAGTCCTCAGCTGCTGGGGTGCGATTGCTTGCATTACTGCTACAAAGGGTCAGCTAATGGAAGTGTGTAAGGTCGGGCGGTGCTGCAGAACAACAGAGTGGTGTGTTCTCAAGTGGGGTGGTAAGTTGTGTCACTGCGTGTTACAGTGACACTCGGCGTAAAGCGCTATCAAGCGTCCACGGTCTTTTGAGCCTCGCATCGCTTTGTGTTAAATCAACGCTGACTCCGCTCGAAGCGTTGGTGTCGCGTGGGAGCGTTTGCATTGGAGATATTTGCTCTAACAAATGCAATCGGAAAAACGCGGACGGAGAGTCATTCTTTGTTTTTTTTTTTCTTTCTTCAGCTTTGTTTTTTCTATTTAGAGCATTAGTGAATCAGCCGGGATAATCTTCCATCAGAAAAGGCAATATTCGTTCAAGTGCTTTTTCAGGGGGATAATAAAAAAACTCCTCAGACATTCTGCGGGGGAATACATTATTGGTCGGAACAATCCATCTCTGTGTTTGGGATAATCAGATTTTGATGGCGGAGCGTGTTGCAGCATTTAATAAAAGCAACTGGAATTGTATCGCTGCCTCAAACTAAGGTGTTTTGTCTACGTTCGTGGGGCAGCTCAAAGATCGAGGCCAGGGAGATTTAACTAAATTGTTTTGGGGGCCAAATGGCCTACACCCATGACTGTAGTCCAGCCCACTCGGAGAACACCATCATCAAGTTCGCCGATGACACAACGGTGGTGGGTCCCATTACAGGGGGGGATGAGTCTGCATACAGAGATGAGGTCCTGAAACTATCAGCGGGGAGTTCAGTGAATAATTTGGCACTGAACACCACAAAAACCAAGGAACTCCTCTTTGACTTAAGGAAAAACACTGTAGACCCCGCTTCCCTCTACATCAACGCCGAGGAGGTGGAGAGAGTCAGCTCCTTCAAGTTCCTCAGCACCCTCATATCTGCTGACCTGTCCTGGACCAAAAATACAACTGCGGTCATCCGGAAGGCCCAGCGGAGACTCCACTTCCTGAGGGTGCTGAGGAAGAACAGACTGGAGAGGCAGCTGATGGTGACCTTCTATCGCTCGGCTGTCGAGAGCCTGCTGACGTACTGCATAACAGTGTGGTACGCCAGCTGCACTAAAGCAGACAAACAGGCGATTCAGAGGGTCATAAAGTCTGCACAAAAAATCATCAGCTGTCCCCTGCCCTCCCTGAAGGATTTACACAACTCCCGTTGCCTCAACAGAGCAAAAAACATTACCAAGGACAGCACACACCCTGGCTTCCACCTGTTACAGGGGGGGATGAGTCTGCATACAGAGATGAGGTCCTGAAACTATCAGCGTGGTGTTCAGTGAATAATTTGGCACTGAACACCACAAAAACTAAGGAACTCATCTTTGACTTCAGGAAAAACACTGCAGACCCCGCCCCCCTCTACATCAACGGCGAGGAGGTGGAGAGAGTCAGCTCCTTCAAGTTCCTCAGCACCCTCATATCTGCTGACCTGTCCAGGACTCAAAATACAACTGCGGTCATCCGGAAGGCCCCGCGGAAACTCCACTTCCTGAGGATGCTGAGAAAGAACAGACTGGAGAGGCAGCTGATGGTGACCTTCTATCGCTCGGCTGTCGAGAGCCTGCTGACGTACTGCATAACAGTGTGGTACGCCAGCTGCACTAAAGCAGACAAACAGGCGATTCAGAGGGTCATAAAGTCTGCACAAAAAATCATCGGCTGTCCCCTGCCCTCCCTGAAGGATTTACACAACTCCCGTTACCTCAAAAGAGCAAAAAACATTACCAAGGACAGCACACACCCTGGCTTCCACCTGTTACAGGGGGGGATGAGTCTGCATACAGAGATGCGGTCCTGAAACTATCAGCGGGGAGTTCAGTGAATAATTTGGCACTGAACACCACAAAAACCAAGGAACTCATCTTTGAATTCAGGAAAAACACTGCAGACCCCGCCCCCCTCTACATCAACGGCGAGGAGGTGGAGAGAGTCAGTTCCTTCAAGTTCCTCAGCACCCTCATATCTGCTGACCTGTCCTGGACCCAAAATATAACTGCGGTCATCCGGAAGGCCCAGCGGAGACTCCACTTCCTGAGGGTGCTGAGAAAGAACAGACTGGAGAGGCAGCTGATGGTGACCTTCTATCGCTCGGCTGTCGAGAGCCTGTTGACGTACTGCATAACAGTGTGGTACGCCAGATGCACTAAAGCAGACAAACAGGCGATTCAGAGGGTCATAAAGTCTGCACAAAAAATCATCGACTGTCCCCTGCCCTCCCTGAAGGATTTACACAACTCCCGTTGCCTCAACAGAGCAAAAAACATTACCAAGGACAGCACACACCCTGGCTTCCACCTGTTACAGGGGGGGATGAGTCTGCATACAGAGATGAGGTCCTGAAACTATCAGCGTGGTGTTCAGTGAATAATTTGGCACTGAACACCACAAAAACCAAGGAACTCATCTTTGACTTCAGGAAAAACACTGCAGACCCCACCCCCCTCTACATCAACGGCGAGGAGGTGGAGAGAGTCAGCTCCTTCAAGTTCCTCAGCACCCTCATATCTGCTGACCTGTCCTGGACCCAAAATACAACTGCGGTCATCCGGAAGGCCCAGCGGAGACTCCACTTCCTGAGGGTACTGAGGAAGAACAGACTGGAGAGGCAGCTGATGGTGATCTTCTATCGCTCGGCTGTCGAGAGCCTGCTGACGTACTGCATAACAGTGTGGTACGCCAGCTGCACTAAAGCAGACAAACAGGCGATTCAGAGGGTCATAAAGTCTGCACAAAAATCATCGACTGTCCCCTGCCCTCCCTGAAGGATTTACACAACTCCCGTTGCCTCAACAGAGCAAAAAACATTACCAAGGACAGCACACACCCTGGCTTCCACCTGTTACAGGGGGGGATGAGTCTGCATACAGAGATGAGGTCCTGAAACTATCAGCGTGGTGTTCAGTGAATAATTTGGCACTGAACACCACAAAAACCAAGGAACTCATCTTTGACTTCAGGAAAAACACTGCAGACCCCGCCCCACTCTACATCAATGGCGAGGAGGTGGAGAGAGTCAGCTCCTTCAAGTTCCTCAGCACCCTCATATCTGCTGACCTGTCCTAGACCCAAAATACAACTGCGGTCATCCGGAAGCGCCAGCGGAGACTCCACTTCCTGAGGGTACTGAGGAAGAACAGACTGGAGAGGCAGCTGATGGTGACCTTCTATCGCTCGGCTGTCGAGAGCCTGCTGACGTACTGCATAACAGTGTGGTACGCCAGCTGCACTAAAGCAGACAAACAGGCGATTCAGAGGGTCATAAAGTCTGCACAAAAAATCATCGGCTGTCCCCTGCCCTCCCTGAAGGATTTACACAACTCCCGTTGCCTCAACAGAGCAAAACACATTACCAAGGACAGCACACACCCTGGCTTCCACCTGTTACAGGGGGGGATGAGTCTGCATACAGAGATGAGGTCCTGAAACTATCAGCGTGGTGTTCAGTGAATAATTTGGCACTGAACTCCACAAAAACCAAGGAACTCCTCTTTGACTTCAGGAAAAACACTGCAGACCCCGCCCCCCTCTACATCAACGCCGAGGAGGTGGAGAGAGTCAGCTCCTTCAAGTTCCTCAGCACCCTCATATCTGCTGACCTGTCCTGGACCCAAAATACAACTGCGGTCATCCGGAAGGCCCAGCGGAGACTCCACTTCCTGAGGGTGCTGAGAAAGAACAGACTGGAGAGGAAGCTGATGGTTACCTTCTATCGCTCGGCTGTCGAGAGCCTGCTGACGTACTGCATAACAGTGTGGTACGCCAGCTGCACTAAAGCAGACAAACAGGCGATTCAGAGGGTCATAAAGTCTGCACAAAAAAATCATCGGCTGTCCCCTGCCCTCCCTGAAGGATTTACACAACTCCCGTTGCCTCAACAGAGCAAAACACATTACCAAGGACAGCACACACCCTGGCTTCCACCTGTTACAGGGGGGGATGAGTCTGCATACAGAGATGAGGTCCTGAAACTATCAGCGTGGTGTTCAGTGAATAATTTGGCACTGAACACCACAAAAACCAAGGAACTCATCTTTGACTTCAGGAAAAACACTGCAGACCCAACCCACCTCTACATCAACGGCGAGGAGGTGGAGAGAGTCAGCTCCTTCAAGTTCCTCAGCACCCTCATATCTGCTGACCTGTCCTGGACCCAAAATACAACTGCGGTCATCCGGAAGGCCCAGCGGAGACTCCACTTCCTGAGGGTACTGAGGAAGAACAGACTGGAGAGGCAGCTGATGGTGATCTTCTATCGCTCGGCTGTCGAGAGCCTGCTGACGTACTGCATAACAGTGTGGTACGCCAGCTGCACTAAAGCAGACAAACAGGCGATTCAGAGGGTCATAAAGTCTGCACAAAAAATCATCGACTGTCCCCTGCCCTCCCTGAAGGATTTACACAACTCCCGTTGCCTCAACAGAGCAAAAAACATTACCAAGGACAGCACACACCCTGGCTTCCACCTGTTACAGGGGGGGATGAGTCTGCATACAGAGATGAGGTCCTGAAACTATCAGCGTGGTGTTCAGTGAATAATTTGGCACTGAACACCACAAAAACCAAGGAACTCATCTTTGACTTCAGGAAAAACACTGCAGACCCCGCCCCACTCTACATCAATGGCGAGGAGGTGGAGAGAGTCAGCTCCTTCAAGTTCCTCAGCACCCTCATATCTGCTGACCTGTCCTAGACCCAAAATACAACTGCGGTCATCCGGAAGGCCCAGCGGAGACTCCACTTCCTGAGGGTACTGAGGAAGAACAGACTGGAGAGGCAGCTGATGGTGACCTTCTATCGCTCGGCTGTCGAGAGCCTGCTGACGTACTGCATAACAGTGTGGTACGCCAGCTGCACTAAAGCAGACAAACAGGCGATTCAGAGGGTCATAAAGTCTGCACAAAAAATCATCGGCTGTCCCCTGCCCTCCCTGAAGGATTTACACAACTCCCGTTGCCTCAACAGAGCAAAACACATTACCAAGGACAGCACACACCCTGGCTTCCACCTGTTACAGGGGGGGATGAGTCTGCATACAGAGATGAGGTCCTGAAACTATCAGCGTGGTGTTCAGTGAATAATTTGGCACTGAACTCCACAAAAACCAAGGAACTCCTCTTTGACTTCAGGAAAAACACTGCAGACCCCGCCCCCCTCTACATCAACGCCGAGGAGGTGGAGAAAGTCAGCTCCTTCAAGTTCCTCAGCACCCTCATATCTGCTGACCTGTCCTGGACCCAAAATACAACTGCGGTCATCCGGAAGGCCCAGCGGGGACTCCACTTCCTGAGGGTGCTGAGAAAGAACAGACTGGAGAGGAAGCTGATGGTTACCTTCTATCGCTCGGCTGTCGAGAGCCTGCTGACGTACTGCATAACAGTGTGGTACGCCAGCTGCACTAAAGCAGACAAACAGGCGATTCAGAGGGTCATAAAGTCTGCACAAAAAAATCATCGGCTGTCCCCTGCCCTCCCTGAAGGATTTACACAACTCCCGTTGCCTCAACAGAGCAAAACACATTACCAAGGACAGCACACACCCTGGCTTCCACCTGTTCGACTTGCTACCATCAGGCAGGTGCTACAGGTGCATCAGAGCCAGAACAAACAGGCTCAGAGACAGCTTCTTTCCCAAAGCTGTCACCATGTTGAACTCTAACTTAAAATAATAATAATTCACCCCTGTACAATATCATGCCCTAATACCCTACTGTGCAATACTACCCTTCGAGTGCAATACGTCCGACACCGATTGTTATTTATTACTTCGGTACTCTTGTCTTGCTCTGTATATTGTACAGTATTTTGTATTTTGTACTTCTATAGTGTTTTGTATATTGTACAGGATTGCTTACTATTTTTATTGGATAGTTGTCTGTTTCTTTCAATTGTTAGTTTTTCCTTTTTACCTCTTATGTCATTTATTTCACCCCATATTTGTTCCCACTACCGCACCTTAAGTTGGAGTCTTTAATCTCGTTAAATGCAAACATAATGACAATAAAGTTCATTCTATTCTATTCTATTCTATTTCCAGAACGCTAACATCCAGACTTCTCCCTTCAGTATTATTCCTAATTGGTATTTAATATTTGATGCAAACCAGTAATTATAATCTGCAAATAATGTGCCTTTGTTGAGTGTCTGTACTTTCTAAAGCTCAGCAGAGTAACTGAATGATATTCTTCCATATCAGTAGGTGGCAACAGGTAGCTAACATATTTTTCGGAGTATAAGTCGCACCTGCCGAAAATGCATAATAAAGAAGGAAAAAAACATATATAAGTCGCACTGGAGTATAAGTTGTATTTTTGGGGGAAATTTATTTGATAAAATCTAACACCAAGAATAGACATTTGAAAGAAAATTTAAAATAAATAAAGAATAGTGAACAACAGGCTGAATAAGTGTACGTTATATGACGCATAAATAACCAACTGAGAAGGTTTCTGGTATGTTAACGTAACATATTATGGTAAGAGTCATTCAAATAACTATAACATATAGAACATGCTATACGTTTACCAAACAATCTGTCACTCCTAATTGCTAAATCCGACGAAATCTTATACGTCTAGTCTCTTACGTGAATGAGCTAAATAACATTATTTCACACATAAGTCGCGCCCTCGGCCAAACTATGAAAAAAAATGCGACTTACATTCCGAAAAATACGTTAATTGCTTTATAAACGTATCTAATGCTTAAACCAAAAATAAACAAAAGGTGAGTGCCCCTAAGACAAGGCATTTAGAATGGCTATGAAAAATAAAAATAAAACTGAACTGGCTGCAATGTAAACAAAAACAGAATGCTGGAAATACTTGCCAACCCTCCTGGATTTTCCTAGAGATTCCCGAAATTCAGCGCCTCCCCCGAAAACCTCCCGGGACATATTTTTTCCCGAAAATCTCCCGAAATTCAGGCAGAGCTGGAGGCCACGCCCCCTCCAGCTCCATGCGGACCTGAGTGATGTGTATAAAGAGCGTGTCTGCCCAATGATGTTATAACTGTGGAATGATCGAGGGCGAGTTCTTGGTTTCTTATGTGGGTTTATTGTTAGGCAGTTTCATTAACGTCCTCCCAGCGCGGTAAAACAACACACAACAACAGCAGTCTGTTTTCGTCTACCGTAAAGCAGTTCATCTGCCAAACAACAATGTTGTGACACTCTTAAACAGGACAATACTGCCATCTACTGTACATGCATATGGTTCGAAAAGCAAGGATGGACGATTCAACCCTTAACTCAGGGGTTGGGAACCTTTTTGGCTGAGAGAGCCATACAAGCCAAACATTTTTAAAAGTATTTCCATGAGAGCCATATCATTTTATATTTTTTAACACTGAATACAACTATATATATATATATATATAGTCAAGTATTTCTTTATATATATGGGTTGTACTTGTATAGTGCTTTTCTACCTTCAAGGTACTCAAAGCGCTTTGACACTACTTCCACATTTACCCATTCACACACACATTCACACACTGATGGAGGGAGCTGCCATGCAAGGCGCTAACTAGCACCCATCAGGAGCAAGGGTGAAGTGTCTTGCTCAGGACACAACGGACGTGACGAGGTTGGTACTAGGTGGGGATTGAACCACGGACCCTCGGGTTGCGCACGGCCACTCTGCCACTGCGCCACGCCGTCCCGATATATATATATATATATATATACATATATATTAAATCTAGGTAAATATACTCCTCCCCTCTTAATCACACCCCCAACCACGCCCCCTTCACACCCCCGTCTACGCCCCCAACCCCCACCCTCACCCCCCACCTCCCGAAATCGGAGGTCTCAAGGTTGGCAAGTATGATGCTGGACGACAGCAAAGACTTACACATGTGGAGCAGAGATGGCGCCCACAAAGTACATCCGAACATGACACGACAATCAACAATGTCTCTACAAAGGATAGCATCCGCACAACTGAAATAGTCTTGATTGGTAAAAAAAAAAAAAATTAGGTGCAGGGAATAGCGTTCTAAGAAGACATGGAACGGCTACAGGAAAATACCAACAAAACAGGAAAAGCCAGTAAAAAAGAAGCGCAACACGATAAGATTAAAAAAAAAAAAACATTCAAAAAGTGCCAACAATCATCCATTTACAGTTTTGTGACATGAATATTAACCATGTAAGCAGACTTTGGATCGCATTTATTTATTAATCAGAATGCATAAAGAAAAAAACATAAAATTCCATCCGCCGTCATGTCTTTCATATTGATTGTGAACGATAGGCAAAATTCGCAAAAAAAGGGCAGTTTCCCTTTAAAGAGTTGTTTTGAGGAATGCCTAAGTTATGTATAGCAAAAGTTTGGACCCCAAGGTTAAAATATCAATGCAAGGAACTGCCAATGTTTTCACAGTGGTCCAAGATCCTCTTTACAACAGGAGCAGGCTACTGTTTTTTTTTTGGAATTTGCGACCACAAATGTGTGTCTGCTTGTTTACTCCTGTCTTAATGCAGCCAACGCCTACAGCTTCGCAGGTCACGAGAGCGCTAGCACAACATCCTCAATTATTGAACCGGTGTTCGTCCAAAGCCATTTAACTCCACCAGCCCTGAGACAGTTGGCTGTAATTAAAGATTCATGTGCACGTGTCTGAACACATTCTTAATCACCCCTTTGTGTCCTTTTTAGGTTTCACTCTTCTTACTGTAATTACAAAAATAATCCCTGTGGGAACTGATAAGTGGGATTTCGTATTAATTTGCATACTTCGTTGCTGCAATCATTCATGACGTTGCGTTGAAAAAACTGTGGCTCTACTAAACCAAGTGTTGTTTTCATTTAGTAAGACTGTGAATCTTTGGGCACCACGCGATTCGATTCGATTCTTTGGAGTAACAATTCGATTCAGAATCAATTCTAGATTCAAAATGTGTCACGCTTGGTTCGTGATTGTTCTCCCATGATGCAGCAGGAACTCCGGAGGCAAGGTGCAGGTAAGGAAATGATGAATTTCCGAATAAATCATTCAAAATACCAAAAGACAAGATACAAAACAAAAGAAGTGAAGTGAATTATATTTATATAGCGCTTTTTCTCTAGTGACTCAAAGCGCTTTACATAGTGAAACCCAATATCTAAGTTACATTTAAACCGGTGTGGGTGGCACTGGGAGCAGGTGGGTAAAGTGTTTTGCCCAAGGACACAACGGCAGTGACTAGGATGGCAGAAGCGGGGATGGAACCTGCAACCCTCAAGTTGCTGGCACAGCCACTCCACCAACCAAGCTATACCGCCCCAGGGACGGTATAGACGACGCGTGCCGATCGCACGCAAAGGCAAAATTTAGTACAAAAATCGTGAGCGAAGAAGTAAGAAATCATCAAACTTAACTTTTGCGTAAAGCAAACAAAACAGCCAGACAGTGTGTGGCGAAAAACAGGAATAAGTAGCTTTCTGATTAGTGCCCAGGAGAAGGTGAGCATCCCGAACAGTAATCAGAGGCAGGTGAAACTTATCAACACCCATGTCAAAAACTAAACAAAACATGATCTGGGCTACGGATCATGACAAAACAATTCTCTATTAAAAATCTATCCATCCATCCATTTTATACCGCTTACTCCCTTTCTGGTCGCGGGGGGCGCTGGTGCCTATCTCAGCTACAATCGGGCGGAAGGCGGCGCACACCCTGGACAAGTCGCACCTCATCGCAGGGCCAGCACAGATAGACAGACAACATTCACGCTCACATTCACACACTAGGGCCAATTTAGTGTTGCCAATCAACCTATCCCCAGGTGCATGTCTTTGGAAGTGGGAGGAAGCTGGAGTACCCGGAGGGAACCCACACATTCACGGGGAGGACATGCAAACTCCACACAGAAACTAATCCACCCTGACTAATCAGGACCTTCGTATTGTGAAGCAGACGCACTAACCCCTCTTCCACCATGCTGCACTCAATTGAAAATCTATACTTTTTTTTAATACCATTGGATGCCAGTTCTATGATTAACTACATTCCCCCATATAAACAACTATGATCAATTTCTGTATTACTTAAAAAAACAACTGTTTTTGTTGCATAAAATGCTTCCCAAACATTTAATGAAGCCAAATTCAAATAAGGCAACAAAAGACATATCCTAAAACTTTTCTTTTCTAAAGTAGTTTAGTAAAGCAAAAATGGGCATCCACTGTACATCAACAATATGATTTACCTGAGTGGGTGGACAGGACAAAGTGCGAAACAAATTAAATATTTTGGATTTTTTTGGAACTGATTAAGAGTCTTTACAATTGAGAATCGCAATTAAGATGAACAATATATATATATATATATATATATATATATATATATATATATATATATATATATTGTGATACCCCTACCATTTAAGGTTTTAGTTATGAACTAGTGGTTAGCATGTTGGCCACACAATTGGAAGATTGAGGGTTACCCCAGTTTGTGTTGTCTTCTAGATATATTTTGCTCATTATGTTGGCCAGGCATGTCACATTTTTGTGAGGACCGTTGTTGATTGGCATAATATAGTCACACTCGCTGTGTTGTTGCCTTGACAACTGCTGCGGGTCGAACGGGTAGAGTTGTTCTGAAACAGGAAAGTCTGAATTTACCTGCGATTAAATAAACTTTGGTTATATGACTCTAGGGAAAACGGTTGAAAAATGAGTGCATAAAACTAGCACTTTAATGTTAGCATGCTAGCATGCTAACGTAAACTTGCATACAGTTAGCATGTTACAAATGCTGGGGCACGCCGGGGGCAGGGTTCACGGGGTAGGAGTATATTTATAGTTAGAATTCACTGAAATTAAATTTTATATATATATATATATATATATATATATATATAGTCAGGGTGGGGGGGTCGCAGCTTGCAGCGGGGTCGTTCTCCCAGGAAGGCAGACAGACCACTCAAAACATGGCGTTCAGGTAAAAACATGATTTAATCTTAACTAAAAAACGGTACAAACAAAAAGGCGCTCAAGGTGAAAGCACAACTTGACGAAGGAAACCAAAAGTAACACTAAGACTAAACTTTGGACATAAAACAAAAAACAGTTACTGTGGCTTGACAATAGCAGCATGAAAATAATAGCATGGAGAGAGCATGAAAAGAACACAATGACGCCAAGCCGACCAACAGAAAAAGACAGGCTTAAATAACAGTGACATGATTACACAGGTGCGTGTCCAAATGAGCAACAGGTGAAACCAATGGGTAACCATGGAAACAAAAACCAAAGGAGTGAAAAAAAAACAGGAACTTAAAGAGTCCAAAGGTCAAACAGCACATGGCCAAACAAAAACATGATCAGACATGACATTTATATATATATATATAAATACTTGAATTTCAGTGTTCATTTATATACACAAATACACACACATAACACTCCTCTCTACTCATTGTTGTATTTGAAAGTGCAATGCTTTGCAGCCAGTAGCAAAGCCTTCGAAGGAGCATAGGTATGGGCAGCATCTGTGACATTTCATTTGCCGGAAAGGAGTGAGTTTAGGGTTGAATTGTCCATCCTCGTTTTATTCACTATCTTTTTTTGGACATTACTACCTGCCGTATTTTGAAGCAATGCATGATGGGATTCCGGATATTGGAATAAACACACAGTCAGAAATAGCTCCGTTCCTTGCCTACTTTATGGGTTATAGATAAACCTATGGATAACGGACACGTATATAACAGTCTCCTTTTTGTTGTGTGTGCAGTTGTACACTCTCCAAAAGCCGTAGACGTTATAACGTGACTGGGCCGGCACGCTGTTTATATGGAGGAAAAGCGGACGTGACGGCAGGCTGTCCTCACTCAGGTTCGGCTAGAAATTGGGAGAAATTCGGGAGAATGGTTGTTCCAGGAGATTTTCGGTAAAGGTACTGAAAATCGGGAGTCTCCCGGAAAATCCAGCAGGGTTGGCAATAGGGTTGCGAATCTTTGGGTGTCCCACGATTCGATTAAATATCGATTCTTGGGGTCATGATTCAATTCAAAATCGATTTTATTTTTTAATTCAACACGATTTTTTCCCAGATTTAAAAGGATTCTGTATTCATTCAATACATAGGATTTCAGCAGGATCTACCCCAGTCTGCTGACATGCTAGCAGAGTAGTATTTTTTCTGTAAAAAACTTTTATAATTGTAAAGGAAAATGTTTTATCAACTGATTGCATTAATGTAAATTTGTTTTAACTATTAAAAGAACCAAAAATATGACTTATTGTATCTTTGTGTAAATATTGGACACAGTGTGTTGTCAAGCTTATGAGATGCAATGCAAGTGTAAGCCACTGTGACACTATTGTTCTTTTTTATTATTTTTATAAATATCTAATGATAATGTCAATGAGGGATTTTTAATCACTGCTATGCTGAAATTATAACTAATATTGATACTGTTGTTGATAATATTCATTTTTGTTTCACTACTTTTGGTTTGTTCTGTGTCGTGTTTGTGTCTCCTTTCAATTGCTTCGTTTATTGCAGTTCTGAGTGTTGCTGGATCAGGTTTGGTTTTGGAATTGGATTGCATTGTTATGTTATTGCTGTGTTGTGGCAAATGCAAGAAACACAGGGTTGTTTCTTTCAGGTCTTTATTGTAGACCGCCAACATGAGAATACTCAAACACAACACAACATGCACTTTTAAAGTGTCTCCCAGGAGAACAAACCACACCCCTTCTGCTGGGTGTGAGCATGGTCCTAGTGCCCGCCACAGTGTATTGTATTGTTAGATTGATAAAAAAAATCAAAAATAATTAAAAATCCAAAAAAAAAAAAAGAAAATTGATTCTGAATCGCACAACGTGAGAATTGCGATTCAAATTCGAATCGATTTTTTCCCACACCCCTAGTTGGCAAGTATGCTTTGGAGCAATGTTCACGGAATCTAGTGTTTGTCTTTCTATTAGATGCAATGGTTTTTCTGTATGGAAGGTACTTTTCCTTGTTGATGTCTCAAGAAGGGTAGAAAGACAAGAACACACACACACGCACACACACACGCACACACACACGCACACACACACGCACACACACACACACACACACACACGCACACACAAACACACACACGCACGCACGCAGACTTCCGAGTGAGTGTGTAACGGTGTTCTCTACCAGTAGGGGTCTGCACAGCCTCCGCCACAGACTGATGGACAAAGGCGACAGGCATCCCTCCGTGTAAATGACTAATGTGTTCCTTTCGGCTCCTGGCTCGCACAGGCGGTTGAGTATGTGCGATAATGTGAGGAGGAGTGGGCAGGCAGGAACGCAGTGTAAGAGCAGCCATTTGAGGAGTTGGAGTGCATCGCTGGGCCTCGGCCCGCGTGTGCCGCGTTCAAGGGAGAGAGCGCGCTCGGTGACGACGCCTACGCACTGAGACACGCACAGCTTCCTGCTCATTTGTCGGCGGCGGCATGTGCACCTGCAGCTCCGTTCACAACCCGGCAGTCTCATCAGTACCTTTAAGGACTCCTTCATGCACTCTCTAACTTGAGTTGGTCTCAAGCAGACTTGGGCAAATTAAGGCCTGGGGGCCACATGCGGCCCTTTAAGCTTTTCAATCTGGCCCGCCGGACATTCCCATATCATTATTTTTTTTAGATCTTTAAAGGGGAACCATCCATCCATCCATCCATCATCTTCCGCTTATCCGAGGTCGGGTCGTGGGGGCAGCAGCCTAAGCAGGGAAGCCCAGACTTCCCTATCTCCGGCCACTTTGTCTAGCTCTTCCCGGGGGATCCCGAGGCGTTCCCAGGCCAGCCGGGAGACATAGTCTTCCCAACGTGTCCTGGGTCTTCCCCGTGGCCTCCTACCAGCTGGACGTGCCCTAAACACATCCCTAGGGAGGCGTTCGGGTGGCATCCTGACCAGATGCCCAAGCCACCTCATCTGGCTCCTCTCGATGTGGAGAGGAGCCAGTTTGAGTTCCTCCCGGATGGCAGAGCTTCTCACCCTATCTCTAAGGGAGAGCCCCGCCACCCGGCGAAGGAAACTCATTTCGGCCGCTTGTACCCGTGATCTTATCCTTTCGGTCATGACCCAAAGCTCATGACCATAGGTGAGGATGGGAACGTAGATCGACCGGTAAATTAAGAGCTTCGCCTTCCGGCTCAGCTCCTTCTTCACCACAACGGATCGATACAACGTCCGCATTACTGAAGACGCCGCACCGATCCGCCTGTCGATCTCACGATCCACTCTTCCCCAACTTGTGAACAAGACTCCTAAGTACTTGAACTCCTCCACTTGGGGCAGGGTCTCCTCCCCAGCCCGGAGATGGCACTCCACCCTTTTCCGGGTAAGCCACTGGGAACTTATTTTTATTGGTTTTAACCCTTCTGAAATTGTGATAATGTTAAAGGGGAACATTATCACAATTTCAGAAGGGTTAAAACCAATAAAAATAAGTTCCCAGTGGCTTATTTTAATTTTTCGAAGTTTTTTCAAAATGTTACATCTCCCGGAATATCCCTAAAAAAAGCTTTAAAGTGCTGGATCTTCGCTATTTGCTTGAGCCACTGTCCATTTCCCTGTGACGTCACATAGCGATGCCAATACAAACAATGGCGAATAGCACAGCAAGATATAGTGACGTTAGCTCGGATTCAGACGCGGATTTCAGCGGCTTAAGCGATTCAACAGAGTACGCAAGTATTGAAACAGATTGTTGGAGTATGGAGGCAGATAGCGAAAAGGAAATTGAAGAAGAAACTGAAACTATTGAGTGAATAGCTATTGACGCTATTCGGCCATGCATGTCTGTCTTAGCATCGCCGGTAAAATGTGCAGACCAGCCGATCACGACTTTCACATCTCTTGACACTGGATCAACTTAAATCCGTCGATTGGTAAGTGTTTGTTTCGCATGAAATGTGGGTGGAAAGAAACGCTTGATGCAAATACAACTACAAATGTACATACAGGTAACCTAAATAGCATGTTAGCATCGATTAACTGGCAGTCATCCTGCGACCAAATATGTCTGATTAGCACATAAGTCAATAATAACAAAAACACTCACCTTTGTGATTTCGTTGACTTTATCGTTGGGAATGCATCTGCTTTGAGTGTCGCAGGATATCCAGACATTATTGTCATCTCTGTGCCGGTAAAAACCAAACGAGGGACTTTCGCATCTCTTGAAATTGGAGCAACTTAAATCAGTCGATTGGTAAGTGTTTGTTTGGCATTAAATGTGGGTGGAGGGAAAGGCTGGATGTAAATATAGCTACAAATGAGGCATAATGCACACAGCTAGCCTAAATAGCATGTTAGCACCGATTAGCATGTCGTGCTAATCGATGCACACTCCACGTAAGTCAACTTGAATCCGTCCCTGATCGTGTTGTTACACCCTCCGACAACACAGCGATGAGGCATGATGTCTCCAAGGTACCGGCAAACAGTCGAAAAAGCGGAAAATAACAGAGTAGATTTGACTTGATGTGGTAGGGAAAAATGGCGTTGGCGACCGATGTGACGTCACGTTTTTACGTCATCGTACATAGAGCGATAAACAGAAAGGCGTTTAATTCGCCAAAATTAACCCATTTAGAGTTCGGAAATCGTCTAAAAAAATATATGCTCTTTTTTCTGCACCATCATGGTATATATTGAAGCTTACATAGGTCTGGTGATAATGTTCCCCTTTAAGATGGAAAGTGTAGCTCCTATTATGATGTGCAGTGATGTTTTCTAATGACTGTAAGTCTTCAACTATACAAAGTGTTTCAATGGTTGGAATCTGCGCTTTTGTGTGAGTTACTATGATAATCTACAAACCCCGTTTCCATATGAGTTGGGAAATTGTGTTAAATGTAAATATAAACGGAAAACAATGATTTGCAAATCCTTTTCAACCCATATTCAGTTGAATGGACCACAAAGACAAGATATTTGATGTTCAAACTCATAAACTTTTTTTTTTTTTTTTGCAAATAATAATTAACTTAGAATTTCATGGCTGCAACACGTGCCAAAGTAGTTGGGAAAGGGCATGTTCACCACTGTGTTACATTAACTTTTCTTTTAACAACACTCAATAAACGTTTGGGAACTGAGGAAAGTAATTGTTGACGCTTGAAAGTGGAATTCTTTCCCATTCTTGTTTTATGTAGAGCAGGGGTGCCCATTACGTCGATCGCGAGCTACCAGTCGACCGCGGGGGGTGTGTCAGTCGATCTCCAGCCAGGCTTTTAAAAAAAATAAACCTAAAAATTAGTGATCATCAATCTTCACCAAGACGTCACTTAAATGACATTCACGGTACCGGAGGGTCTTGTGAGTTGACGCTGGCTGCTGCAAGATCATTATTATGAAAATATGACCGAGAGGAAGGCGAGAAACACTTTTTATTTCAACAGACTCTCGCGCCGTACCTTCCGTCAAAACTCTAAAGGCCGACTGCACATTTCCTATCTTCACAATAAAAGCCCTGCTTCATGCTGCCTGCGCGAACTAAATACAGAGTTTCGGAAAACTGGCGTGCACAAGCGATCCCTCAGAAAGCTGGCGTGCACATCACTTGTGCACGCCAGCTTTCCGAGACTCTTATTTTGTTAGCGCAGGCAGCATGAAGCAGGGCTTTTATTGTGAAGATAGGAAATGTGCAGTCGACCTTTAGAGTTTTGACGGAAGGGACGGCACGAAAGTCTGTTGAAATAAAAAGTGTTTCTCGCCTTCCTCTCGGTCATTTTTTCATAATAATGAACTGGCAACAGCCAGCGTCATCTCACAAGACCCTCGGGTGCCGTGAATGTCAATCAAGCAAGCTACGGAATTTGCCGCCAATGTTTTTCTTGTAAAGTGTATGGAAGCTGGATGAATTAGATGCCAAAAACCAACCACTTTCATGTGGTATTGTACAGAAAGGACAACTTTTTTTCTCCTCCATTTGAAAATGTGGGCGTTATCATCATTACTGTCTGATTCCAATCAATGCAAGTCATCAGAATCAGGTAATACACCAACTTATATTCTTGTCTTTGTGAAAGAAATACATCTATATGTGTTACACATGCTTGTATTATCATTAAACACATTTAACTTGTTTACAAAAATGTCTCTTTCATAAATAAATAAATATAAATGATATATAAAAATGAGGTAGATCCCCTCGAGTTGGTCAATTGAAAAGTAGCTCGCCTGCAGAAAAAGTGTGGGCACCCCTGATGTAGAGCTTCAGTCGTTCAACAGTCCGGGGTCCCCGCTGTCGTATTTTACGCTTCATAATGCACCACATATTTTTGATGGGAGACAGGTCTGGACTGCAGGCGGGCCAGGAAAGTACCCTCACTCTTTTTTTGTGAAGCCACGCAGTTGTAACACGTGCTGAATGTGGCGTGGCATTGTCTTGCTGAAATAAGCAGGGGTGTCCATGAAAAAGATGGCGCTTAAATGGCAGCATATGTTGTTCCAAAACCTGTATGTACCTTTCAGCATTAATGGTGCCTTCACAGATGTGTAAGTTACCCATGCCTTGGGCACTAATGCACTCCCATAACATCACAGATGCTTTGCGTCGATAACAGTCTGGATGTAATTAGTTAATCTAAGTCACAGCAGCTGAGACGAGGCACCAAGCAGTGTGGGTGGGGAGCGTTTCCACAGAGCGTTTCCAGAGCGGCCAGCCTTAAATGCGGGTGTCAGGGACAGACGCAGAAGGAGATATTTACAACAAAGTTCTAAAGCTTAGTGATATATCACATATATAAGATTGTAGGTGTTCATATTTGGCTGTGTTTGTTGCATTTTTGTTGCGTTTCACTTGATTGTAAAATATGTGGTAAAAAGAGGGGGTGTGGCGTTCATATGCTGTTAATATTCAGTGTTTTATCGTTCATAGTTAATATTGTAAACTCCACAAATATTTATTTTCATGTACATTCTGGGTGTCTCATTCAGTAATAAAACATTCAGTTTTTAAAAGGGAGCCTGTCATCACATTTTTAGCATTCAATCAGACATTATTTGTATTAGTGTTCCTAAAAACAGGTATACCGGCCCCCAGACACATTTTTTTCTCAAAATTTGGCCCCTGAGTCAAAATAATTGCCCAGGCCTGGTCGAAAGAGTGAACGAGAGAGGAGAAGTATTTCTGTTTATCATGAGTGCAGCCCTCTGTCTGTGCCGAGCTGGATGATGCAGTACCACTCCACTCTTGCAGGTGGCGGTAATGAGTATAAAGTAGGAGTCAAAATGCCTTTGCTGGTTGTACACATATAAACATTGTTTTATCTGCATATTTACCTCGATATGCACCAAAATGGAAGTTGTTTTTCTTTTAAGTCCATGCTACAAAGTCCGGCTTCACGGTGGCAGAAGGGTTAGTGCGTCTGCCTCACAATAAGAAGTTCCTGCAGTCCTGGGTTCAAATCCAGGCTTGGGATCTTTCTGTGTGGAGTTTGCATGTTCTCCCCGTGAATGCGTGGGTTCCCTCCGGGTACTCCGGCTTCCTCCCACTTCCAAAGACATGCACCTGGGGATAGGTTGATTGGCAACACTAAATTGGCCCTAGTGTGTGAATGTGAGTGTGAATGTTGTCTGTCTATCTGTGTTGGCCCTGCGATTAGGTGGCGACTTGTCCAGGGTGTACCCCGCCTTCCGCCCGATTGTAGCGGAGATAGGCGCCAGCGCCCCCCGCGACTCCGAAAGGGAATAAGCGGTAAAAATGGATGGATGGATGGCTACAAAGTCCAGTATAAAAAAAAATGATGTTATTTTTATGCCATCCTACTACATTTGTACCTCAACTTTCAAGTGGAATTGGTTCTGCGATAGCAGTCTTAACTCAAAACACTTTTATCTCAAAATAATGCCTGCTCCATGCACCAAAAATTAAATATCTTAAAATATATCCCATGTGCTAGCACTTAAAGTTTTTTGAAAAATCAAAATGTGTTGTTTTTGCTTATTGCTGACATCATTAGCTAATAGGTACACTTGCCGGGCACATTATTAGGTACATTTGCACACTGTTTATCAGTGGTTCTCAAATGGGGGTACGCGTACCCCTCGGGGTACTTGAGGGTATGCCAAGGGGTATGTGAGATTTTTAAAAAATATTCAAAAAATAGCAACAATTCAAAAAATCCTTTACAAATATATTTATTGAATAATACGTCAACAAAATATGAATGTAAGTTCATAAACTGTGAAAAGAAATGCAACAATATAATATTCAGTGTTGACAGCTAGATTTTTTTTGTGGACATGTTCCATAAATATTGATGTTAAAGATTTCTTTTTTTCTGAAGAAATGTTTTGAATTAAGTTCATGAATCCAGATGGATCTCTGTTACAATCCACAAAGAGGGCACTTTAAGTTGATGATTACTTCTATGTGTAGAAATCTTTATTTATAATTGAATTACTTGTTTATTTTTCAACAAGTTTTTAGTTATTTTTATATCTTTTTTTCCAAATAGTTCAAGAAAGATCACTACAAATGAGCAATATTTTGCACTGTTATTGCCATGATCCACGACTTGGATCATGGCATATTCTGGTTTTGGTTCTGTTTGGTATCTCGTTTTGTTATTTGACGTCCTTAGTTCCCGGTGGCACTTCCTGTTTTGTTTCTGTTGTCTTAGCAACGCAATTGTGTCACCTGCCTTCCGCTTGATCACGCGCACCTGCCTTTGATTAGTTATCTCCCTAAATAAGCAGGCCTTCATTTGCCATTCGTCCTCAGGCTCTTATTTGCTTCTATGCAACAGATGACGTCGCTCTTGCCGCATTGTGGTAACTTACTTTTAATAGTCAATTAGCTTCCATGCTATTTTGTCTGTTTGAACCTAGCTCACATGCTAGCGCTTTCTGTTCTTTCTAGCTCCCATGCTGGTTCAGTTTGTTTTGTTCTATAGTGCCTTTGTGCAAGTGCCTTTGGTTTTAGTTTGTTTTATAGTAAATAAATAATTTCCTACCTTTACGCTGTGTAGAGAATATATATACGAGAGAACAAAACATCACCACGATGGCAGCCAAGCGTCACAGTTATACAAATTAATAAATCAGAAACTGATGACATAGTGCTGTATTTTACTTCTTTATCTCTTTTTTCAACCAAAAATGCTTTGCTCTGATGAGGGGGTACTTGAATCAAAAAATGTTCACAGGGGGTATATCACTGGAAAAAAAGGTTGAGAACCACTGCTGTATATAATGTGGTCCAAAATAAGACATGTATGCATTGTAACAAACGTTTGCAGTGGCGTAAAACTGCATTGCTTCATATTAAGTTCTGGTTCAACTAACTTAATTAGATACAATATCCTTTTGCAAGTGGACACCTCAAGTTCATTAATTAATTTTGTAAGGCTGAAAGTTAATAAAACATTAGGAAACAGGATACCACAAATTAACAATTCAAATCCAGTATTACCGCCATTTATAACTGCACCCTCACTGCAACTCGACCATACATTGTTGCATCTTCAATAACTCAATCCCCACACTTGTCATGATCCGTTCCCCGGGTCTTGTTTTGCTTAGTTTGATATTTCCTTAGTTGTTTGTTAATTCTGTTTCAGCACCTTTGTTTGTGTTTTTGGTTGCCATGGGTGCTGATTTTTGTCTCCTGCCTCTGATTACTGTTTGGGATGCTCACTTGCTCCTGGTTACTAATCAGAGAGCTATTTATCCCTTCCTCGCGCCATACTCTGCCTGGCTGCCTTGTTCGCAACACGCAACATTTACATGGGGTATTTATTTTCTTGAGAGCTTAGAGTTACAAGTTTTTTTGGTCTATTGTTGGCTAGTCTGTTGCTAAGCTTATCCATTGCTTCTCGTGTCATCTGCATGTTTTCCTTTTTTCTAAAAACGTGCAAGCGTATGTTTGCACTTCCATGTGTCAGAAATGCACGTGCACCTGTGTATCTGCATGGGAGAGCGTGCTTAATGCGTACCATTTAGCGTAAGCGTTGTCAGTCGCAACATCATTTTCAAACATAGCAGCAGCAGCAGCAGTTCCACATTCGCAATCCGTCACGAAGCCCATTAGCTTAATTTATTGACTTTGTCCTGTCATTAAAACACGAGAGGCTGCAGAGGATGCAAGGCCTGAGCGCACATGGAAATGAATGATGGACGTTTAGGGGCAGCAATCACTTCCATAAGCGTACACTGTCACTCCCTGCAGTTCGCAGTCCGCTTTAATTGTGATGTTGTTGCTAATTTCTACTTGAAATGACCTCTTGGCAAAATACACGCATACATATAAATAAATACATACATACATACATACATACATACATATATTATATATATGTATAGACATATACATATATGTGTGTATATATATATATATATATATATATATATATATATATATATATATATATATACACACACACACACATATATATACACAAATATATAAATACGTATATATACACACACATATATATATAAACAAATATATAAATACATGTATATGTATATATACATATATATATATATGTATAGACATATACATATATGTGTATATATATGTATAAACATATATATATATATATATATATATACATACATAAATATATAAATAAATATATATAAATATACATATACATATATAGACAAGCGGTAGAAAATGGATGGATGGATGGATATATATATATATATAGATATATATATATATATATATTATATATATATCTATGTCTATATATATATAAATATATGTGTGTACATATTTATATAAATACACATATTTACAATACATTTTACACTAACATAAAGGATATATATAATTAATAATTAATATATTTGTTGTGTGAGTGTGAATGTTGTCCGTCTATCTGTGTTGGCCCTGCGATGAGGTGGCGACTTGCCCTGGGTGTACACCGCCTTCCGCCCGAACACAGCTGAAATAGGCTCCAGCACCCCCCACGACCCGAAAACGGACAAACGATAGAAAATGGATGGATATGAAGAGTATGTGAAAGTTCGACTACTACCTCGTTTAACTCCGAAACAACCTCCTTAAAGTCTTGTAATCATTCGGAAATATCAAGCAGCTAAAATGCGCCAAACGTGGATAAGTGTGAAGAGTGTACTGCATTTTTCCCATCATGCATTGCAGAGGAATTGTATGGGTGTAATTGTGAATTATGTGTTGTGCATTGACATTTTTTTAATGATATTTAAGAAGTTCAGTGAGCAGGTTGTGTTATGTGTGACCAGGTGTGTTGACTTGTTCTTGCTTGGATTGGGTCATATATAAAATGCTGTGCTGTGTCCACTTCCATTGCAGCTCATGGTCATTAAACTGAATTATTCATGATGGCCACAGTGTGTTGCAAAATGCAGCAATTTATACTGTCAGATATTTAAAACTAGGTTAAAGGCACCCTGCGGGCCAGATTCCTTGCTAACCTCCTGATGGCCCCCGGGCCAAAATGAACACAAAAAGTAGGTCGTTAGTTAGATAAACTTGTTTTGTACGACAGGGGCAAACGTGCAAAACATACACACGGCATACAGGCATTCCTGACGCCGCTGAAGGCTCATAAATGTGAACCTTCTTTTGAATTATTTTCTTCCTTAAAGGCTTACTGAAATGAGATTTTCTTATTTAAACGGGGATAGCAGGTCCATTCTATGTGTCATACTTGATCATTTTGCGATATTGCCATATTTTTGCTAAAAGGATTTAGTAGAGAACATCGACGATAAAGTTTGCAACTTTTGGTCGCGAATAGAAAAAAAAGCCTTGCCTATACAGGAAGTAGCAGACAATGTGCGCGTGACGTCACAGGTTGTAGGGCTCCTCACATTGTTTATAATCGTAGCCACCAGCAGCAAGAGTGATTCGGACCGAGAAAGCGACAATGTCCCCATTAATTTGAGGGAGGATGAATGATTCGTGGATGAGGAAAGTTAGAGTGAAGCACTAAAAAAAAGAAAGAAAAAAAAGGAAAAGCGACAGCTCCAGGCGATAGCAGTGGAAGCGATTCAGATGTTATTAGACACATTTACTAAGATAATTCTGGAAAATCCCTTATCTGTTTATTGTGTTAAAGGCCTACTGAAACCCACTACTACCGACCACGCAGTCTGATAGTTTATATATCAATGATGAAATATTAACATTGCAACACATGCCAGTACGTCCTTTTTAGTTTACTAAATTACAATTTTAAATTTCCCGGGAGTTTTGTCTTGAAAACGTTGTGTAATGATGACGTGTACGCAAGACGTCACGCGTTTTTAGGAAGAATAAGCGCTACGCACACACACAGCTAAATGTCGTCTGCTTCAACGGCATAATTACACAGTATTTTGGAGATCTGTGTTGCTGAATCTTTTGCAATTTGTTTAATTAATATTAGAGAAGTCACAGTAGAAAGATGGAGTTGGGAAGCTTTAGCCTTTAGCCACACAAACACACGGTGATTCCTTGTTTAAAATTCCCGGAGGTGAAAATTTACTATGGATCAGAGCGCGGTCAAGCGAACATGAATCCCGACCAAATGTCAACCAGCAGGTTTTGGTGAGAAAATTGTGGTTAAAAAGTCGCTTCTTACCGAAGAAAAGCTGAGCTTGGGCCGTCCATGATGCTGGCGTCGACTTCCCTGAGACACTGGCGTCAACACACTCAGACTATCAGGTAATATTAAACTCACTAAAACACTAGCAAAACAATAGAAAGATAAGGGATTTCTGATAATTATTCTAGTAAATGTGTTTAAAAACATCGGAATCCGTCCAAATGCATTTGCGAATTTTTTTTTTTCTAGTCCGTCGCTATCAATATCCTCAAACACAAATCTTTCATCCTCGCTCAAATTAATGGGGAAATTGTCGTTTTCTCGGTCCGAATAGCACTTTTTGTTGGAGGCTCCCATTAAAAACAATGTGAATATGTGAGGAGCCATCAACATGTGACGTCATCGTCTGCGACTTCCGGTAGAGAAAGGGCATTTCTGTTAGCAAGCAAAAGTTGCAAACTTTTTCGTGGATGTTCTCTACTAAATCCTTTCAGCAAAAATATGGCAATATCGCGAAATGATCAAGTATGACACATAGAATGGACCTGCTATCCCCGTTTAAATAACAAAATCTCATTTCAGTAGGCCTTTAATAGTGTTTTGGTGAGATTATAAAGTCATACCTGAAAGTCGGAGGTCTGCGGTGACCTCCAATGGAGGAGCCAAGATCACAGCTGCCTTTTTGACAGCTGCAGGAGGAGGTCGCTAATCCGCTCAAGTCTCAGGTAAGAGCCGACTTAATATCACAATTTTCCCATCCAAAAACTTGCTGGTTGACATGAGGTAGAGAAACATGTTCGCTTGACCGCTCTGTGTTAAAGCTTCACAACAAACAAAGAAAGAGCAGCTGTGTTTCGGTTGCTAAAGGCAGCTGCAATCAACCCCTTTCCACCAACAGCATTCTTCTTTATAGTCTTCATTATTAATTGAACAAATTGCAAAAGATTCAGCAACACAGATGTCCAGAATACTGTGTAATTATGCGATGAAAAGAGACGGCTAAAAGTCGTGCTGGGCTGAAATGTCAGCTCCAACCAATAACGTCACAAGCACGCGTCAACATATGCGTCATCATTCCGCGACGTTTTCAACAGGATACCTGGCGGGAAATTTAAAATTGCAATTTAGTAAACTAAACCGGCCGTATTGGCATGTGTTGCAACGTTAATATTTCATCATTGATATATAAACTATCAGACTGCGTGGTCGGTAGTAGTGGGTTTCAGTAGGCCTTTGAGTTGTGTTTGTTTACACTTCTTCCTTCATTTAGGTTTGTAAGACTGAAAATATAAACATAAAAGTATAACGTTCAATGTGCATTTTACATAAATAATGTCCATTGTGTAGTTTAAATGAATGAAATAAGTTTAACGTTAATATATTCACACTATAAACAACAAATGTTTACACATTTGAAAAGTACACAACATTCACACACTAAAACAATATGTGCGCATTGTCGTCCTCTACTGGTCAAATTTAGCACTACATGTATTAAACGAGGTTTGATTTAAAAAAAAAAAAAAAAACACCACCAGGAATACAAAATACACCACAAAGTCAGCTATTTCAAAACAAAAAAACCTAAGTATATTTATGCACAATGTCTACTCACAAAAGTTTGACCAAGTTCCACGATGAAGCTTCCACGCTGGAATTTCTGCCCTTGTCCCTGCTTGTCTGTTTCAACGTGTCCGTCGCTTAAAAGGTCCGCCAGGAAACAATGACTCGACCACTTGCTCGGGGCAGAACATTCATACTTTGTTGTCCAGTTGTTGTTAAAAGTGAGATTTTTGCGATTAATTTGGATTTTTTGAATGAGTGGTCTTCTTCTACTCACGCCACTGCTGCCTCATTGCGACACATATGCTTCGTTGTTGCCCCCTGTACGTTGGTGGGAGTACTGCATACTTGAACAGCCCTAATTTAAAGGCCTACTGAAACCCACTACTACCGACCACACAGTCTGATAGTTTATATATCAATGATGAAATATTAACATTGCAACACATGCCAATACGGCCGGTTTAGTTTACTAAATTACAATTTTAAATTTCCCGCCAAGTGTCGTGTTGAAAACGTCGTGGTACGATGACTTGTATGATGACGCGTGCGTTTGACGTCTCGGGTTGTAGCGGACATTATTTTCCAGCCCCGTCCAAGCTATGAGTAATCTGCTTTAATCGCATAACTAAACCCTTCTGGACATTTGTGTTGCTGAATCTTTTGCAATTTGTTCCATTAATAATGGAGACGTCAAAGAAGGCTTACTGAAATGAGACTTTCTTATTTAAACAGGGATAGCAGGTCCATTCTATGTGTCATACTTGATCATTTCGCGATATTGCCATATTTTTGCTAAAAGGATTTAGTAGAGAACATCGACGATAAAGTTTGCAACTTTTGGTCGCGAATAGAAAAAAAAGCCTTGCCTGTACAGGAAGTAGCAGACAATGTGCGCGTGACGTCACGGGTTGTAGGGCTCCTCACATTGTTTATAATCGTAGCCACCAGCAGCAAGAGTGATTCAGACCGAGAAAGTGACAATTCCCCCATTAATTTGAGGGAGGATGAATGATTCGTGGATGAGGAAAGTTAGAGTGAAGCACTAAAAAAAAAATAAAAAAAAGAAAAGGCGACAGCTCCAGGCGACAGCAGTGGAAGCGATTCAGATGTTATTAGACACATTTACAAAGATAATTCTGGAAAATCCCTTATCTGTTTATTGTGTTAAAGGCCTACTGAAACCCACTACTACCCACCACGCAGTCTGATAGTTTATATATCAATGATGAAATATTAACATTGCAACACATGCCAGTACGGCCTTTTTAGTTTACTAAATTACAATTTTAAATTTCCCGGGAGTTTCGTCTTGAAAATGTTGTGTAATGATGACGTGTACGCAAGACGTCATGCGTTTTTAGGAAGTATAAGCGCTACGCACACACACAGCTAAATGTCGTCTGCTTCAACGGCATAATTGCACAGTATTTTGGAGATCTGTGTTGCTGAATCTTTTGCAATTTGTTTAATTAATATTAGAGAAGTCAAAGTAGAAAGATGGAGGTGGGAAGCTTTTAGCCTTTAGCCACACAAACACACAGTGTTTCCTTGTTTAAAATTCCCGAATGTGAAGCTTTACTATGGATCAGAGTGGTCAAGCGAACATGGATCCCGACCAAATGTCAACCGGCAGTTTTCGGTGAGAAAATTGTGGTAATAAGTCGACTCTTACTGGAGACATCAGCGGGGCTTCGTCCTGCTTCAGCACGTGACTTCCCTCAGAGACACTGGGTCAACACACCCATGGCCACGCCCCCTCCGACTGTCAGGTACTGTATAATCTCACTAAAACAATAGGAAGATAAGGGATTTTCCAGAATTATCCTAGTAAATGTGTCTAATAACATCTGAATTGCTCCCACTGCAATAGCCTTTTTTGTTTTGTTTTATTTTCACTCTAAATTTCCTCATCCACGAACCTTTCATCCTCGCTCAAATTAATGAGGAAATTGTCGCTTTCTCGGTCCGAATCACTCTCGGTGCTGGTGGCTATGATTGTAAACAATGTGAGGATGTGAGGAGCCATACAACCCGTGACGTCACGCGCACATCGTCTGCTACTTCCGTTAAAGGCCAGGCTTTTTTATTAGCGACCAAAAGTTGCGAACATTATCGTCGATGTTCTCTACTAAATCCTTTCAGCAAAAATATGGCAATATCGCGAAATGATCAAGTATGACACATAGAATGGACCTGCTATCCCCGTTTGAATAAGAAAATCTCATTTCTGTAGGCCTTTAAATGGTTTCATCATGCCTGTTTGGGTGATGTTCGGGGGGCCAAATGAAAAGCTTTGGCGATTGAATAAGACTGGTATAAGGATAAAGCATTGCTGTCAAATTGGTATGTTTTTAATAATGTTATTCACACTTTTGAATTTAGATAAGTCATGATTAATCACAGGTTAAAATGAATTTGCAAAATTTAAATTAACTAATTAATTAAGTCAAATATTTGTATTCAAATGCAATTGTATTGTCAAAATGTCATACAGGATAATTTTTAGAACATTTTATTTTATTGCATGCCGTTTATTTGTTTCATATTTGTGAACATGAAGTCCCGTCAGGGTTTATTTTGGAGTGAAATTTGCCAATTATGGTTGCCTTCCAGGTAACCATCGACAGTTAGAGGGGTAATATTGTGATATTTGCTCCCAAAAACACAAAAACAGATACTATACCAACAGGTAGGAAATGTTTGTTTTGCATAATAGGCTAAATTGGCCCTAGTGTGTGAATGTTGTCTGCCTATTTGTGTTGGCCCTGTGATGAAGGGTGATTTGTCCAGGGTGTAAATCGCCTTCCACCCGAATGCAGCTGAGATAGGCACCAGCACCCCCCGCGACCCCAAAGGGGACAAGCTGGATGGATGGATGGATGGACACCTTTAAGCAAAAGTGCATAAACGTGTCAAAATAAATTGCATGATCAATCTGCGTATATACTATATTTATACAATATTTTCTGTGATCATCACAAGCTAACTCTTTATTTTTCACAGGCATAATCACAGTATATAAGTTTATCAACTGTCATGTCCTGGTGGACATGTTTAGTTTGGCTATGATCTTTGGATTTTGTCAGTTCCTGTTTTTTCACTCCCTGCTTTGTTTCCATGACAACCCATTAGTGATCACCTGTCCTCATGTCACGCACCTGATTCATTTGGACTCATGCACCTGTTATCAATCACCACATCACTATTCAAGCCTGCAGTTGCCGGGCAGTCATACTTGCCAACCCTCCCGGATTTTCCGGGAGACTCCCGAAATTCAGCGCCTCTCCCGAAAACCTCCTGGGAGAAATTTCCTCCCGAAAATCTCCCGAAATTAAAGCGGAGCTGGAGGCCACGCCCCCCAACATTGAGTCAGGCCTGACTCAATGTTGTGACCTTCTTAAACAGGACAATACTGCCATCTACTGTACATAGAATATAATGTAAATATATTCTACATTTGTTCTGAAGCCCACAGCAAAGAGATGTAACTTCATCACGTTGCCTGGTTATTGAGTCCAACCCAATATATTACACCGTCGACGGGCAAAATTAAAAAATACGCTTGCAAGTTCCAGAACGATTGGAAACAAGAATTTCAGTTTATCCAGGAGAGTTTGAAGGAGAAGGGGTATGTTGCCTGTAAATTTTGTAGAACAGACTTCTCCATTGAACACGGCGGCCGAACGGATATTCAGCCATGAACGGTCAGCGAAGCACAAAGCGTCCGCAGCGCAGCATCGTTCACAACCCACCTCGCAAAATAGAGACCCGACGGTGTATCTTATGCTGAGACAAAGATGGCTATGCTGATAGCTGGAAGCAACATCCTGTTCTCATTTGCGGATGTCTACAACAAATCCGTGAAGGATATGTTCCTGGATTCGGAGATTGCTCGCCAATACGCAAATGGCAGAACAAAGGTTACTCAAATAGTGAAAGGTAAGTGTTGTTGTTGTTTTTTACTAACCAGCAAGCACAGTACAGTTAGTAGAACAACTGTGTTTTTATTACTGTGTATTTGATAGATACCGTCAGAAATTCAACTATTTCTTTTATTTATATATATATCCATTTTTTTCTACCGCTTTTCCCTTTTGGGGTGGCGGGGGGCGCTGGCGCCTATCTCAGTTACAATCGGGCGGAAGGCGGGGTACACCCTGGACAAGTCGCCACCTCATCGCAGGGCCAACACAGATAGACAGACAACATTCACACTCACATTCACACACTAGGGCCAATTTAGTGTTGCCAATCAACCTATCCCCAGGTGCATGTCTTTGGAAGTGGGAGGAAGCCGGAGTACCCGGAGGGAACCCACGCATTCACGGGGAGAACATACAAACTCCACACAGAAAGATCCCGAGCCTGGATTTGAACCCAGGACTGCAGGACCTTCGTATTGTGAGGCAGACGCACTAACCCCTCTGCCACCGTGAAGCCCTTTATATATATATATATATAATAAAATAAATATATGTAGCTAGAATTCACTGAAAGTCAAGTATTTCATATATATATATATATATATATATATATATATATATATGTATATATATATATATATATATATATGAAATACTTGAGTTGGTGAATTATACGCCACCCCTCTTAACAACGTACCCCGCCCCAACCACGCCATATCCGATCCAGTCACTTCGCACCTCAGGAAAAGAATCCACACCATAATCTTAGTCTTGACAATAAACGGCATCATGTATACGTAAACACAATGTTGGAAACAGCTCCATGATAATAAACATTTTCTTCAATTGACGTAGCCTTTTTGTTTTCGTAAAAACTGCATTTGTTGATCCCAGTGTTCTATTTGCTCTCATTCCATTGTGCATTTATATCTAAAGTATGTGCAAACAAAGCTGTGAAAATGTAAATGTAATCCCCATAATAGTCGGGTTTACATGGAGAAAGCTGACACGCCGTCTGTCTCGTTGCAGCAGATAATGCAGGTAAACAGGCCTAAATGTGCTAAAGACCTGGTGGATGGTAAAGGCCGAGAGACCCGGGGACTTAGGGTTTAATCCGCTCGACTGTGAAATGAGAGAAGAAAAAGAACGAGCAGCCGTGGAGTACAAATGAGCAGCAGGTGTGATGGCAGGTGGCTGGTGGCCGAGACGCTCATGTGTAAGATGGAAGCAACCCCGCCGGGGGCTGCTACAGGACAGGTGTCTGTGTGTATTTATGGGAGATGGTTGACGGAGATGGCGTCTCTATGACAACACCAATTGTTGACTCACAGATGCAATCTTCAAGCGGTGAACTTTGCGGATCATTATTATTGTGCGGCATGTGACGAGCACTTTAAATGTCAGCGCATGCTGTTTAATCAAACGCCGGCGCCAGGTATCACCTCCCCTCAGACGGCAGGCAGGCGCCGCCCATGCCTTGCATCATCCGAGCCAACCCGCCTGCCGTCTGACCCGCGGTGTGTTCACTTACTGACTTATTAATGAACTCCCTGTGCTCTTGGAAAATGAGGATCACAGGGGAACTGCACTTATTTTGGAATTTTGCATATCCTTAAATGGGTTGTACTTGTATAGCGCTTTTCTACCTTCAAGGTACTCAAAGCGCTTTGACACTACTTCCACATTTACCCATTCACACACACATCCACACACTGATGGAGGGAGCTGCCATGCAAGGCGCCAACCAGCACCCATCAGGAGCAAGGGTGAAGTGTCTTGCTCAGGACACAACGGACGTGACGAGGTTGGTACTAGGTGGGATTTGAACCAGGGACCCTCGGGTTGCGCACGGCCACTCTCCCACTGCGCCACGCCGTCCATATCCTTCACCAGGGGTCTCAAAAACGCGGCCCGCGGGACATTATTTTGCGGCCCGCACCTCAATGTGAAAACTTAATGTTGGTGCAGCCCGCAAATTTTATGTGGATGGCGCATTTAAGCGTCATAATTGTTTACCCTCAATTTTATCCAGATTCCCATTCAGCCCTAACTCTTCCGGGCTAAAATATACACCCCGCCCCCCCCCCCAAACCCGCCCCCTATTGTAGCCCGGAAGGGTTAGGGCTGCATTGGATTCTGGGTATTCGTTCTGTTAGGGACGGCGTGGCGCAGTGGAAGAGTGGCCGTGCGCAACCCGAGGGTCACTGGTTCAAATCCCACCTAGAACCAACCTCGTCACGTTCGTTGTGTCCTGAGCAAGACACTTCACCCTTGCTCCTGATGGGTGCTGGTTGGCGCCTTGCATGGCAGCTCCCTCCATCAGTGTGTGTGAATGTGTGTGTGAATGGGTAAATGTGGAAGTAGTGTCATAGCGCTTTGAGTACCTTGAAGGTAGAAAAGCGCTATACAAGTACAACCCATTTATCATTTATGTTGTGTTTATATTGTGTTACGGTGCAGATGTTCTCCCAAAATGTGTTTGTCAATCTTGTTTGGTGTGGGTTTACAGTGTGGCGCATATTTATAACACTGATAAAGTTGTTTATATGGCCACCCTCAGTGTGACCTGTATGGCTGTTGATCAAGTATGTCTTGCATTTCAGCGTCATAATTGTATACCCTCAATTTTATCCGGATGACTCCCAATTTTCAGTGCCCCTCCAGGTGTATCCATTCTCCCGGATTTCACACGAGCAACAATATTGAGGGGACACCGTGGAGATTCTGCCGTTAACGTCCTCTAGAACCTGTACAAACAGCGTGCCAGCCCAGTCACATCTTGTTTAATGGCCTCTGTAGACGCTGTAGGCGACTGCAAGACATACTTGATCAACAGACACACAGGTCACACTGAGGGTGGCCGTATAAACAACTTTAACACTGTTACAAATATGCGCCACACTGTGAACCCACACCAAACAAGAATGCCAAACACATTTTGGGAGAACATCCACACCGTAACACAACATAAACACAACAGAACCCATATCCAGAATCCCATTCAGCCCTAACTCTTCCGGGCTACAATATACACCCCCCCCCAACCCGCCCCTTATTGTAGCCCGGAAGAGTTAGGGCTGCATTGTATTCTGGGAATTGGTTCTGTTGTGTTTATGTTGTGTAACGGTGCAGATGTTCACCCAAAATGTGTTTGTCAATCTTGTTTGGTGTGGGTTTACAGTGTGGCACATATTTGTAACAGTGATAAAGTTGTTTACATGGCCACCCTCAGTGTGACCTGTATGGCTGTTGATCAAGTATGTCTTGCATTTCAGCGTCATAATTGTATACCCTCAATTTTATCCGGATGACTCCCAATTTTCAGCGCCCCTCCAGGTGTATCCATTCTCCTGGAATTCACACGAGCAACAATATTGAGGGGGCACCGTGGAGGTACTGCCTTTAGCGTCCTTTACAACCGGTACAAACAGCTTGCCAGCCCAGTCACATGTTGTATTTGGCCTCTGTAGGCGACTGCAAGACATACTTGATCAACAGACACACAGGTCACACTGAGGGTGGCCGTATAAACAACTTTAACACTGTTACAAATATGCGCCACACTGTGAACCCACACCAAACAAGAATGCCAAACACATTTTGGGAGAACATTCACATCGTAACACAACATAAACACAACAGAACAAATATCCAGAATCCCATTCAGCCCTAACTCTTCCGGGCTACAATATACACCCCCAACCCGCCCCTTATTGTAGCCCGGAAGAGTTAGGGCTGCATTGGATTCTGGGTATTCGTTCTGTTGTGTTTATGTTGTGTTACGGTGCAGATGTTATCCCAAAATGTGTGTGTCAATCTTGTTTGGTGTGGGTTTACAGTGTGGCGCATATTTGTAACAGTGATAAAGTTGTTTACATGGCCACCCTCAGTGTGACCTGTATGGCTGTTGATCATTTATGTCTTGCAGTCACAGTGCAAGACACAGAACATGTAACTGGGCCGGCATATTATTTGTACGGTGGAAAAGCGGACGAGACGGCAGGTTGTAGAGGACGTTAAAGACAGTGCCATCACGGCACGCCCTTAACATTGTTGTCCGGGTGAAAACCGGGTGAATGACTGCCCCGGAAAATTGTCGTGAGGGGTACTGATATTCTGGTGTTTCCGGGAAAGATCGCGAGAGTAGTCAGGTATGTTGCTAAGGCAGGAAAGCCATTCAAAGAAGGTGAATTTGTTACAAAGTGCATGTTAGACTTTTCTAAGAAATCTTTTCTTGCGGCCCAGGCTCACCCAGTTTCTGCATCCGGTGGCCCCCAGGTAAATTGAGTTTGAGACCCCTGTCCTTCACAGTCTTTATGAAAGACGAAAAGACAAAAGTTTTTATTTTTTTCTTGCATTCTAACATGTACAAGAAACATCGTTATCAGTGGCTAGCAATGCAGCTAATGGGAGCAATCAATTCTATCTCCCAATCCTTTAAAAAATGCGTTCCATTACCTGAATAAAAACCAAGCTGTCGCGACTTTGTTATTGTAAGCGCGGACACTGAGGAACTATTTTTCTATCGGCATCTCTGTCCGGACTGGAACCTGCAGTGCCTCAGGCTGGAAGTCCCTGCAGAGAGTGGTGAGGACGGCGGAAAATATCATCAGGACTCCTTTTCTTCCTATCCAGGAGACCGCAAAAAAGCCGCTGCCTGACCAGGGCTCACAAAATCTGCAGAGACTCCTCCCACCCCCACCAAGGACTGTTTTTACTGCTGGACTCGAGAAAGAGGTTCCGCGGCCTCCGTAGCAGAACCTCCAGGTTCTGTAACAGCTTCTATTTTCTCAGGCCATAAGACTATTAAACGCATCATAATAATTCCCTCAGTTTCCCCAAAAACGGATTAAATGGCTGGAATATAGAGACAATAGGGACAGCGTGGCGCAGTGGAAGAGTGGCCGTGCGCAACCCGGGGGGCCCTGGTTCAAATCCCACCTAGTACCAACCTCGTCATGTCCGTTGTGTCCTGAGCAAGACACTTCACCCTTGCTCCTGATGGGTGCTGGTTGGCGCCTTGCATGGCAGCTCCCTCCATCATTGTGTGAATGTGTGTGTGAATGGGTAAATGTGGAAGTAGTGTCAAAGCGCTTTGAGTACCTTGAAGGTAGAAAAGCGCTATACAAGTACAACCCATTTAATATAACATACATCCATAAACGTGGATGCATATGCAAAAGTGCAATATGTTTATCCGTACAGTAATCTATTTATTTATATCTGCACCTTTTTGCTCTTTTATCCTTTTATCGAGCTAATGCAAAGAAATATTGTTATTATCTGTACTGTAAAGCAGTGGTGCCCAACCACCAGGCTCAATTGGTACCGGGCCGCAGAGTATTTATTTATTTATTTATTTTTTTTATTTATTTTATTTTATTTTTTTTTTATCAAATCCCTGCTACAGTAATTACATTGGACAACCCATCATTATACTTTTATTCATGCACTTTTTGTATTGTGTTGATTACATTCTGTCATTGTTATTTAAATGTGTCTATGTTGAAATGAAGCAGTTGTATTTCATTTTACTTACTGCGCTTGTAATACAATTGGCAGGACGAGAGCGGGTGATGGAATGTGGAGAGAAGGGAGTAACAGTGCATGGCGGAGCAGAAAGAGAGCAGCTTGAAGGCAGAAGTTGCAGAATTTCAACCTCGGCATTTGTCGAATCCTAGTTACGGCTCTGGTTCCACTGTGTTGCTTTAAACAATTAAATAACCGGCCGCCGACTTTCTGGGTTTGACCAGATAAACAAAACCAGACGTCAGTTCCAGTTCCATCACACGTGCGCCAACATTTGAGTGACCAGTGATGTAACCTTGTGTGGCAGTCACTCTACCCTCTGCTGTGAGTTTGCCCTGCGGCCCCCCCGCTTGCATGACCAGCCCTTTTTTGACGATATGAACATAGACTGGTGAAGTAGACATGCTGCAGTATTGATTTACAGAGAGCATAATGACACTCGGGCTTCACGGTGGCAGAGGGGTTAGTGCGTCTGCCTCACAATACGAAGGTCCTGCAGTCCTGGGTTCAAATCCAGGCTCGGGATCTTTCTGTGTGGAGTTTGCATGTTCTCCCCGTGAATGCGTGGGTTCCCTCCGGGTACTCCGGCTTCCTCCCACTTTCAAAGACATGCACCTGGGGATAGGTTGATTGGCAACACTAAATTGGCCCTAGTGTGTGAATGTGAGTGTGAATGTTGTCTGTCTATCTGTGTTGGCCCTGCGATGAGGTGGCGACTTGTCCAGGGTGTACCCCGCCTTCCGCCCGATTGTAGCTGAGATAGGCGCCAGCGCCCCCCGCGACCCCGAACGGGAATAAGCGGCAGAAAATGGATGGATGGATAATGCAACTCACTGATTAGTGTCCAACTACACTGTGTTCATTGTAAGTCTGCTCCCCCCGCTATCGCACAGCTCAGCTTGCGTTTTTAGACATTTAGTTGAATTCCAGGCAGATTAATGATAATTTATGTCTGAGCCAGGAAGGTGAAGGATGTTAAAGTGGCTGTTGAGTCCTGTGAAACAGGAGCAGGTGGTCATTAATATGCTTGTAATGGCAATTTTTACCTTGTCTTTTGTGTCATGTAAAAAGCTTGAGCAGACTTCTTTGAATGAATACATTTTGCACGACACCCATTTGCAAGATGGAAACCAGCGACTGTATTGTCCTAAAGTAGTACATTTAATATGGATTTTGCAAGTACAAAAGTTAATGTTCGTCACGTTACATCTTTCGTTAATACCTTGAGCCATGAAAGTACCTAAAAAGGTCACTCCACAATTTTATACAGAAGGGTGCCTGATCTCACAATGCCTAGTGGGTTGCAGTTACCGTTTTTGCGGGCAAACGTTTTTGTTTACCATCAGTGGAAAATGGACTTTGCCAAATAAAAGCAAGATACAGTACCAAAACTAAGTAGAGCCTATTCCAAAGACTTGGTCAATTGATCAGTATGAGCACATCCACTAGCTAAGCAATTTCAATGACCTGTTGCGGTTGTCTTGTTCTCGTTGCCGAGTCAGTTTTCATACCAAAGAATTTCGTAAGTCTGTCAAGGCTAATGGAGACGCCAACCAGTGTTAATTTTGACGGCAAAATTTGATTTAGTTTTAGTCATACTCTTTTGACTAAAATGTAATTTAGTTTTAGTCATAATTTAGTTATTTAAATTGTTTTAGTTTTAGTTTAGTTTTAGTTGACGAAATATCATAAGATTATAGTCGACGAAAACTACAGTAGATTTAGTCGACTAAAGGGTAATATGTAAACTTTCCCTTCAATTTCTGAAAGTCAAAGCAAAACAGCGGACAAATCACCGATACAAGTCGTATTTTGATGAATATCATGTCTCAAATTTAGTATTTCACGAGTAAGCCGTGTAATAAACGGGATAACGTCGAGTGAGTTGTATGTTGTGGAAAATGCTTGCCTGTGTGTGGATTTCGGGGTGTTTCGACTGTAAATGTCGCTTTAAGTTTGTTGTGTTTTTCCCCGTAATCCTCGCGCTGCATTTCTTACACTGCGTCTTGTTATCTTTGACGTCAAATATAACATTTCCCCATATGTCCTCCCCGGCGTTGACATGTTGTCTTCTGCAGCGCATTCCCGGGTCAGTCTCAAACGCAAACTACGTTTACGTAACTTCCTCACCACGTCGCTCTGATTGGTTCTCTTCCCAACTCCTCCCGCCTCTTCCTAACGAAATGAGTTCCGATTGGATCTGGTCTCTGGCAGACATTTTCGTCTCGTTTTTATTCGTTGACGAATATGTCAATACACCTCGTCATCGTCTTAGTCCACGTAAACTATTTTTTATTTAGTTTTTGTCTCGTTTTAGTCAGAAAAAAAGGCCGTTGACGATTACTATGGCAAAAAAATTTTCGGCAACAAAATGATCACTGACGCCGACTTTAGGTGGCTGCTTGACCTGCAAATTTTCCACCGAAAAGAAAAGACCATTATTTCAACTGTATGTTAACAACACTCTGAAATAACATCCTTTGATCTTATTTGTATGGATGCTGAAATAGGCACCATCTCCCCCCGCGACCCCAAAAGGAATAAGCGGTATAAAATGGATGGATGGATGGTGTTATGGTTAAACAGGGAGGACTGAGGGGAGGTGACGGCAACAGACACCAGCCACAATAGGCCTGGGCCCCTGGAGAGGGAGTCCAGACTCCAGTCCAAGGAAAAAAAAAATCATAGCCAAAACACACGTGTGTAAGAGGGAAGCTGTCATGCCTGGATTATGTTTTGTCATGTTATGTTTTGATTTTGGACATTCAGTCACGTTTTGCACTTCCTGGTTATGTTTGTTTCCATGCCAACCCATTTCCACCTGGTCTCCTTAAGTCGCGCCCCGATCCTCAGCCTCTCACACCAGTTTTCTATTACCACAACCAGTACTTAAGTCATTTGCTTTTTGTTCATCATTCTGGGAACTTTGCCTTTTGTAGATGCTTGCATATTTTGACCACGACCACGCACCCTTCATGCCTTGCCACGCTGCTACTTTTTTTTGACTACGCCATGTAAGCCTTTTGTATTTTTTGCCTCAGTGCTAGTTTTTGGTTTATTGAGTATCGTTGATAGTATCTTTTGTTTATTCATTATCATTCATGCCAATCGAGCAAGTGTTTTTGTTTATATTTTTGTAGCCAAGTTCTGTACCTCATTATGAGCGCCCTTGGTTTGTTTATTTTTTTTTATAGTGTTTAAATAAACAAATATGTACCTGAACTCACGCCTGGCTTGTCCTGTAATCCCGCTGCGTCGAAGGAGCAAAACAAATCCACGCCATAGTCCTGACAGAAGCATCAAAAGAACACAAAGGACATTAAAGACATTAAAGAGAGCAGAGCTGGTACAACCAGCCACTTCTACACACAGCCACAAAAGTAAAACAACAACATGTACAGTGTGGTGGCATCCATCGTCTACTGGGGTGGGGGGAGCATGGCCAGAGACAGGAGCAGACCCAACAAGGCAACTAAAAGATCCGACTCCACCAACTCTAGACCAGTGTCCAGTCCTTATGGATGAGTGAGGATACGTCCAAGGAGACCGAGGTGTCCGATACCTGCTCATTCAGCCAAGACACGGTGAAGCTTGTCAAGCTCCGCAGCCCTGCTTTGATTCAATGCCATGAACACACCAACATGTGTCACGTGATGGAACAGAAAGTGTTCATCTCATGGTTGCCATTTAGACCAGTGTAACCATACCCATAAAGAACCCCCTACAGGGCCCCCCAAAAATATCTGTGTATTAGCTGTGGTCCGTGCAGGACCACAGTAATGGACTTTTTCACCACGTGTGGCAGTAATGACAATATCAACCAAAAAGAAGAAGACTGCACCTAAAGTCATTGAGAAGTTTCTTAAGCGCAAAAATTATGACTCAAGTGGTGAAGACGTGTTTTCATTTGCGCACTTAAATTTGTGTTAAGAAAGATACGTATTTATTCATTGTAGTTATTTCAACACAACATGAGCGTGTGAACATTTATTTTTCATCCGTTATTTAAGGGTGCCTTCCTATTTAGAATATTTGATTAGTAAGTATTATTCTAATCAGCCTGACCTAAGCCGAAGGTTTATGTAATAAAAATTAAATCTCTGTGATTAACACGTGGTTCCAAATCATTTTACAAGGTTGTAAACTGTTGGTAAAATAGATATAAAATAGATATAGGCCTTTGTCCCCTGTGTAGTGGAAAAGTCAAGCCTCGAGTTGAAAAAGGTTAGGAATCCCTGATCCAGACCATTCGGCATCCTCGTTCGATCACTGATCTGATGTTTTTGGCTTTGCATCACGTTGTAAATGAAAAAACATTTAGTTTTTTTCTCTGACGCGATCGTGTGAACGATCGTGTCAGTTAATAATGAATCATTTTTTAACCATGTTTTAAACTTGTTAAGAAAATAACAAAAACTCTGCACTTGCAGTCTGCGTAAACACACTTCAGGTACAGTTTTTGGTATTCCTCCACCACACCCTTTTAAAACCTGTTTTAACATTTCTTAAATGCTGGAACAAATCCGCCCTTGTGCCCCTGGTTAGAGTATCCGCCCTGAGATCGGTAGGTCGTGAGTTGAAACCCCGGCTAAGTCATACCAAAGACTATAAACATGGGACCCATTACCTTCCTGCTTGGCACTAAGTATATAGGGTTGGAATTGGGGGTTAAATCTCCAAAAATCATAGTTAGGACAGTTTAGCAAATTACACGAGGACCTCATTTAGATAAAATGTTGTTCCTTCCTCACCCTGTGTGTATTATTTTTTTTTTTACATTTGGTTACTGGGTACCTGCTAAATATTGAAGAAAAACATTTTTATCACTTTTATGATCAAAATGTTAATGCCCTATTATCGTTCATCATCATCAACCAAGAAGTAGACTGGCAAGATACAGACAAACAACACAATTACTGTTCAACCTTGACAAAGGTCTGCTATCCTCGTTATAATTGTCTTTCCATTATTTCCCCTATCTTTGTCTTCTCAGGTTTTTGGCCCGGTGATTGTCGCCCGAAAAGGAAAAGGAAGCAGCAGAACAAGGAAGGCCATGGAAATCAACTTCAGCCAGAATGTGGCTTGGCTCCTGCCTTTCTTCTTCCTGCTGGTGATGGTCAATGTTCGGTCCTCCCAGGGCCAAGGATGTCCTCAGCGTTGCGACTGCATCGGCAAGCTCAAGACCGTCTCCTGCCGCGGTAAGCGTCTGTCTACACTACCAGAAGGCATCCCTCTGGACACCAGAATCCTGGACCTGAGTGGGAATAAACTGCGCTGGGTGGAGCATGCTGACCTGCTCCCCTTCCTCCGCCTGGAGAGGCTTGATCTCAGCGAGAACATGATCAGCGTTTTGGAACCAAATGCTTTTTCTAGTCTTCAGAGTCTGCAGTCGCTTTCCCTCAGAGCTAACGAGCTGAAATTAGTCCCCATGGGGACTTTTTCACACCTGTCCAATCTCACCTCACTGGATCTTAGCGAGAATAGGATTGTGATTCTTTTGGATTTTACTTTCCAAGACCTTAAAAGTCTGAAGAAGTTAGAAGTTGGAGACAATGATCTGGTGTATATTTCTAACAAGGCTTTTTTGGGTCTGGTGGGACTGAAGGAGTTAACCATTGACAGGTGCAACCTGACGTCTGTGTCAAGCCAGTCTTTGTCTTACCTTCACAACCTGGTCACACTGCGACTGCGCTACCTCAGCATCTCCACCTTAGAGGACCAGAACTTCCGTAAGCTAGGAAACCTGAGGGCCCTGGAGATCGACCATTGGCCCTTTTTAGAGTTCATCTCCTCCCACGGCCTGCAGGGTCTCAACTTGTCGTGGCTGTCTATCACGCACACCAATCTCACTTCTGTGCCCACCTCTGCCCTACGCAGCCTCTCTCACCTCACCAGCCTCAACCTGTCCTTCAATCCTATTTCTGTCCTGGAGTCCTGGGCACTCAGGGACCTTCTCAGGTTAAAGGAGCTTCATCTGGTCAACACCAGGCTGGTAACGGTGCAGCCATACGCACTGGGCGGTCTCAGACAAATCCGCCTCCTCAACCTCTCAGCCAACAACCTTGTTACCCTGGAGGAGGGTGCTTTCCAGTCGGTCAACACTCTGGAGACCCTGCGTTTGGACAGGAACCCATTGGCGTGCGATTGCCGCTTACTTTGGATCCTTCAGCGCAGGAAGACGCTTAATTTTGACGGTGCGTCCCCCGTGTGTACGACACCTGTCGAGGTGCAGGACCGAGCTCTGAACGCCTTCACGGACTCAGCCCTCTTTGACCATTTCACCTGCCAGAAGCCCAAAATCCGCAACAGAAAACTGCAGCAGATATCGGCTCGTGAGGGGCAGGTGGTGTCGTTCATCTGCAGGGCGGAAGGTGAGCCCACACCGGTCATATTCTGGATATCCCCTCAGCGCCGTCGCATTACCACTAAGAGCAGTGGCCGCTTGACGGTATTAAAAGAAGGCACCTTAGAAATAAGGTATGCGCAGGTGATGGACAGCGGAACCTACATTTGCATCGCCAGTAACGCTGGCGGGAATGACACTTATTTCGCCACTCTCACCGTCAGTGGTCTCCCGCTCGACGCCGCCCTAATGGCCAACCGTACGTACTACGCCGGGGACCTTAACGACACCAACCTGAACGATACCAGAGTCTTTCTGAAGTTCACCGTGGACCTCAAGACCATCCTCATCTCCACGGCGATGGGCTGTATCATGTTCCTGGGCGTCGTCCTCTTCTGTTTCATCCTGCTGTTCGTGTGGAGTCGCGGGAAAGGACAACACAAAAACAATTTCTCAGTGGAATACTCTTTCAGGAAGGTTGACGGACCTGCCACCAGCGGAGGGCAGGGCGGGGCGCGCAAGTTTAACATGAAAATGATTTGATCTAATAGGTGGAGGTGTACTTTTTTTAGCACTACCTTGTTAAAACCTGTGGGGGCATCAGGTTTCAGCGCCTTGCCTAAGAGCACCTAGAACGGGGCAAACTAGTGACCGGTGTACAAATTCAGTCGGGGTAAGCTCCAGCTCCCTCGTAAGCTTGAACAATACTGTTAAGCACTCTAGAAAATGAATGGATGAACTTCTCCTTTCCTTAATGCTCTTTTTAAATGTCAGACACATTCGTCATTTTGTCTTTGTGTTCGCAACATTAAACACAACCTCAGTATACTTTTTGGGGAAAAAGACAGACTTCACTAAAAGAAAACTTGTTGGAGGAACCAAAAATGTCTGTATTTACGAGAATTTAGTCACGTTTCTTATGAAAAGTATCTTCAAAGAGCGGAATAGTGAGTGTTAGCATGTCTGTCCGACAGACTGAAGCAACTTTTTATGTGTGGAGTTTGAGTGTTTTCCCTCTGCATGTGTGGGTTTTCTCCCAAAAATGTGCATGTCAGGCTAGTCCATACATTTTCTACCGCTTGTCGTTTTCAGGGTTGCGGGGGGTGCTGGAACCTATCCCAGCTGCAATCGGGCGGAAGGCACGGTACATCTTGGACAAGTCGCCACCTCATCAAGAGGGCCAATTTAGTGTTGCCAATCAACCTATCCCCAGGTGCATGTCTTTGGAGGTGGAAAGAAGCCGGAGTACCTGGAGAGAACCCACGCAGTCACGGGGAGAACTAACCGGAGGCTCTAAATTGTTCATAGATATAAAATATTTTACAAACGCATGAACATGGTGAGAAATCTTGCAATAAAAAGACTGTGACCAGAATGAAGTGCTAAATCTACAGGACGATAGATATAGTTAGGGATGGGAATCAAAAAACGGTTCTTGTTCAGAAACGGTTCCGACTTCTCAGCATACTTGCCAACCCTCCCCATTTTCCCGGGAGACTCCCGAATTTCAATGCTCCTCCCGAAAATCTCCCAGGGCAACCAATTTTCCAAATTTATCCCGATTTCCACCCGGACAACAATATTGGGGGAGTAAGGCACTGCCTTTAGTGTCCTCTCTCACTTGGAAAAAGGAGACTATTATATATGTCTCCGTTATCCATAGTTTTATCTATAACCCTTAAAGTAGGCAGGCACGGAGCTATTTCTCAGAGCCGGCACGTTAATACACTGACACACAACATCTGGATTCCCATCATGCATTGCTTCAAAACTACGGCAAGTAGTAATGTCCAAAAAACATAACAGAGATGAAGCAGAAGAACAAAGAAGAGACATGGCGATGACGAGTGAGAAGAAGTACTCTTGAATGTTCCAAAATAATTGGAAAAAATTATTTCAGTTCATCCAGGACAGCTCGAAGGGGGAGGGGTATGCTGCCTACAAATTTTGGAGCTCAGTCTTCTCCATTGAACACGGTGGCCGTACGGATATACTCATTAATGAATGGATTTTATTTACATATATATATATACATATAGATATAGAGATATATATATTTATATACATATATCTTGATTGGATTATCCAGAGAATATTGGTCGATACCGTGGTAGAGTGCAATATGTAGGTGTGGGAAAAATCACAAGACTAATTCATCTCTACAGAACTGTTTCATGAGGGGTTCCCTCAATCATCAGGAGAAAAAAAAAATCTCCTGATGATTGAGGGAACCCCTCATGAAACAGTTCTGTAGAGATGGAGTAGTCTTGTGATTTTTCCCACACTTATCTCTCTCTCTCTCGCTCTCTCTCTCTCTCTCTCTCTCTCTCTCTCTCTCTCTATATATATATATACATATATATATATATGACATTTTCATGTTTTTAGTTGCATTACAGAAAATAAAGGACTTTATCACAATATTCAAATTTTGTGAGACAGTCCTGTGTATATATATATATATATATATATATATATATATATATATATATATATATATATATATATATATCAGTTGCGTCGGACCAGTTCTTCCTCCCAGGGAATCTAAGTTACTGGTCAATCCCAAGTTCTTTTGATGACATATATGCTGAGTAATAAGGACAATCGAGACAGAATTGGAATATTTTCAAGTTTTACTAAAGCTTTAGGAGCTCAACCTAACCGATACATTCATATTGGCTTCTCTATTTGATTCGGCATTCCAAGGGAAAAACACACTCTTTTCACACAAAAGAAAGCCCTCCTCCGCCTCCTCTCAACACCATAAGGTGAGAGAGACGTGGGGGTTGGCTTCACATTCGATGGTTTTCCACACTAACATAGGATCTGAAGACAAACAGAGACTGGTAGAATACACAAAGGAAAAGTACTAGCTACTCTCAACATGGCTATGTAAAAATGAGTAATTCTTAAACATATCAGCATCCTTCAACAATATATAAGAAATATTTAAAAATATATACATCTCCAACCCCACCTCAACCCCGCCCACCGCAACCCCGCCCACATCTCCCGAATTGGAAGATCTCAAGGTAGGCAAGTATGCTTCTCAGTGTATTAAGGGCTTGGAATCGCTCGCCATTTGTTCAAACGATTCTCTTATCCATCCTTCCGGGTGGGGATGACGTCGTGTAGTGACGTCAGATCTCAAAATGGCAGAGCCCGTGTGCAGCAAACATTCTATAGTTTAGTAGATTTCACAAGAAAAGAGTGCAACAGCTGCTACTTGTAGACGTTATAAGGCTGCTCGTTCATCAAGAGCATGGCATGCGTTCAAACTCAACACCGACTAAATTTGTGGTCAAAAGTTTGCATTTTCGGTCGGTGAATCTTCAATTGTAGTTAAAAAAGTTGCAGGTTTTCCTGACACCAGATATTCTCTCAGTCATTATATCGTACAGGTGTAACTCATAACATTACAATATGGTGAAAAAGTCTATTAATGTTAGCATTTAACTTCCAATGTGACACTAATATGTGATATTAACTCATTACATGCCAGCATTTATTTGTTATATTTTTGATCATCACGACTTACAGAGTTTGAAACCTTCCTTTTTTCTGAGATTTTCAATTTCAAAGTTTACATAAAGTGTATGCCATAGTCCTCGGGGCGGTATAGCTCGGTTGGCGGAGTGGCCGTGCCAGCAACTTGAGGGTTCCAGGTTCAATCCCCGCTTCCGTCATCCTAGTCACTGCCATTGTGTCCTTGGGCAAGACACTTTACCCACCTGCTCTCAGTGCCAGCCACACTGGTTTAAATGTAACTTAGATATTGGGTTTCACTATGTAAACGCGCTTTGAGTCACTAGAGAAACGCGCTATACAAATATAATTCACTCCACTTCACAATCATTACCAATTAAAGGCTTGACTTTGCGTGTAATAAGTTAACATCCCGACTAAATGTTACATTCTTGTGTCATTTGCACATGATTGAATTCTACAGAAGAATATTACTTTATTATATTAATTTACAAAAAAATAAAGTTTTCCTCCTATAGTATATAAGATTTCACTGTAGGCTTTCTAAGGTCATGTTACCTCTAGACTAAAAAAAAATATTAATAATGCTAATCCACCCTTTCTTCTCTTTATTCCCCCAAATAAGTATCGATGAGCGAACCGTTAAAGGGGAACATTATCACCAGACCTATGTAAGCGTCAATATATACCTTGATGTTGCAGAAAAAAGACCTTGTTTTTTAACCGATTTCGGAACTCTAAAAGGGTGAATTAGGCGATTGAAACGCCTTTCAATATTTCGCTGTCAGAGCGATGACCCGTGACGTCACAATGGGAAGTAATCTGCCATTTTCTCAAACACATTACACGCACAAGTCAAATCAGCTGTTATTTTCCGTTTTTTCGACTGTTTTCCGTACCTTGGAGACATTATGCCTCGTCGGTGTGTTGTCGGCGGGTGTAACAACACGATCGGGGACGGATTCAAGTTGACTTACGTGGAGTGTGCATCGATTAGCACGGCATGCTAATCGATGCTAACATGCTATTTAGGCTGGCTGTATGTACATATTGCATTGTTATGCCTCATTTGTAGCTATATTTGCATCCAGCCTTTCCCTCCACCCACATTTAATGCCAAACAAATACATACCAATCAACAGATTCAAGTTGCACCAGTGTCAAAAGATGCAAAAGTCCCTCGTTTGTTCTGCACAGAGATGACACAGAGATGTGTGGATATCCTGCGACACTCAACGCAAATGCATTTCCAACGATAAAGTCAACGAAGTCACAAAGGTGAGTTTTGTTGATCTTATAGACTTGTGTGCTAATCAGACATATTTGGTCACGGCATGACTGCCAGCTAATTGATGCTAACATGCTATTTAGGCTAGCTGTATGTACATTTGTAGCTATATTTGCATTCAGCCTTTCCTTCCACCCAAACAAACACTTACTAATCGACAAATTTAAGTTGCTCCAGTGGTCAAAAGATGCAATCGTTGGTTAGAAGGCGATCGCCGAATAACTTCAATAGCTATTCGCTCAATAGCTTCAGTTTCTTCTTCAATTTCGTTTTCGCTATCCGCCTCCTCACTCCAACCATCCGTTTCAATACATGAGTAATCCGTTGAATCGCTTAAGCCGCTGAAATCCGAGTCTGAATCCGAGATAATGTCGCTATATCTTGTCGTTCTATCCGCCGTGTTTGTTTGTATTGGCATCAGTATGTGACGTCACAGGAAAATGGACGGGTGGATTTACAGATAGCGAAAATCAGGCCTTTTTTCAGGATATTCCATGATGGGTAAAATTTTGAAAAAAACTTTGAAAAATACAATAAGCCACTGAGAAATGATTTTTATTGGTTTTAACCCTTCTGAAATTGTGATAATGTTCCCCTTAAAGGAAATAAATGGTTAAGCAGAATTAAAAGTGGAATCGGAACCGGAAAAATCTTATCAATTCCCATCCCTAGTTGTAGTACAGTGGAACCTTGATTTATGAACTTAATTGGGTTCATATTTATTGAAACAAATGACTACTTAATAAACAGTGTAAACATAAATAATGGGTTCCAGCCCCGGCAAAAGTCCATATTTCAGTAAAAGATTGTCTTTGCTTTGAACACAAAACAAATAACTATACAGTAATGTATATCAAACAAACATAACACGGAGTCATTGATCAACTTTCTATCTAATAACAAAGTCAAAACAACAACTAGCTGACCCGTCCTGATTTGCAGTCGCCCTGCCAACACGCAATACCGTCACCAGCCCTGTGGTGCACTCAGTTTGAAACCACAAAACTTTTTCACTTTAACAGCCAGTTCACTCCAATGATTGGAAATAAAACAAATATAATCCACTAATCACTTGTTTGGTGTGCAGCGGAAGAAAGGGAGAGGGGGGAGGCAGTGTCGACAATGCTGTGGATACTATCTGGATGTTTCAAACCACACGTCGCTTGCCCATTGCTTCCTTTGGAATCATGTCGAGCTAGCAAAACTATAAAAACACTTAAAAGCTCACAAAGTAGCAATTAAGACAGTAGCTAATGATAGCACTGCTCTGCTGACTGAATGAGCACCTGGGAGCGATCAGCCCGCCCACGATGGATGTGCTGCAAGGGCACAAAATGGCTGCAATGCAGGCACACGATGAGAGGATGAAAAGTTCATACACTCACAAAAGTTTTGTACAAGAAAGCATATTCTTATCGAAGTAAATTTAAAAGTTTGTACAATGGGATAGGTTGATTGGCAACACTAAATTGGCCCTAGTGTGTGAATGTGAGTGTGAATGTTGTCTGTCAATCTGTGTTGGCCCTGTGATGAGGTGGCGACTTGTCCAGGGTGTACCCCGCCTTCCGCCCGATTGTAGCTGAGATAGGCGCCAGCGCCCCCCGCGACCCCAACAGGGAATAAGCGGTAGAAAATGGATGGATGGATGGACAATGAAGGCTTCGTAAGTGGAGGTTCCACTGTATCAGAGAAATAAAGTCGTAATTTTGACGCGAAAAAGTCACAATCTAACAAGAAACGAGAAGGAGAGCTTAATGTATAACTGCAGAGGTCGTTCCCTACCGGTTCGACGGATACCACGTCACTGGAATTTGACAGAGTTATTTAATCAGCATATGACAAAATGCACAATCTTGTCAGTATGATCTTTTCAGATGTCTCCCTCCAGTTTCTCCCACCTCTTTCCTCCGCTGGTCGCTCACTGTTAAAGCCAACAGCTGATTAGATTAAAGGCCTACTGAAATGAGATTTTCTTATTCAAACGGGGATAGCAGGTCCATTCTATGTGTCATACTTGATCATTTCGCGATATTGCCATATTTTTGTTGAAAGGATTTAGTAGAGAACATCGACGATAAAGTTCGCAACTTTTGGTCGCTAATTAAAAAAGCCTTGCCTTTACCGGAAGTAGCAGACGATGTGCACGTGACGTCACGGGTTGTAGGGCTCCTCACATCCTCACATTGTTTATAATGTGAGCCTCCAGCAGCAAGAGCTATTCGGACCGAGAAAGCGACAATTTCCCCATTAATTTGAGCAAGGATGAAAGATACGTGGATTAGGAAAGTTAGAGTGAAGCACACACACACAAAAAAAAAAAAAGCGACGGCTCCAGGCGGCGGCAGTGGGACCGTTTCAGATGTAATTATACACATTTACTAAGATAATTCCGGAAGATCCCTTATCTGCTTATTGTTTTAATAGTGTTTTAGTGAGATTGTAAAGACATACCTGAAAGTCGAATGGCTGCGGTGAACGCCAGTGTCTCTCAGAGAAGCCGATGGAGGAGCCAAGATCACAGCTGCCTTTTTGAGCTACAGGAGGAAGTCCCATAATCCACTGAAGTCTCCGGTAAGATCCGACTAAATATCACAATTTTCCCATCCAAAAACTTGCTAGTTGACGTAGAAAACATGTTCGCTTGACCGCTCTGTGTTCAAGCTTCACAACAAACAAAGAAACACCGGCTGTGTCTCGGTTGCTAAAGGCAGCTGCAATCCACCGCTTCCCACCTACAGCATTCTTCTTTGACGTCTCCATTATGAATTGAAAAAATTGCAAAAGATTCAGCAACACAGATGTCTAAATTACTGTGTAATTATGCGATGAAAGAAGACGACTTTTTGCCGTAAGTGGTGCTGGGCTTATATGTCCGCTACAACCCGAGACGTCACAAACACGCGTCAACATTCCGCGACGTTTTCAACAAGAAATTTAAAATTGTAATCTAGTAAACTAAAAAGGCCGTATTGGCATGTGTTGCAATGTTAATATTTCATCATTGATTTATAAACTATCAGACTAAGCGTGGTTGGTAGTAGTGGGTTTCAGTAGGCCTTTAACACGTACCACCAGTGAAATCTAATCACCTGCCAGCTGTGTCTCTCTGTCCCACACATGCCCCGCCCCTAGTCAATGGTGCTCCGCCTTCAACACCATTGACTGAGACGGTGACCTTTGGCTCCTGCAGCACGCTGACCACACCCTCACCCCCACAATAACATTGTAATGTGATTCATTGTACAGCGATGATGAATCTAATTTTTTTTTTTTAAGTGAATGAATTTCATGAGAAAAACAAGCGCCAATCTCAAAAACACTTTGAATAGCAATTGTTTGGAAAATGCATCACTATAAAGGCCTACTGAAATTAGATTTTCTTATTTAAAGGGGAATAGCAGGTCCATTCAATGTGTCATACTTGATCATTTCGCGATATTGCCATATTTTTGCCGAAAGGATTTAGTAGAGAACATCCATGAAAAAGTTCGCAACTTTTGGTCGCTAATAAAAAAGCCTTGCTGTAGCTCCTCACATCCTCACATTGTTTACAAAATCATGGCCACCAGCAGCGAGAGCGATTCGGACCGAGAAAGCGACGATTTCCCCATTAATTTGAACGAGGATGAAAGATTTGTGGATGATGATAGTGAGAGTGAAGAACTAGAAAAAAAAAAGACAGGGCAGTGGGAGCGATTCAGATGTTATTAAACACATTTACTAGGATAATTCTGGAAAATCCCTTATCTTCTTATTGTGCTACTAGTGTTGTAGTGAGATTATACTGTCGTACCTGAAAGTTGGAGGGGGTGTGGCCACGGGTGTGGTGAGGGCCAGTGTCTCTGAGGGAAGCCTCTCTGAGCTGCCACCTTATCGTGGTAAAGGAGTTTGGCGTGTCCCAATGATCCTAGGAGCTATGTTGTCCGGGGCTTTATGCCCCCTGGTAGGGTCTCCCAAGGCAAACAGGTTCTAGGTGAGGGATCAGACAAAGAGCAGCTCAAAGACCTCTATGAAGAAGACAAAACATGGACCCATATTTCCCTCGCCCGGACGCGGGTCACCGAGGACCCTTCTGGAGCCAGGCCCGGAGGTGGAGCACGATGGCGAGCGCCTGGTGGCCGGGCCTGTTCCCATGGGGTCCGGCCGGGCACAGCCGAAGAGGCAACGTGGTCACCCCTCCAATGGGCTCACCACCCATAGCAGGGGCCGTAGAGGTCGGGTGCAATGTGTGAGCTGGGCGGCAGCCGAAGGCAGGGCACTTGGCGGTCCGATCCTCGGCTACAGAAGCTAGCTCTTGGGATGTGGAACGTCACCTCACTGGGGGGGGAAAGAGCCTGAACTAGTGCGCGAAGGGGAGAAGTTCCGGCTGGATATAGTCGGACTCACTTCGACGCACAGCAAGTGGCTCTGGAACCACTTCTCTCGAGAGGGACTGGACCCTCTTCCACTCTGGCGTTGCTGACAGTGAGAGGCGACGGGCTGGGGTTGCAATTCTGGTTGCCCCCCGCTTAAAGCCTGCACGTTGGAGTTCTACCCAGTGGACGAAAGGGTAGCCTCCCTCCGCCTTCGGGTGGGGGGACGGGTCCTGACTGTTGTTTGTGCTTACGCACCAAACAGCAGTTCGGAGTAACCACCCTTTTTGGGTACACTCGAGGGAGTACTGGAAAGTGCTCCCCCGGGTGATTCCCTTGTCCTACTGGGGGACTTCAACGCTCATGTTGGCAACGACAGTGAAACCTGGAGAGGCGTGATTGGGAAGAATGGCCGCCCGGATCTGAACCCGAGTGGTGTTTTGTTATTGGACTTTTGTGCTCATCACAGTTTGTCCATTACAAACACCATGTTCAAACATAAGGGTGTCCATATGTGCACTTGGTACCAGGACACCCTAGGCCGCAGTTCCATGATCGACTTTGTAGTTGTGTCATCGGATTTGCGGCCTTATGTTTTGGACACTCGGGTGAAGAGAGGGGCGGAGCATTCTACCGATCATCACCTGGTGGGGAGTTGGCTGCGATGGTGGGGGAGGATGCCGGACAGACCTGGCAGGCCCAAACGTATTGTGACGGTCTGCTGGGAACGTCTGGCAGAGTCTCCTGTCAGAGAAAGTTGCAATTCCCACATCCAGAAGAACTTCGAACATGTCACAAGGGAGGTGCCGGGACATTGAGTCCGAGTGGACCATGTTCCGCACCTCTATTGTCGAGGCGGCTGATCGGAGCTGTGGCCGCAAGGTAGTTGGTGCCTGTCGAGGCGGCAATCCTAAAACCCCTTGGTGGACACCAGCGGTGAGGGGATGCCGTCAAGCTGAAGAAGGAGTCCTATCGGGTCCTTTTGGCTCATAGGACTCCGGAGGCAGTGGACAGGTACCGACAGGCCAAGCGGTGTGCGGCTTCAGCGGTCGCTGAGGCAAAAACTTGGACATGGAAGGAGTTCGGGGAAGCCATGGAAAACGACTTCCGGACGGCTTCGAAGCGATTCTGGACCACCGTCCGCCGCCTCAGGAAGGGGAAGCAGTGCACACCGTGTCTATGGTGCGGATGGTGTTCTGCTGACCTCAACTGCGGATGTTGTGGATAGGTGGAAGGAATACTTCGAAGACCTCCTCAATCCCACCAACACGTCTTCCTATGAGGAAGCAAAGCCTGTGGGAATCTGTGGTGGACTCTCCTATTTCTGGGGCTGAGGTCGCTGAGGTAGTTAAAAAGCTCCTCGGTGGCAAGGCCCCGGGGGGTGGACGAGATCCGCCCGGAGTTCCTTAAGGCTCTGGATGCTGTGGGGATGTCTTGGTTGACAAGACTCTGCAGCATCGCGTGGACATCGGGGGCGGGTACCTCTGGATTGGCAGACGGGGTGGTGGTTCCTCTCTTTAAGAAGGGGGACCGGAGGGTGTGTTCCAACTATCGTGGGATCACACTCCTCAGCCTTCCCGGTAAGGTTTATTCAGGTGTACTGAGAGAGGAGGCTACGCCGGATAGTCGAACCTCGGATTCAGGAGGAACAGTGTGGGTTTTCGTCCTGGTCGTAGAACTGTGGACCAGCTCTATACTCTCTGCAGGGTTCTTGAGGGTGCATGGGAGTTTGCCCAACCAGTCTACATGTGCTTTGTGGACTTGGAGGAGGCATTCGACCGTGTCCCTCGGGAAGTCCTATGGGGAGTGCTCAGAGAGTATGGGGTATCGGACTGTCTTATTGTGGCGATCCGCTCCCTGTACAATCAGTGCCAGAGCTTGGTCCGCATTGCCGGCAGTAAGTCGACACCATTTCCAGTGAGAGTTGGACTCCGCCAAGGCTGTCCTTTGTCACCGATTCTGTTCATAACTTTTATGGACAGAATTTCTAGGCGCAGTCAAGGCGTTGAGGGGTTTCGGTTTGGTGACCGCAGGATTAGGTCTCTGCTTTTTGCAGATGATGTGGTCCTGATGGCTTCATCTGACCGGGATCTTCAGCTCTTACTGAATCGGTTTGCAGCCGAGTGTGAAGAGACCGGAATAAGAATCAGCACCTCCAAGTCCGAGTCCATGGTTCTCGCCCGGAAAAGGGTGGGGTGCCATCTCCGGGTTGGGGAGGAGACCCTGCCCCAAGCGGAGGAGTTCAAGTACCTAGGAGTCTTGTTCACGAGTGAAGGAAGAGTGGATCGTGAGATCGACAGGCGGATCGGTGCGGCGTCTTCAGTAATGCGGACGTTTGTACCAATCCGTTGTGGTGAAGAAGGAGCTGAGCCGGAAGGCAAAGCTCTCAATTTACCGGTCGATCCACGTTCCCATCCTCACCTATGGTCATGAGCTTTGGGTCATGACCGAAAGGATAAGATCACGGGTACAAGCGGCCGAAATGAGTTTCCTCCGCCGAGTGGCGGGGCTCTCCCTTAGAGATAGGGTGAGAAGCTCTGCCATCCGGGAGGAACTCAAAGTAAAGCCGCTGCTCCTTCACATCGAGAGGAGCCAGATGAGGTGGTTCGGGCATCTGGTCAGGATGCCACCCGAACGCCTCCCTAGGGAGGTGTTTAGGGCACGTCCAACCGGTAGGAGGCCACGGGGAAGACCCAGGACACGTTGGGAAGACTATGTCTCCCGGCTGGCTTGGGAACGCCTCGGGATCCCCCGGGAAGAGCTAGACGAAGGGGCTGGGGAAAGGGAAGTCTGGGTTTCCCTGCTTAGGTTGTTGCCCCCGCGACCCGACCTCGGATAAGCGGAAGAAGATGGATGGATGGATGGAGCTGAAAGTCGGAGGGGTGTGGCCACGTGTGTGGTGACGGCCAGTGTCTCTGAGGGAAGCCACGGAGGATGCAAGAGAGTCGCAGCTGCCTCTTTGACAGGTGCACGAGGAACGACGTAAGCTCCGCTCATGTCTACGGCAAGAGCCGACTTGTTACCACAATTTTCTCACCGAAACCTGCCGGTTGACATGTGGTCGGGAACCTTGTTCGCTTGACCGCTCTGTTCCATAGTAAAGCTTCACCTTCGGGAATGTAAACAAGGAAACACCGGCTGTGTTTGTGTTGCTAAAGGCAGCTGCATTACACCGTTTCCCGCCAACATCTTTCTTCTTTGACGTCTCCATTATTAATTGAACAAATTACAAAAGATTCAGCAACACATATGTCCAGAATACTGTGTAATTATGCGATTAAAGCAGACGACTTATAGCTGGGATGGGGCTGGAAAAAAATCCGAGACGTCACACGCACGCGTCATCATACCGACGTTCTCAACAGGATACTCCGCGCAAAATTTAAAATTGCAATTTAGTCAACTAAAAAGGTCGTATTGGCATGTGTCGCAATGTTAATATTTCATCATTGATATATAAACTATCAGACTGCCTGGTAGTGGGTTTCAGTAGGTCTTTAAGTCTTTGGATGAACCAATTAAAAATAAAAAATAAACTTTAAATGAGTACAGTTCAAGCTTAGTAACAACTGCCTATTCAATTGTCATTCACTAGTTCAAGTGTGTTTCCAGGGTAGGGTTCTTCACTGAAATGCCACGGACTTGCCAAATATAATTGTGTTTGTGTACACCTTATTTACTACCTGGCCTATAAGCGAGGGAGGATTTTGTTGGTATTGTCAATACTGGAAGTATTTCCCACTTTCACAATTAAAGCAGCACATGCAAGTGTGTTCTAAAATGCACACACTTGATCCGCAAACACTGTGTGTTAATGCTAAATGACCTATAGTGTTAAAAAAAAAAGAATATACTGTATGTATTATATTGTACTATACATTTAACAGTTTTGGCATCCTTGCTTGTTTTCTACTCACTTTTTTTTACTATCCGGCTTTGGCAGCGTTTTTCTCATCAAGACAGATATTGCGCTGAGACATGAATGCTCCCTGAGCTCACACAACAAATCAGAAAAACTGTTTATTTCTGGTTTGTGTTGAATGGACTTTTTTATTTATTTATTAAACATTTTTTTTAGGGTGGCAGCATTAGGCAACGTTTGACTTGTGTGTCCTTGTAGACCAGATGTGTTTAATAATGACGTGTACAGGGGAAAAAACACTGTAATGGAAATATTTGTGTAAGAAGAATGAGGGTTTGCAAAAGCTCAAAGATCCATCCATCTTCTTCCGCTTATCCGAGGTCGGGTCGCGGGGGCAGCAGCCTAAGCAAGGAAACCCAGACTTCCCTCTCCCAAGCCACTTCGTCTAGCTCTTCCCGGGGGATCCCGAGGCGTTCCCAGGCCAGCCGGGAGACATAGTCTTCCCAACGTGTCCTGGGTCTTCCCCGTGGCCTCCTACCGGTTGCCCTAAACACCTCCCTAGGGAGGCGTTCGGGTGGCATCCTGACCAGATGCCCGAACCACCTCATCTGGCTCCTCTCGATGTGAAGGAGCAGCGGCTTTACTTTGAGTTCCTCCCGGATGGCAGAGCTTCTCACCCTATCTCTAAGGGAGAGCCCCGCCACACGGCGGAGGAAACTTATTTGGGCCGCTTGTACCCGTGATCTTGTCCTTTCGATCATGACCCAAAGCTCATGACCATAGGTGAGGATGGGAACGTAGATCGACCGGTAAATTGAGAGCTTTGCCTTCCGGCTCAGCTCCTTATTCACCACAACGGATCGGTACAACGTCCGCATTACTCAAAGATCCATCCATCCATCCATTTTCTACCGCTTATTCCCTTTTTGGGGTCTCAGATCATTTGTGGTAAAAAAAAAAAAAAAAAAAAAATTTAAAATCAGAAGCACATACTTGCAGATATTGCTATGGTGGTTGGCAGACGTGTTCAAACTGATCCATCCATCCATCCATCCATTTTCTACCGCTTATTCCCTTTGAGGTCGCGGGGGGTGCTGGTGCCTATCTTAGCTACAATCGGGCGGAAGACGGTGTACACCCTGGACAAGTCTCCACCTCATCACAGGGCCAACACAGATAGACAGACAACATTCACACACTAGGGCCAATTTAGTGTTGCCAATCAACCTATCCCCAGGTGCATGTTTTTGGAGGTGGGAGGAAGCCGGAGTACCCGGAGGGAACCCACGCAGTCACGGGGAGAACATGCAAACTCCACACAGAAAGATCCAGAGCCCGGGATTGAACCCAGGACTACTCAGGACCTTCGTATTGTGAAGCAGATGCACTAAACCCTCTGCCACCGTGGTGCCCGTGTTCTAACTGATACAATGTAAAACTGAACGACCCTAAAGTTCGTACAATTTCGAGCTCAACCTGAATTTGTCCGGGAAAATGTCTTAAAAGTTAAAACTAACACTACACACCACTTTTGTTTTTAGCTCATGCTCAGTGGCCTTGAGATTAAAGTGTCCACCCTGAGATCGGTAGGTCAAGTCATACCAAAGACTATAAAAAATGGGACCCATTACCTCCCTGCTTGGCACTCAGTATCAAGGGTTGGAATTGGGGGTTAAATCATTAAAAATGTTTCCCGGGCGTGACCACCACTGCTGCTCACTGCTCCCCTCCCCTCCCAAGGGGTGATCAAGGGTGATGGGTCAAATGCAGAGAATAATTTCACCACCCCTAGTGTGTGTGTGTTACAATCATTCGCACTTTAACTTTAACTTTAGATTGTTTTTATTTCTGAAGGTTGCCAGTAACAACATAGAGCAGGGGTCGGCAACCCAAAATGTTGAAAGAGCCATATTGGACCGAAAATACAAAAACAAATCTGTCTGGAGCCGCAAACATTTAAAATCTTTATGTAAAGTGTTATAATGAAGGCAACACATGATGTACGTGTCTATATGAGCTCTAATAACCTACAATCAAAATGGCTATGTGTCGCAGGCTGACGCAAATCTTTCGTGACAGAAATGTTGAAATGTAATATTTATTCCAGACATATTTATAAAATTTGAAAACATCAGTAACACTTCTCAGAGGGTGAGATAACTCCTGGAAATTACTTAGAATGTCCAGAAGTATAGATGTGTGTGTCCAAGTTAAAGAGCACGGTCTTCTTCTGATGGATTTATGACAATCTTTGCAAGCTGGGTAATGTTTGCTGTGGTCTGGAACAACATGGCACACAAACAACGTCAGACATGCAGCTGTCACGCCAAATTTTTTCCTCCCTACAAAAACCTTCCCCCCCCGAAGACATTTGGCGTGACAGACCCTCTAATGCCTGAAGGACCCCAATGAGGGTGGAAGGACCTTAAAGCAGCCCACACAGCTGCCTGTTTTAAAAGCATTATAATTGGTGAAAAATAACGGTAAGGAAAAAATATTAGCATTCCAGCATGCTAACCTTTCAAGCTATTTTTGCGTCACTAATTTTGCAGCTGTAACCTTTAAGAGTCATATAACTTGCTTAAAGCAGACCACACAGCTGCCTGTTGTAAAAGCATTATAATTGGCTGATTGTTATTGGTGAAAAATAACGGTAAGGAAAAAATATTAGCATTCCAGCATGCTAATCTTTCAAGCTATTTTTGCTTCGCTAATTTTGTATCTGTAAACCTTAAGAGTCATATAACTTGGTATTATCATGCCCTCATTGGGGTCCTTCAGGCATTAAAGGGGCTGTCACGCCAAATGTCTTCCGTGGGGAAGGTTTTTGTAGGGGGGAAGAAATTTGGCGTGACACAGCCAATATTACATACAGATAATGAGACATGCAAATACAAATTAAATACGCAGAGGACATAAGCAAAGGAAATTAAATGAGCTCCAAATATACCTACAAACGAGGCACAATATTACAATATGTACATACAGCTAGCCTAAATAGCATGTTAGCATCGATTAGCTTGCTGTCATGCACTGACCGAATACGCCTGATTAGCACTCCACACAAGTCAATACCATCAACAAAGCTCACCTTTGTGCATTCACACACACACACACACACACACACACACAGTATAAAACGTTTGGTGGACGAAATGAGACAAAGAAGGACTGGCATAAAACACGTCTTTCTGTGGCAGCGTCTGAGATAGTTGTACATGTAAACAAACTACGGTGAGTTCAAGGGGCTTGCCAAATACTCTCGTCAGTGAAGCATGTTTAATGTAACAGTAGGATTTCTAACAATTATTAAGGTTTTTGTCATGTTTGTTCTCCTACAGAAAATATATTGAAACAAAAAATATATTTTTTCCATTTTCACATATCTCTAAAAGAGGTTCAGGGAGCCACTAGGGTGGCGGTAAAGAGCCGTATGCAGCACCAGAACTTCTGGTTGTGTTTCCTTGGTTGGTGTTTGTTTCCTGTCGGCGCTTTTATTTTTGTTCCCCTTCCTGCATGTCTCCCTGAACCCTCGTTTCCCCTCACCTGTCCCTGATTGTCTGCTTGGCACACCTTTTTGCAGTTGCCAATCAGCCAGCTATTTATGCCTGCCTCGCACTCCAGTCAGGGCTCGAGGATTGACCATGTTTAGGACCTTTTTCACGCATGACTGCTTCTCCCTATTTTAAGTATATAAAAAGACTCTTACCTGCACGTCATTCTCCTGTTTGCTGCATCTTGGGGTCACAACGACTGCATCCATGCCAGTTCCTCACAGAATCCTCGAGCCCTGACTGGAGGGCGAGGCAGGCATAAATAGCGACCTTATTGGCATTTGCAACCAGGTGGGCCGGGCTGCCAGTCAGGTGAGGGAAACGAGCGCTCAGTTAGACATGCAGGAAGGGGAACAAAAATAAGAGTGCCGACACGAAACAAACACTAACCAAGGAAACACAACCAGAAGTGAAGTGACAGATCGTTACATGTTGCGAAATAAGAAAGGGTCTTGCAGCGCGATAAAATATGAGCAATCAAATTAAATATGAAATTCATGAATAAAAAATAAATACATATATTTCCCTGTGAATTCCAAATAATTCCATGCTATTTTTATGAAATGTTTCCAACTTCCTGGAAAAATCCTGGAATTTTGCATCCCTTGATATGAATCACTATCAAGGTATAAATGACTCAAAAGTGTCGATTGTAATATGTCATAAGGATACCAGTTAATAATAAAACCAATTGATTGAGTTAACATTTCATTTAAGCTGAGTTTAAAGGGAAGCTGGACTTTTTTGTCATTTTACCGATCATTCACAATCCTTCAGTAAGACAGGAACACATGTTTTTCTTTTTTTATGCGTTTTAATTTGTAATATACAGCAAGTACCAGGTGATTAACAATTCAGCTAATTAAAGGACTTCTATTGTACCCACAAGCCCCCCCCCCCCCCCCAAAAAAACATTAAAAAACCACCAGCAATACCCCATTTACATGTCAAGATCTGAATATTAGTCAATTATTAGCGATATAGGAGCTAACGTCAAGGAACTACTTTTAGCAGCGTCGTCATCATAGAGAGGTAAATATCTTATGCAGCTATTGGTATACTGAGCTGGTGAGCTGCTGCATTGGAAAAAGTGAATTCTAGTTAATAAATCATTAAACATTCAACTTAAAACCTAAGGTGGCAAGAAAGAAACAAAATTAAGCTTGCTTGTACCCACTTAAAAAAAGTTGTTTACCTGGTTGAAGATTGCGATTAATTCTTCATCTAAACAGAAATATATGAACATCCCATCAGTCGGCATCCCAGTGAGAGCAGACATTGTGCAGTAAGTGATTGTTTGATTATGTTTGCAGTATTTCTTGTTTGGCACTTAGGAATTGTGCTACTAATAGGCCACCTGCTCAGTCACCTTGTGGTTAGGATGTCCAGTCGTGAGTTCAAACCCCGGCCGAGTCATATCGGATACTATAAAAATGAGACCCTACTTGGCAATCAGCATCAAGGGTTGGAATTGGGGGTTAAATCACCAAAAAGGATTCCTGGGCACGTCCACCACTGTTGCTCACTGCTCCCCTCACCTCCATGGAGGTGGAACAAAGGGATGAGTCAAATGCAGAGAGTAATTTCACCACACCTAGTGTGTGTGTGACAATCAGTGGTAGCTTGTAAAACTTGTAGCTCATCCTCCTTATATTCAGGCTCAAAAATACAAGGTCATCATTTGTCCCAAAGTAGTTGATATTGGCTCTCATGAAGTCTGCCATGATTAATAGAAGTGTTGTTGAAGGAAATAGCAAACGTTGTCATGCATCTGTGAAATTAATGCGTCACCGAATGCTTAAAAGGAGCAAGATGTGTAAATAATACATGACTACGTTATATATTTTGTCTTACAGTAAGTATATAAAAACGTTGATGTAGGTTATTGGAAGCATTTTAGCGCACTTCATAGGCGGAATCATTGTGAATGATAGACACAAATAAAAATGTTGTCTCTCATTGTGAATGATAGACAAAAATTCCCAAAAAAGTGAAGTTCCCCCTTAAAAAGGACGCATGGCACGTTTGCTCATGTTGCTGTGCTGCCCTCTGTTGGTTCTATATTATACTGCATTAAAACAATACAATAAGAAGCATATTACCACTTACAATACCATATTTGGTCTTACTGAACATTTCAGACATAAAGTTGACTACTAGCTGCCTTCTGTTGGCTTTAGATGGTATTAAATTATGTATTTAAGAATATATATTCGGACAATGAGGGGTCATTTTAGTTTTAGAATAAAGTACTGCTTTGCTTCTCTGTTGGCTTTACATGGTACGGCATACTATTCAAATAAAGTACTACTAGGGTCTACTTTTTTATTTAAAACATGGAAGGCTGCAATTTCGTGGTCATGCAAAAATCATGACATGTAAATATTGACTTTATTGTCGATGGATATTGTATTGCTGTTTTGTAGTATGTCGTTTTATACACATTAAAAACATGTAATTAAAGAGGAAGCACAGTGTTTAAAAAGCATGCAATGTGATATCTTGTCCTTTCACTAATTTTTTTTTTTTAAATGCAGACATATTTTTTTTTATCCTCCATGACAACTACGACACTGTGAGATGAGACATTCTTTTTTTGTCTTGGTCCACCTTAATCAATCCATTTGTATATAAAAAAGGCTATTTGTTGTATTTGTTAATTTGCTATGAGAAAAATATTTGGTAAAAAAAATAAAAATAAAGAATGGTGTGAGCAGACATAACAAAAATGGTTGTTTGACTTTGTTTTTCCAAAACACACTCAAATCACAAAATGCATCCTGAGCAGATATTAGATTAGCATGTTTTTGTTAGGGTCCTGGTTAAGTGGGAGTGACCCCAGGATGCAGAGACGGGCGACAAGGTGGGATTACAAAAAATTAAAAAATGTAATTAGACAAAAAGAGATAACTAAGGGCAGAAACACACACCATGTAATCAGGACAAAATAGGTTCCTCAGAGGTCGGCGGGTGAAAAGGCCAGGGCACACTGAGCAAGGCAAGAGTCCAAAAAAAAAAGAAATCCTTTTACCTCAAGGAGACTAATAAATAAACACACAAGAGGTTAGGGAATTCAGGACAAAGTGGTGAAAACGTACCGGGACTGGTGAAGCAGGTGCATGCACGAGGAGAGTTCGGGATACTATAACCGGCGAGGCCAAGCTGTCAGTAACGAGCCTAAATATTGCCAGGTTAATTTAGAGCAGGTGTGCCACAAGGTCTGCCCTTTGCCGAGGATGAAACACTGATCACACAGGTGCAGAAAAGGAGAAGGCAGGATAAAACTAAAACACAACAGTTTTAATGTATTATTATGTGATGTTATCATAATCAGTGAAGAATATGTCCATGCTCCATCCAATGGTGTGTGTAATTGTGTTGAAGTGATGATACCTATACAGCTGTCAGGTTACTTTCCCCCCACCCCACTGAACAAATGTGTCAATATAGCAGGAAGGTCTGTCATATTTTTAGACATATTTGACAATAAATCAGAATCAGAACTACTTTAATAACCCCCGTGGGATTAAATTAAGATTTAATCCCATGATATGTTGGGGTGTGTCTGCTACTGTAAGTGAATGGTGAATGATTACCAGATGTTTTTTGTGCGTGGTGGATGAATCCTTCAACAGTCCAGAGGGGCAAGGCAAGATGACAGTAACACAAGCGAGAGGTCTGGAGAGAGGCGACGAGGTCCGTGTCCAAGCGGAGGTCGAGGATCGAGGGAAGCAGTCCAAAATCCGGTGGGAAGTCGAGGCGCACAACTCGATCACAGGAAACTGAGGAAAAACTCTGGACATACTTGCCAACCTTGAGACATCCAAATTCGGGAAATGGGGGTGGGGGGTGCATATTTTAGCTTCCCGGAAGAGTTGGTACTGCAAGAGGTTCTGGGTATTTATTCTGTATTGTTTATGTTGTGTTACGGTGCGGATGTTCTCCCAAAACGTGTTTGTCATCCTTGTTTGGTGTGGCTTAACAGTGTGGCGCATATTTGTAACAGTGTTAAAGTTGTTTATATAGACACTCTCAGTGTGACTAGTATGGCTGTTGAGCAAGTATGCCTTGCATTCACTTATGTGTGTGAGAAGGGGTAGATGCTATGTGATGCTATGCTGTGTGTATGGAAGAAAAGCGGACTTGACCACAGGCTGTGTCTGGTCAGCATGCGTGTTAAAGTAAATGGGTTGTATTTGTATAGCACATTTCTACCCTTTTTTTAAGGAACTCAAAGCGCTTTGACACTACTTCCACATTCACCCATTCACACACACACATTCACACACTGATGGAGGGAGCTGCCATGCACGGCGCTAACCAGGACCCATCAGGAGCAAGGTTGAAGTGTTTTTTTCAAGGACACAATAGATGTGACCAGGATGTTAGAAGGTGGGGATTGAACCAGTAATCCTCAGATTGCTGGCACGGCCACTCTCTCAATTTCGCCACACCGTCCACAATGGATGAAGATTTCAGGTGAGAGAGGACGCTAAAGGCACACCCCCAATATTTTTGTCCGGGTGGAAATCAGGAGAAATTCGGGAGATTGGTTGCCCCGGGAGATTTTCGGTAGACTGGGAGTCTCCTGGAAAAATCGGGAAGGTTGGCAAGTATGACTACGGGGAACACCGAGAACATGAGACAAGGGCAGAGGGAAAGCACAAAGAGAGCACATATGAAGAGGGAAGCCAGAGACGGCTTGCTTACTACAAGTAGTGAACTACGTTCAGGCACTGGATCTTTGGATCCGCTGGTCTGTATTCTGTCTGCCCTCATTACGCCCTTGTGCGCTGATTGCTTATTGCCTGCAGCCGTGCAGGCGCGTGGCCGCAATGCGGGATGCGCAAGCAGGGGCGTTTCCTGGCTGGCTGTGCTTGCTGCAGATGGCATGCGGGATTGCGCATGCGCCATGACACAATCCCATTCAAGAGCAGACAAACATTGCAGGGAGACAGACCAGGATCGCTGACGGGTCTGCCTACTTCCGGCGCCCCTTACAAACAAAAAGGCGAGAATCAGGTAAACGCTGGGGAGGAAGGAACAGGCCTGGGCCCTTGGAGAGGGGGTCCAGACTGAGGCCAAGGACAAAAAAAACCTCAGAGCCACAGCACACATAAACATGTGTGTAAGAGGGAAACATCAAAGAACACAAAGGATAATGAACACTTTAAATAGCAGAGCTGATGCAACCAGCCACTTCTATACACAGCCACAAAAGTAAAACAACAACAAAAAATAAAAAATAAATAGCGCAGTGGGAGAGTGGCCGTGCGCAACCCGAGGGCCCCTGGTTCAAATCCCACCTAGTACCAACCTCGTCACGTCCGTTGTGTCCTGAGCAAGACACTTCACCCTTGCTCCTGATGGGTGCTGGTTGGCGCCTTGCATGGCAGCTCCCTCCATCAGTGTGTGAATGTGTGTGTGAATGGGTAAATGTGGAAGTAGTGTCAAAGCGCTTTGAGTACCTTGAAGGTAGAAAAGCGCTATACAAGTACAACCCATTTATTTATTTATTTACACTGTGGTGGCCTCTGCGATGTTCCATGGCCAGAGACAGGAGCAGACCAAAAAAGCAACCAAGAGCGCCGTCTCCACCCTCGGCCGCCCACAAACCGTCGGCCAGTGTCCAGTCCGCATGGATGAGCGAGGATACGCCCAAGGAGACCGAGTTGTCCCATACACGCTCATTCAGCCAAGACACTGTAAAGCTCGTCCGTCCCGGCGTTGAATGCCGGCTCCGCAGCCCCCGTCTCTTCATCCGCATCTCCTCCTGTCTCTCCAAACGGACTCTGGTTTTGGCAGAGACCCAGCAGCTGGTCTCCATGGCCAAAAAGCTCCCTGTGTTATGTTCTGTGGTTTGGATTATCCATCCATCTATTTTCTACCGCTTATTCCCTTTGGGGTCGCGGGGGGCGCTGGTGCCTATCTCAGCTACAATCGGGTGGAAGGCGGGGTACACACTGGACAAGTCGCCACCTCATCGCAGGGCCAACACAGATAGACAGACAACATTCACACTCACATTCACACACTAGGGCCAATTTAGTGTTGCCAATCAACCTATCCCCAGGTTCATGTCTTTGGCGGTGGGAGGAAGACGGAGTACCCGGAGGGAACCCACGCATTCACGGGGAGAACATGCAAACTCCACACAGAAAGATCCCGAGCACGGGATTGAACCCAAGACTACTCAGGACCGTCGTATTGTGAGGCAGACGCACTGACCCCTCCTTCACCGTGCTGCGGTCTGGATTATGTTTTGTTATTTTTCTGCTAGTTTTGGACTCCATTAGTTTCTGCTTTTTGCGCTCCCTTGTTTGGTCCCCATGGCAACTCAATAGTTTCACCTGCCTCATTTGTCTGGACTCACACACCTGTTTTAATCAGGAGAGAATATTTAAGGCTGTCATTTTAAGTCAGTCTGCCTGACGACATTGACATTGTTCATACTCTTGATGCTCTGGATTGACTCTGTTTTTGCTCTCTTGTTGATTAGATTAGATAGATTAGATAGTACTTTATTTATTCCGTCAGGAAAATTTAAATTTTCAGCACAATCCCATTCAAGATCAGACAAACATTACAGGGAGACAGAACAGGATCGCTGACGGGTCTGCCGGCTTCCAGCGCCCCTTACAAAAAAGATGAGATACAGGTAAACAGGGGGGGGGAGGGAAAAAAATAGAAGATTAAAATAAAATAAAAAAATCGGTCTTAGCCTGGGCCCTGGAGAGGGGGTGCAGACTTAGGCCAAGGGAGAAAAAAACAACAACTCATAGCCATAGTACACATCCCTCTTACATGTGTGTAAGAGGGAAACATCAAACATCAAAGAACACAGAGGACATTAAAGACATTAAAGCAGCAGATACAACCAGACACTTCTACATACAGCTATAAATAAAAAGTAAAAGAAACATATCCACTGTGGTGGCCTCTGCGATGTTCCACGCAATCGTCCGCTGGGGTGGAGGGAGCATGGCCAGAGACAGGAGCAGACCCAACAAAGCAACCAAGACAGCCGACTTCACTCTCGGCCAGTGTCCAGTCCGCATGGATGAGCGAGGATACGTCCAAGGTGACTGAGGTGTCCGACACCTGCTCACCCAGCCAAGACACCGCGAAGCCTCTCCGTCCCAGTGCTCAGTGCTAGCTCCGCAGCCCTGTCCCCTCATCCGCATCTCCTCCAGTCCCTCCAAACCGACTCCGGTGTAGCAGAGACCCAGCAGCTGGTCTCCATGGCCAAAAGGCTCCCGGGAGGCAGATCCAGAAGTCCACAAAAAAAGCACCACAGAGGTCACGAAAGTGCCACCCCTTGTCACACAGTCCCAAAGGGTCCCGGACCAAAAGGCAAAAAAAATATAATAACACATGAAAACAAGAGGGAAACACAAAAGGATGACACAAGAGCACAGAGCTCCTGTGGTCTTGTGTCTTGATAGTTTCACTCTGATGATAATTTCATGCTATGCCCATGCCAGAGTAAGTGTTGTTGGTTTTGTGTGCATAGTTTACTGTGACGGTCGTCGTGCGGGTTCTCAGTACCACCAAGGAAGGACATTCTGTCGAGCGAGTGTAGACTTCTTTTATTTTGCAATAAGTAAGTCTCTTGTCGGTTTTCTTTGCAGTATTCCCGCTTTTCTGCTTCAGCTTTTCGGCTGCATGCGTCGTCTTCCCTGTGCTCTTGTCCTCTCGCACTCAGCATCGGCTTCCTTCTGGCTCCTTCTCTCTGTGTCTCTCCGCCCGGGGTTTACGGCTGCTGCCCTTTTATGGAGTGCGAGAGGAGATTTAAACTGTGCCCGGCTGGACGACACACGCACCTGATAGTATTTGTGGGGTTGATTCCGGCACGCCCCGTTTCGCTGCTTGCTCGCAGTCAACACCTCCTCGCCGCCATCTTGGGCCCTGCCTCGCTGTCGGAATGCCAGCTCCGCCTCTCTACATTTACGTTTAAGTGTTAGATTTGTTTCCTGCACCAGGTTTTGTGCCTCTGCTGTGAGCGCCTTTTGTTTGTACCCTTTTTTGAGTAGAAATTAAAAATGTTCCTACCTTCTAGCCATGACTGGTCTAGTCATATTGCATCCCAGAAAAAACAATCCTCGCAGTAAGCAGCGAAATAATCCACGTTTTGACACCCTGGAGGCAGATCTAGAAGTTCACAAAAAAGCATCGCAAAAGTCATGAAAGTACCACACCTTGTCATACAGTCCCAAGGGTCTCGAACCAAAAGGCGACAAAAAAACCCCGACACATGAAAACATCAGGAACACAAAATTTGCACCAATCTATGATTTTACTGGATGTCACTTTGTGATATTTTAGTGTTGTGCTGCAGCTGATGACACCTGCAGGAGCCCCTTTTTTGTTCAAATGTCTCATTATTACTCACCCATCTATTATTCATGATGAGTCACAATCATAATGACATTTCATGCAATTCATTGCATCAAATTAGTCTGGCGTTTGTCTTCTGTGTGTACGCAACACAACACGTGGAGGTCTGATGCCATAACACCTTTAGCCCCCTGAGCCATGAATGATTGCCCTCCAGTAGTAAAATGGTTATGAATGTGTTTTTAACCATGAAATAATGGTAATGTATTATGCAAACTTGTGTGTGCACCAAAGTGTGTGCATGAATAATGCAGTCAACAGAGTTCCTATTATGTAAAGCAGGGGTGTCAAACTAATTTTAGATGGAGGGGCCACATGGAGAAAAATCTACTCCCAAGTGGGCCGGACGGCATGATAACTTGGAAAAAAAAAAATGCTAATTTCAGATTGTTTTCTTTGTTTAAAAATAGAACAAGGATATTCAGAAAGTATACAAAATTAAAGTTAAAGTTAAAGTACCAATGATTTTCACACACACACTAGGTGTGACGACACCACGAAAGACTTAAGGTTACCAGGTTTATTGTAACCTTTGATGATTGTGTGGGATGTGTATGCTACTCTAAGTGTTGTGGTTGCAGGATTAAGTGTAAAGTTAACCATGTAAATAATACAGGAGGAAGTTGTACATGCGTGATGAATGAAACCTTCATCTGACCAAGGGGGTAGGCACAAGGGAGATCCGGGGACAGGCTGGAGGTCGAGGGTAGGCGGCAAGCAACAAGGTCCGAGTCCAGGCGAGGGATCGAGGATTGAGGGAGGCCGTCTAATTTCCGGGTGGCGGTCGAGATCCAACGCTCGAGCACACGAAACAGGGCGGATATACAAGAGTCAAATACGTTCCGGCGCAGGATCCAAGGAGTGACTGGATTTTATGCTGTTCCTTTGATTGTTGCCAGGTGCTCTGATGATAGGCAGCTTGCAGCTGCGGCGAAGCGTGGGCGTGGTGCGATCGGCGCATGCGGGATGGTGTACTGGCATGCTGCTAGAAGGAGTGTGGGAATCTGCTGTGGGAAAATCTTGGGTTCGAATCCGAGCCGTGACAGTACCCCCCTCCTTAGGCGAGGCACACGACGAGCGTCTGAGGGCCCCCAGGTTGGCGCGGTAGAAATCCTCCAGAAGTGAGGGGTCAGCAAGGTAGGAGGCCGGCACCCATGATCTGTCCTCCGGTCCGTATCCCTCCCAGTCGACCAAGTATACAAGCCCCCTACCCTGTCGACGGACCCTGAGGATCTTCCTTACCGTCCAAACCGGGTCACCGTCATCCAGGAACCTAGGGGGGGCTGGGGTAGGGGTAGAAGGAGATAAAACGCTCTCCACCACCGCCTTAATTTGAGACACATGGACCACAGGATGTCGCTTGATCGAGGGTGGGAAAGCCAATTTAAAAGACACTGGGTTGATTAAAGAACCGATGGGAAAAGGACCAACAAAACGGGGGGGTCAATTTTTGGGACGGTAACTGGAGATTGAGGTCCTTCGCAAGTAACATGACCTTCTGTGCAGGCTGGTAGGAAGGGGCCGGGATGCGGTGTTTGTTAGCGCTGTGACACATCCTCTCTGATGCTTTCACTAGGGCTCTACGAGCTGCTCTCCACACCCTCTGACACCTCAAGATGTGGGCCCTGGTAGAGGGTACCCTGACCTCAAAGTTCCTGCTAGAGAAACATAGGGGTTTGATAACCCAAAGAACACTCAAAAGGAGACATACCGGTGGCGGAGCTCTTCATAGCCTTGAAGGAGTATTCCACTCACGGAATGAACTTGCTCCAGAACGTGGGCTGACGTTGGGCAACACAGCGAAGCATAGACTCCAGACTTTGATTAGCCCTTTTGGCCTGTCCATTGCTTTGGGGGTGATACCCAGAGGTGAGGCTGACCGAGGCCCCGATCCCTTTACAATGCTTTCCATACCTTAGAAGTAAACTGGGGGCCCCGGTCGGATACGATGTCCGTAGGAATCCCATGTAGCTTGACGACGTGCAACGTGATGAAATCCGCTATCTCGGAGGAGTAAGGCAGCTTGCGGAGGGGTATGAAGTGGGCTGCCTTCGAAAAACGGTCAACAATGGTGAGTATGGTGTTATTACCTCTCGAGACGGGGCACCCCATAACGAAGTCCATGGCTATGTGCGACCAAGGTCGAGCAGAGATCGGCAGTGGGCGAAGGAGACCAGCCGGGGGTCGGTGTGATGGTTTACTGCGGGCACAATTTGAACAGGCAGTGATGAACTCACGAGTGTCGGCAGCCAAGGATGGCCACCAAAAACGTCTTCGAACAAAGGATAATGTTCGTTGGAACCCAGGATGGCAGGAGAACAGACTGGAGTGAGCACAATCCAGGACCTGGGACTGAAGTTCACGGTGAACGAACAGCTTGCCAGGAGGTCCACCCCCAGGTCCAGGACGACCCTGTAGCCTTCACTTGGTCCTCGATTTTCCAGGTTACCATTCCGACAATTCGCGTTGGTGGCAGAATGGTCTCAGGGATAGGCGGACAAGCGTCCTCAGTCATGTGTACTCTGGACAAAGCGTCTGCCTTCAGGTTCTTGGATCCAGGTCTGTAAGACAAGACGTAGTCGAAGCGAGAATAAAACTGTTGCCACCTTGCCTGTCGATTATTGATCCGTCGCGCTGACCGAATGGCGAGAAGGTTGCTATCGTCAGTCAACATTTGGAACTGGTGTCTCGCTCCCTCTAACCAGTGTCTCCACTCTACTAGTGCCTCGTGGACGGCCAGCAGCTCCCTGTCACCAGCATCGTAGTTTTGTTCGGCTGGTGATAGTCGCCTGGAGAAAAAATGCACAGGGGTGAATTAGCTAATGGGACTCAAGACGAAAAATGTACATTGAATTTTCCCCGATTGAAGCTGAGATAGGCGCCAGCACCCCCCGCGACCCCAAAAGGGAATAAGCGGTAAAAATGGATGGATGGATGTATTTTCCCCCATCATAAAATTGTTATTAAAATCATGTTATTTAATATGATTTTTTTAGATATTCAACGGGCTTCACGGTGGCAAAGGGGTTAGTGCGTCTGCCTCACAATACGAAGTTCCTGCAGTCCTGGGTTCAAATCCAGGCTCGGGATCTTTCTGTGTGGAGTTTGCATGTTCTCCCCGTGAAAGTGTGGGTTCCCTTCGGGTACTCCGGCTTCCTCCCACTTCCAAAGACATGCACCTGGGGATAGGTTGATTGGCAACACTAAAATTGGCCCTAGTGTGTGAATGTGAGTGTGAATGTTGTCTGTCTATCTGTGTTGGCCCTGCGATGAGGTGGCGACTTGTCCAGGGTGTACCCCGCCTTCCGCCCGATTGAAGCTGAGATAGGCGCCAGCGCCCCCCGTGATCCCGAAAGGGAATAAGCGGTAGAAAATGGATGGATGGATGGATAGATATTCAACTGTATTTGCTGAGATTTAATGCATAGGAGGGCACTGCAGCTTTAGAAAATTAGAGAAAAAACAGCCAAGCAGACCTCAGCTGTGTTAAAAGCAAATTGACTTTCCGATTTATTACAAGTTGTACAATCACGTACTCGCAGACTCACAGATATACTCTCTGGAAGCCAGTTGTGCGGGGTTAAACAAAGGTTTAATGTTTTGCAGTTTTCAATCGTTAACGTTTGTCAAGACTTTTCAGTCTCACCAGTCCTCCTCTTCCTTCTGCTCCCGGACGCTCACTGTTAAAGACAACAGATGATTCGATTGACACGTACCACCTGTGAAACCGAATCACCTGCCAGCTGTGTCTCCCCGTCAGCACATGCCCCACCCCTGCCTGATGGTGCTCGCCCTCAGTAACCACGGACAGCAGCGGTGACTTTTCCTCCTGCAAGCAGCGCTGACTACACCCCCTCCCACACTAGTAGTTTTCAAACTTTTATCACCAAGTACAAAACACTTGGCTCTCCAAGTAACACCATAATGACTAACATTAAAATGCAGTAGCATAGTAGGCCAAACTACTACATTAAAAAAGGCAGCTGTTTTATTTAATAATTTTATTAAAAATGGTGTCCATTGCAACATTACACACAGTTTTTAAATATATTAAAGTTAAACACAGTAGTTTATTCAGGTGATTCTTTGGCGTACCACTTGAAGGAGCCCGCGTACCACTGGTGGTACACGTACCACAGTTTGAGAATACCTGTCCTACAAAGAGTATATTTGCAGTACCATCTTTTTGTCATTTAAAAGATGACTTGACCTTAATGGTAGTTATGGCCACGGTTATGACTATTAGTTAAAAAAAAAAATACTCAAGTGTTTTGTGTCTGATTTCCCAAGTTAAAATTTAATATTTTATTTATATTTAAAATGAGAAAATACACAATAATTCGTAAATACAATTTAAAAAATATGCAGAGTATTCCCATAAAACAATTGGAATGTATCTATAGTAAGTTAAATAACGTTGGAATTGAAAAAAAAAAATCTTGAATAATAATCCCAGGTTACTTATATTACATAGATTGATCTGCAGTTGATCTGCCGCTTCTTTTCTTTCTCCTATGTCCCCCCCCTCCCTTGTGGAGGGGGTCCGGTCCGATGACCATGGATGAAGTACTGGCTGTCCAGAGTCGAGACCCAGGATGGACCGCTCGTCGCGACCCAGGATGGACCGCTCGCCTGTATCGGTTGGGGACATCTCTACGCTGCTGATCCGCCTCCGCTTGAGATGGTCTCCTGTGGACGGGACTCTCGCTGCTGTCTTGGATCCGCTTGAACTGAACTCTCGCGGCTGTGTTGGAGCCACTATGGATTGAACTTTCACAGCATCATGTTAGACCCGCTCGACATCCATTGCTTTCGGTCCCCTAGAGGGGGGGGGGGGGTTGCCCACATCTGAGGTCCTCTCCAAGGTTTCTCATAGTCAGCATTGTCACTGGCGTCCCACTCGATGTGAATTCTCCCTGCCCACTGGGTGTGAGTTTTCCTTGCCCTTTTGTGGGTTCTTCCGAGGATGTTGTAGTCGTAATGATTTGTGCAGTCCTTTGAGACATGTGTGATTTGGGGCTATATAAATAAACATTGATTGATTGATTGATTGATTTAATATAATGTAAACTTCATATTTTTGTTATAACTAAAATGCACAATGATAGGTTTTAGTCATTAGTATTGTAGACAATATGACGCACAATACAAAGTTGAACTGATTTTACTTTTAACGTTTAATTTTTTAATCCATACTTTGAACAGCCAGTCAAATAATACAAAGGTGAAAACATTTTTTTTCTTACCAAAGCATTAAAGACATGAAAAAAAATCTACCCGTCTTTCATCATCATTCCCATCCTGACATGTCCTTGAGGGACTTTCTCTTTGCGGTCAACATTGTCCCTGCAGTCAACATTCAGGATTCGAGAAGGTAACTTTCTTCATTATAAACTTTTATTAGCTGCACCTCCTAAATGCTAGCAGCACATTTGACATCACGGTGCTAAAATTGACCAAGTTCGAGTAAACTATGTCATTTTGGGGCTAACGGGTGTTTGTTCTGACTAGACTAGACTTCTAAAAGCTAAGTGGATTGAAGAGAAATAAGAGTCTGAATTTACAAACCCCAAAACCAGTGAAGTTGGCACATTGTGTAAATCGTAAATAAAAACAAAATACAATGATTCTCAAATTATTTTCAACCTATATTCAATTGAATAGCCTGCAAAGACAAGATACTTAACCTTCGAACTGAAAAACATAAATTTTTTGCAAATATTAGTTCATTTGGAATTTGATGCCTGCGACATGTTTCAAAAAAGCTGGCAAAAGTGACGAAAAAGACTGGGCCCGAGCTCACCTCAGATGAAAGGATGCTAAGTGGAAAAGTGTTCTGTGGTCTGACGAGTCCACATTTCAAATTTATTTGGAAACGTTGTGTCCTGCGGAACGAAGAGGAAAAGAACTATCCGGATTGTTTTTGGAAACGTTGTGTCCCGCGGAACAAAGAGGAAAAGATCTATCCGGATTGTTGAAGGCGCAAAGTTCAAACGCCAGCATCTGTGATGGTATGGGCGTGTATTAGTGCCCAAGGCATGGGTAACTTACACATCTGTGAAGACACCATTAATGCTGAAAGGTATATACAGGTTTTGGGGAAACATATGTTGCCATCCGAGCAACGTTATCATGGGCGCCCCTGCTTATTTCAGAAAGACAATGCCAAGCCACGTGTTAAAACAACTTGGCTTCATAGTAAAAGAGTATGGGTACTAGACTGGCCTGCCTGTAGTCCAGACCTGTCTCCCATTGAAAATGTGTCGCGCAATATGGAACAGAGATTCCAGACTGTTGAACAACTTAAGCTGTACATCAAGCAAGAATGGGAAAGAATTCCACCTGAAAAGCTTCAAAAATTGGTCTCCTCTGTTCCCAAACGTTTACTGAGTGTTGTTAAAAGGAAAGGCCATGTAACACAGTGGTAAATATACCCCTGTGCCAACTTTTTTGCAATGTGTTGCTGCCATTAAATTAATTAGTGATTATTTGCAAAAAAAATCAAACAGGTTTCTCAGTTCGAACATTAAATATCTAGTCTTTGCAGTCTATTCAATTGAATATAAGTTAAAAAGGGTTTGCAAATCATTGTATTCTGTTTTTTATTTACGAATTGCACAACGTGCCAACTTCACTGGTTTTGGGTTTTGTAAATCTACAGTATTACTCTCAAGGGAGTAGGTCTGATTTTGAGATTGGTGGGGACACAAAAGTGCCCCAAGGCAGCACTCTGAAAGTTTACTTTTTTTTTTTTTTTACATTAGCAATCATAATTTCACGTCATGCAGATGTTACAGGGCAGGGGCGCTCACACTTTTTCTGCAGGCGAGCTACTTTTCAGTTGACCAAGTCGAGGAGATCTACCTCATTCAAATTTATAATTTATATTTATTTATTTATGAAAGAGACATTTTTGTTAACAAGTTAATGGTGTTTAATGATAATACAAGCATGTTTAACACACATAGATTCCTTTCTTTCATGAAGACAAGAATATAAGTTGTTGTATTTGATTCTGATGACTTGCATTGATTGGAATTAGACAGTGGTGCTGATAACGTCCGCATTTTCAAATGGAGGAAAAAAAAAGTCCTCCTTTCTGTCCAATACCACATGAAAGTGGTAGGATTTGGCATCTCATTTGTCCAACTTGCATACTCGTTTTCAAACACTTTGTTATGAGAGTAGCATATGTGTGTGGCCCTTTAATGTCTGGCAGCAGGTGAGTGACGTCAGTGAGTGTGCGGGTGGGCAAGCAAGTGAGAAAGCGGTCGCTGAGGGCGGGGGAGAAATACATTGGCATCAAACTCCGTAGCTTGCTAGCTTGTGCACGCTAGCTTTCTGAGACTCTTATTTTGTTAGCACAGGCAGGATGAAACAGGTCTTTTATGGTGAAGACAGGAACTGTGCAGTCGGTCTTTAGAGTTTTGACACTAGGTACGGAGTCTCTAGAAATAAAATGTGTTTCTCTGCGTCCGCCCTGTTAGTGATTTTTTTCTTAAATATGAGCTCGCAGCAGCCAGCGTCATCTCACAAGATCCTCGGGTGCCGAGAATGTCAAACAACTGACGAAAGTGAAGTCTTGGTATGATTGATGATTGCTCATTTTTATGTCTATTTTTTAATGCCTGGCTTGAGATCGACTGACACACCCTCCGAGATCGACCAGTCGATCGCGATCGACGTAATGGGCACCCCTGTTATAGTGTAAAGCAACTAAAATGAAAGCAAAGGAGACAACTTGGAATAGTTCTCATCTTCACTCTTTAGTGTAGGGCTGTAGTGCAACTGTGCATCATACTGTCAATTAGCATAGCCTACTGTCCATCAACAACATCAGAAATACATTCATGCAATACAACATTGTAAATAAACATAAATGAACTGTAATAATCTTTTCCCCAACTTGTGTTTAAATCACTCACAATTTTTCCCTTCATCTACTTCTTTCTATTGCTGCGTTTGTACTGTAAATATGTTACATGAAACTAAAAAAAATTCAAAAAATAAAACGGAAAGGTGAAATCCGGCGACCTGATTGGCTGTTAACCGTGGTTTAAATATTGAGCACGGCTACTATTCTAAAGCCTGATCACAGCGTCGGCTATCACTCCGCCTCAGGCACGTATGACTGCTGTGAATGGAAGTTGTTGTCATGTATCCATGACAACGGACTGTTGCAGTCCGTAGAAAAAGACAGCTGATGTTTTTACGATGTTAAAAAACGGACTAAAGTAGTCGAATTCACATGTTTAAGGTTAACTTTCACCTACGGGGAGGGTTAACAATGGTAGAGGGGACTGAGCATTGACTTTCAGCTGGAAAAAAAGCGGAGGAAAAGACGAGATGCAGTGCTAATTTGGAGCTAACGTCTGGATAGGTGGGACTCTTTTTTCCACAGTGAGGAGTGACAGTGGGGACAGCCAATCACACGTAAGTTAGCATGAAAGCGGCAACCAATCAGGCAGCGATATTTAGGTTAGCGGCGGGACTTCTAGCAGAGACCAACATTTAACCCTTTCTGTGCCATAATCACTGACAAAACATTACGGGCAGCGCTTGTATTGATATTGACTACACAGTAGCGGCTGGATATTGGTAGGGACGTGTTCCTAGCGTCCCTACCCAATTCTACGCCCTTGAGTACTCTACTGAAGCTACACTAACCAACCCCTTTCAATTCAGCATCCACCTGACCCAGAAGACCAGCAGCTTCACCCAGCAGCGGCCCCCCTTATCAGCATGACCCCGCCCAAGGTTGTGAAACATGGCTCGCCCCATAAGACCTGCGCGCTACCCAACATCTCGGATAACGTGCTTCAGCCTGCCCCTCTTGGTCAGGCGCCCCCAGATGGCCAAGCGTCTCCATCGCCAGCCGCCCAGATCACCTCCGAGTCTCCCGCACAGCCGCCTTTGTTTCACACACGGATCTTGAACAACGTGGAGATCTGCGACAGTTTCCTGTTGGGGAAATGCCCTGAGGGTGCGTCGTGTCCAAAGCATCACACGCCCTTGCCGTTCCACTGGCAGCTGTGGTGCTCCAAGACGCTGACCTGGGTGGATGTGCAATCTTCTGCCCAAGTTCTCCTGGAGCGTAACTACTGCAAAGTGGACTGCGACATTGTCTACCTCTGTGACGGGTGAGTGGATGGGGAAGAGTGTTGGAAACGGTGTTGAGGGGCGTTGAGGGGGCTCACCCGCCTCTGCTTGGTTTCATCTGGTCTCTGCTCTATAGGACTGGGCAACACATTGTAGATTTCAACACCATGAAGATACACGTGTCGTCCATGTACAGCAGCGTCAGACGCCTGAGCAACTCGGAGAGTAACCCGTACTTCCCCGCCAAGTGTCGCATCTACTGGAGAAACAGCTTGGATTGGAAGGAGTACACCCAGGTCCATTTGTCCCGCCAAGTGTCATGAAGATCGCTCAGGCGTGGAGTCAGGAACTTTTGTTTGTGAATGTGTTGCAGGACCAGTCCGACTTTCTCCTTAGGAAGATTAGCCAGAAGGAGCCACGCTGTTCTTTAATCATCGATGCCAAGAAGTATGTGGTGGACTTTACCACCATGACCCAAATCGATGTCGAGACCCTCTCCAAGAGGGATGTGCGCTGCCTAGACGTTTACCGCTCGCCTGACTCTATGCACCCTTACTTGAAGTCGGTAACCCATTTGATCAAGTTCTTAGCCGTGACTGACTTTCCTTTACCTCCTCCAGGACAGGATTCCCGACAGAGCCTGCCCAGCCTCTCCTGAGTCCCCCTCAGCCCAACTTTACTGTGGACCCTCTGGAGGACTTCACCTCCTGGTACCCTCCAGTGTGGTCTTTAGACCCAAAGCAGGACATGAACCTGGTGAATGTTCCGGCCTGTTCAAGGACCTTCAAGACTGTCCAGAAAGTCTTTAATGAGGGTCTGCATGAGAGCATAGTGGACATTGTCAGCATCCATATGGTCCAGAATGCCCTGCACTGGGACAAGTATCAAAGGTCAGACTGCACATATTGGACTTAGCTCAGTTTGGTGCAACATTTTGGATCAGTTCCATGGTAAGCTGTGCCGTGATGTTCTAAAGATGGGGATTGTTTTGCGCTGGCAGGAAAAAGGTGTCCATGCAGAAAAAGCTTGGCAACGACCAGGAACCTTTGGAGCGCTATCTCTTCCACGGCACTAACCAAAAGGCCGCCAATGACATCTGCCAGAACAACTTCGACCCTCTCAAGGGCGTATGGGATCACAAATGCTACTTTGCCACCTCAGCCAAAAAGTCCCATAGGTACACGACTTGGGGGAAGCCTGATGGGCTCCGCCACATATTCTTAGCAAAAGTCCTGGTGGGGAAGAAGATCTTGGACCGGTATGGGCGAATCCACTATGACGCCTGCATTAACACAACACATTGTCCCGACGAGTTTATTGTGTCTGACAGCTGTCAGACCTACCCTTATTTCCTCATCTGTTTCAAAGACGTGCCCAAATTCATCAAAATTTGACGCGGTCCACGTTGGCAAAAAATGTTCTGTTTGTCATCCACAAAGAAATTGAAGCACTGACATGTACCGGACGGTCTATTTCTAGGTGTACCAGAGAGAGATAAAAGCTACTTCAGTCGGATGAGGTGTTCACTGACATTGTTTGATTTAAGATCATATAAAAGACTATATTTAACATATATTCTTTAAACCACATTGCATTTCTTAAAATGTTGATTATTATTTATTTGCAGCTGGCACTTGATTAAAATAAGTTTTGCTTTTGAGTGATTGTAATTATTGACTATATGAAAGTTGTTCAAAGTGATCTATTGTTGTTTTTGACTAATTCTGCAAGTCATTTTAAAGGCAATGCTGATTTTGATTTGTTCAAATATTCAGTCTAAGCCTGGGCCCCTGAAGAGGGGGTCCAGACTGAGGCCAGGGGGGGAAAAACTCATAGCCATAGCACACATAAGCATGTGTGTAAGAGGGAAACATCAAAAAACACAAAGGGCATTAAGATAGATAGATAGATAGATAGTACTTTATTTATTCCGTCAGGAGAGTTCCTTCAGGAAAATTACAATTTTCAGCACAATCCCATTCAAGATCAGACAAACGTTACAGGGAGACAGAACAGGATCGCTGACGGGTCTGCCGGCTTCCAGCGCCCCTTACAAAAAAGATGACATACAGGTAAACAAGGGGGGGGGGGGAGAAAAAAATAGAAGATTAAAATAAAATTAAAAAATCGGTCTTAGCCTAGGCCCTGGAGTGGGGGTGCAGACTGAGGCCAAGGGGGAAAAAAAAACAACTCATAGCCATAGTACACATCCCTCTTGCATGTGTGTAAGAGGGAAACATAAAACATCAAAGAACACAGAGGACATTAAAGACATTAAAGCAGCAGATATAACCAGACACTTCTACATACAGCTATGAATAAAAAGTAAAATAAACATATCCACTGTGGTGGCCTCTGCGGTGTTCCACGCCATCGTCTGCTGGGGAGGAGGGGGCATGGCCAGAGACAGAAGCAGACCCAACAAGGCAACCAAGACAGCCGACTCCACTCTCGGCCAAAGACATTAATAGAGCAGAGCTGATGCAACCAGCCATTTCTACATACAGCTACAAAAATCAATTAAAAACAAAACAAAAACATACACACCGAGGTGGCCTCTTTGGTGTTCCACGCCATCATCTGCTGGGGTGGGGGTAGCATGGCCAGAGACAGGAGCAGACCCAACAAAGTAACCAGGAGAGCCAACTCCACCCTTGGCCAATGTCCGGTCTGCATGGATGAACGATGATGTGTTCATAAAGGTAACAATGATGTTAAATGGGTTATACTTGTATAGCGCTTTTTTACCTTCAAGGTTCTCAAAGCGCTTTAACACTATTTCCACATTCACCCATTCACACACACATTCACACACTGATGGCAAGAGCTGCCAGGCAAGCCCCTAACCACAACTCATCAGGAGCATGTGAACATGGGGCCAAAGAAGATACTCTCTCCTGATGAAGGTGAGGAAATAAAGAGATCCCTCACATTTTTGACAGTAGAGGTATCAGCTATCAAGCAATACCAACAAACAATAATGCAGCTGGTAGAGGTGGTAAACACTCTACGTGTCGAGAATCAATCAATCAATCAATGTTTATTTATATAGCCCCAAATCACAAATGTCTCAAAGGACTGCACAAATCATTACGACTACAACATCCTCGGAAGAACCCACAAAAGGGCAAGGAAAACTCAGACCCAGTGGGCATGGAGAATTCACATCCAGTGGGACGCCAGTGACAATGCTGACTATGAGAAACCTTGGAGAGGACCTCAGATGTGGGCCACCCCCCCCCCCCCCCTCTAGGGGACCGAAAGCAATGGATGTCGAGCGGGTCTAACATGATACTGTGAAAGTTCAATCCATAGTGGCTCCAACACAGCCGCGAGAGTTCAGTTCAAGCGGATCCAAGACAGGAGCGAGAGTCCCGTCCACAGGAGACCATCTCAAGAGGAGGCGGATCAGCAGCGTAGAGATGTCCCCAACCGATACAGGCGAGCGGTCCATCCTGGGTCCCGACGAGCGGTCCATCCTGGGTCTCGACTCTGGACAGCCAGTACTTCATCCATGGTCATCGGACCGGACCCCCTCCACAAGGGAGGGGGGGACATAGGAGAAAGAAAAGAAGCGGCAGATCAACTGGTCTAAAAAGGAGGTCTATTTAAAGGCTAGAGTATACAGATGAGTTTTAAGGTGAGACTTAAATGCTACTACTGAGGTGGCATCTCGAACTGTTACCGGGAGGGCATTCCAGAGTACTGGAGCCCGAACGGAAAACGCTCTATAGCCCGCAGACTTTTTTTGGGCTCTAGGAATCACTAATAAGCCGGAGTCTTTTGAACGCAGATTTCTTGCCGGGACATATGGTACAATGACGCTAAAGACTTAAAAATAGAACAATTAACGGACCGAGTGGACGAGCTAGAACAATACACGAGAATGAACGACGAATCTAAATACCCGTTCATATGTTCGGGCGGTGACCGCCAATGGTGGACAAGAGCCCGGGACCTTGAACTTGGACACATCTACAGAGAGTCTGGTAGCAAAGTTCTTGGAGTCCAAGGGTATAATAGTGGACATTGCAAACGTGCAAGCTTGCCACCCACTCCAGAGGAAGAAGGATGGAACAGCACCAGCAATAGTAATGAGGTTCGCCAATAGGAAACATAAAACTGCATTACTAAAACAAGGCAATAAGTTAAGAGGAACAGATGTGTACATAAATGAACATTAAAAGAAAAACAATGCAGAAAAGCACATAGTCTAAGGAAACAAGGCAAGATACAACAAACATGGACAGCAAACTCTGAGATATTTAAATGGAACACCAGAGGAAACAAGAGTAATAGTCATAAGGAAAATAGCAGATATAAATATCAATAACGATAAATAAATTAAACACAACCATGACACAAACAAGCAATAATCAATCAGAAAGAGAATTCATAACCTTTTCCAGCATCGATCATAACGGGACGGAATTGGACAGTGCTATAGATCCAGACACGCATTTTTTTTCTCACATGGACAATATTTGTTTATATTATACAATTCAAAACCAACATTAATTCCAGAAACAAACTGTCAATTATTCATATTAACTGCAGAAGCCTGTGTGCAAATTTTAACAATATGAAATCATTTTTGGAACAATTTCAAGAACCTTTCAAAATGATTGCTGTATCAGAGACATGGATGGATACAAAAAAAGGAATGGACTTTGAACTAGAAGGATATGAACTCAATTATATGAATAGATCAAATAAGAATGGCGGTGGAGTATATGTGATGAAGGACTTCCATTACAGGGTGGTAAAAAACATGTCACTAGCTATTGACAATGTTTTAGAGTGTATAACCATTGAGATAGGTCATGAAAGAAGTAGAAATGTATTGATCAGTTGTATATATAGAACACCCAACTCAAGTATTGAAGGATTTGAAGACTGGATTAAAGGGGAACATTATCAAAATTTCAAAAGGGTTAAAAACAATAAAAATCAGTTCCCAGTGGCTTGTTGTATTTTTTGAAGTTTTTTTTTTTTATTTTACCGGTCCCGGAATATCCCCAAATAAAGCTTTAAAGTGCCTTATTTTCACTATCTTCGAAACCACTATCCATTTCCCTGTGATGTCATACAGGGCTGCCAAAACAAACAACATGGCGGTTACCACAGCAAGATATAGCGACATTAGCTCGGATTCAGACTCGGATTTCAGCGGCTTAAGCGATTCAACAGATTACGCATGTATTGAAACAGATGGTCGGAGTATGGAGGCAGATAGCGAAAACGAAATTGAAGAAGAAATTGAAGCTATTGAGCGAATAGCTATTGACGCTATTCGGCCATAGCGTGGGTGTACCTAATGAAGTGGCCCATAGCATGGCTGCCTTATTAGCATCGCCGGTAAAAAATGCAGACCAAACGATCAGGACTTTCGGATCTTGTGACACTGGAGCAACTTAAATCCGTCGATTGGTAAGTGTTTGTTTCGCATTAAATGTGGGTATCTAGTTTCAAATGTACATACAGCTAGCGTAAATAGCATGTGAGCGTCGATTAGCATAGCATGTTAGCATCGATTAGCTGGCAGTCATGCCGTGACCAAATATGTCTGATTAGCACATAAGTCAACAACATCAACAAAACTTACCTTTGTGATTTCGTTGACTTAATCGTTGCAAATGCATCTGCAGGTTATCCATACATCTCTGTGCAATGTCTGCCTTAGCATCGCCGGTCAAATGTGAAGACACTCTGGTACATTCAATGGGGGTCTGGCGGCAGATTTCTTGCCAGTGGTGCAACTTGAATCCCTCCCTGTTAGTGTTGTTACACCCTCCGACAACACCCCAACGAGGCATGATGTCTCCAAGGTTCCAAAAAATAGCCTTTTAGGGAACTTTCAGTGGAATCAGTCAAAAAGTACTTTTTTTATGTGGAGACTTCAATATAGATCTCTTGAACCCCAGTAAGCAGAAGTCCATTAATGATTTCATAGATACAATGTATAGTATGAGTTTGTATCCCCAAATCACAAGGCCAACCAGAATTGCAAGTCGCACTGCTACACTTAAATAAATAAATAAATGGGTTGTACTTGTATAGCGCTTTTCTACCTTCAAGGTACTCAAAGCGCTTTGACACTACTTCCACATTCACACACTGATGGAGGGAGCTGTCATGCAAGGCACCAACCATCAGGAGCAAGGGTGAAGTGTCTTGCTCAGGACACAACGGACGTGACGAGGTTGCTTCCAGGTGGGATTTGAACCAGTGACCCTCGGGTTGCGCACGGCCACTCTCCCACTGCACCACGCCACGCCGTCCTTACTGATAACATGTTCACTAATGTCTGTGATAATAACACAACAAGTGGATTTTTAACAACCGACATCAGCGACCATCTGCCAGTTTTTACTATTTATGATGAGAATTACAAGAAGAAGAACATCGACAAAAATACATTTCAAAGACAATGCACAGAGGAAAGAATAATTTCCTTCAAGGAGGATTTGAGGAAACAAACTTGGGACAATGTATACAATGAATATGATGTGGATGATGCATATGGGCATTTTTTCAACACCTTTCTAACACTCTATGATAAACATTGTCCTTGGAAAGAACTTAGTAAGAAGCAAAAGAAAAACAACCAACCATGGATGACATCCGCGTCACCAAAATCGTCATCCACCCGCCGTCCACCCGAACCAACTTTTAATCGGGACCGTACCCGCCCGCCAACCGCCCGCTTAATCACATCAGAGGTTGGCCACCTTTGCCACTCACAAAGCTATTTAAAACAGTTTCACAGAGTAATGTAATCAATTGGTGCCGTTAACGTTCTCGCAACTATTCAATAGCGTTCATCCTGATGACAAGAATATGGGCGTGCTGTGAAGCCATTGTCTTAGACACCTTCAACAACATGTACAAACCGATTGTTGGCCCGGCAACATGTCGTGTGCAGCTTCTGCAATCACACGTATGAGATTGAAAGGCATACTGGGTGATCCAGAGTACACTGACGGTTGTGATATAAACAACTTTAGCACTTACTAATATGCGCCACGCTATGAAGCCACACAATACAAGATTGACAAACACATTTCGGGAGAACATCCTCACAGTAACACAACATAAACGCAACACAACTAATACCCATAATCCTTTGTATTCTTGACACTTCCTGAATATATTTTACACCCCCGATCCCAGAAACATGCATATCAAATGTCTCCAGATGGTTCAACCGCCACCTGCCCGAATCTAATTAAAATCAATTTTTTCGTCATGTCAACCGCCCAACCCGCGGTCTACCCGCGGACTGCGTGGACTCCACGGATGAGACCGCAAACCATGCATCTCTAGTAGGTAGGTAGGTAGGTAGGTCTTTATTGTCATTGCAACAAGTACAACGAAACTTTGTTTTCAGCACAAACCTGTTCAAGATTAGACAAAGAAACAGTGTACAGGGTTACAGAACAAGAACGCTGACGGGTCGCCATAAGGGGCCCCGTAAAAGATGGGAAAAAGGTAAATGCTGGGGAAGGATGAGTAAAAAATACAATCCAGACTGGGTTCCTAAGGGGGCCCGGTTCGGAGTGAGAAAAAACCTCCATAGCAAAGCACATATACATATTTCAACATACATCTAGAGATATCTAGCAACAGAGGGAAGGTAGTTCAAGGTCATGGTGGTAGGCCGCAGCACTCAGGCGCTGACCATCCATTCATCACCCTTACGGGATTTGCGTCGAGGGCGTTGGATTAGGGGAACGGGGGGGTGTATGTGTGGCGTATATTTCTTTTGTGGATGTGTGTGTGTGTGTATATAAAAGAAACAGTGTACAGGGTTACAGAACAAGAACGCTGATGGGTCGCCATAAGGCGCCCCGTAAAAGATGGGAAAAAGGTAAATGCTGGGGGAGGATGAGTAAAAAATACAATCCAGACTGGGCTCCTAAGGGGGCCCGGTTCGGAGTGAGAAAAAACCTCCATAGTAAAGCACATATACATATTACAACATACATTTTGAGATATCTAGCAACAGAGGGAAGGTAGTTCAAGGTCATGGTGGTAGGCCGCAGCTCTCAGGCGCTGACCATCCATTCATCACCCTTACGGGATTTGCGTCGAGGGCGTTGGATTAGGGGAACGGGGGGGTGTATGTGTGGCGTATATTTCTTTTGTGGATGTGTGTGTGTGTGTATATAAGCCCATAATGTGTCTCTGTTCCGCGGCCTTGATGTATTTGCCGTCGCTAGTCCAAAGTTCACAACAACATGAGAGACAAAAAAAGGGAGTTTGTTGTGTCTGCGCTGCAGCGATCTTCGGGAGAGTCTCAAAGCCAGGGAAACAATCCAAGTTATAAATAAATAATAAATGGGGTGTACTTGTATAGCGCTTTTCTACTTTCAAGGTGCTCAAAGCGCTTTGACACTACTTCCACATTTACACACACATTCACACACACTGATGGAGGGAGCTGCCATGCAAGGCGCTAACCAGCACCCATCAGGAGCAAGGGCGAAGTGTCTTGCTCAGGACACAACGGACGTGACGAGGTTGGTACTAGGTGGGGATTGAACAAGGGACCCTCAGGTTGCGCACGGCCACTCTCCCACTGCCCCACGCCGTCCCTACGTTTGTGCCGTGTACGCGGGTACGCTAAGCGCAGAGTTTTGGAACTCTACACTTCGGCCAGCATTTGTAAAAGTCTGCGTTTTTAAAGACAAAAGTTTGCGTCTATGCGCGGACAAGAGGCTTAAACGCAGGGATAAGTATGCGTTTATTGTCTGTGTTCCTGTGGACATGGCCTAAAAAAGTCAAGTATGAACAGAGGTTAACATACATAAGAGGATTAATAACATACTTTCCTTACTTGTTGGTACCTGTTTGTGTGTATTTGGGACCTCCTCCATCCATCCATCCATCCATCCATCCATTTTCTACCGCTTATCAATTTCATCAGTCCTGAAAATTTTTAATCAAGGCATTGTGGAGATATGTAGTCATGTCAATGGCTATTGAGGTTAGTTTATGGGCCAAACTATTCGGAATTTGAGTTTAGGTCTATATCGCCCAGCCCTACACTCGTGTTAGCAACAGTTGGATTTAGGGATGTACCGAAATGAAAATTTGTGGCCGAAGCCGAAGCCCAATAAAATTTAAACGCTTGGCCAAAGGCCGAATACCGAATAATGAATGCAGTTTTTTTTATATTGCATAAATAGCCTAGAAAAATATTTAGACATGTTTTTCAAATAAAGTAATTTTTTATTGAATATTGACATTTTTTAAATATTCCAGTAGCCTTTGCTTTTCAAAAAAAGCACAAAGTTTTTCATTATATCATTTATATTAGTTATAATGATTTGTATGCGAGTGAAAATAAAATTTGCTTTTCACTCTAAAATTGTCTATGACTGGTCCTCAAAAACTGCGGAGTAGACGGTCCGATGTAATCCACAGTTCTTCCCGCATCCTCCAATCATTTGTGGCAGCTTTGGGGTACTTTGAAGACTGGCAGCAACTTCCATTTTGTCGACAAACCAGAGCAACGCTTCCTCCAATCAGCAGATGTCCTGTTGTCATAATTCCGAATAGGTGGACATATTCACGTCGTCGACAGAAAAGGGTCGCCGGGCACGAGGCCCTCCTTCTTCTCCCAAGAGTCCGTCCTGTGTCCATCAACAACCGCTTCGTCACGACAGCAGGTTCCCCCAAACCCAAGATCTTGTCAATTTTGTTGAGGCCAGTTTAATAGTTCCAATGTTTAGATTTGGAGAGCAGTGCAAAAAAGAGGCAACAAAAAACATAACATCACAGTTTTCAGCCCCTGCCTTTCCCACAACCTAAATGTAGCATCCAGCAATGATGGAGGGAAGAATGTGTTTGATGCTATTGGGCTGGAGAGACTCATAACTTGGAATCCAAAATGTTTTCTAAATTGTGTGTATATTTTAATGGAGTTATGAACGATCGGATTATTGAGTTTTGTGTTTGGAGGAAGTGGAACTGCCGCACCAATTAAAGCAGACAGGGACGAGGGGCTACATGAAAGTTTCTCCATTTCCACCCACGCTGGTACGCTAGAATCCGAGTGATGATGTGACCAAAAGGATAGAACACAAAGATTAGTCGCCCAGTAATATTTCCGAAAAATTTGGGAGTGCAAGGCCACCATCCGGCTTCTTTACGCAAACGGGGTTTCTTGTTGTTCCAGATAAAAGATGATATCATTGAGTCTAGCTTTTTTAAAATAAGCATTGAAAATGAATACAGGGAGGTTCTGAAAGAGATATAAATACTTGGGTAACACCGCCATTTTGACTACATTCAATCTCCCTACCAGCGAGAGCGGACGAAATGACCAGCTGTCTAAGTCCTGTTGAACTTTGTGTTTTAGTGTATTAAAGTTATTTTTAAAGAGGTCACAAACATTCCTTGTTACAGTGATCCCAAGGTAGACAATGCTGTCAAGGGCCAATTTAAAGGGTACTGTGGTGTTTTGTAGTGTTGTGGTGGTCATATTCAGTGGCAGTATTTCACTCTTCTGTGGGTTCGGTTTTGCGATCCTGTTCTGTCTCCCTTTAATGTTTGTCTGATCTTGAATGGGATTGTGCTGAAAATTGTAATTTTCCTGAAGGAACTCTCCTGACGGAATAAATAAAGTACTATCTAATCTAATCTATACCCTGAAATTTCTCCAAATTTTGCGAGGAGGTCCAAAATAAGGGGAATAGTAGTCTCAGCTTTGGACACAAATAATAACAGATCATCAGCGTATAATGACAACTTATGCTCTGTGCCGAACCTTCTAATGCCATGTATAGAGTGGTTATTTCTTATAGCTATGGCTAGCGGCTCAATAGCTATGGCAAAGAGAAGAGGGCTAAGTGGACATCCCTGACGGGTGCCGGTACCGGTATATTAATAAAACATAGCTCCTTACTATTCTTTTTAGCATACTAGTATTCAATAGCTTGGACCTTAAATCCTACTGAATAGCTCTTAATCTTTTTCCCTTCATGCGATTTCAAATTGTTGAAATAAGCCTCCTTCATTTTGAAAATGATGACAGGGGAAGTGTCACTCGTGACATCACGAGTTTGACCAGGCGGTAATACTAAGCATGCGCTAATTATTTTGCGAAGCGAGTTTGACCCGGCAGTAATTCAAGGCAGGCGCATATTACATGCCCGGCGGCAATTCAAGGAAATACCGTGGACATATTGCATGTTTAGTTTTGGAGTTATGTTTGAATACCTGTCATATTTGAGTGTTTGCAAAAGCACCTGATTCTCATAAAACTCTAAACAATACATTAACAGAGACATTATTAGACATATTAAAGGCCTACTGAAACCCACTACTACCCACCACGCAGTCTGATAGTTTATATATCAATGATGAAATATTAACATTGCAACACATGCCAATACGGCCTTTCTAGTTTACTAAATTGCAATTTTAAATTTCTTGGGAGTTTTTTCTTGAAAACGTCGCTTAATGATGACGTGTACACTTGACGTCACGGGCTGTTAGGAAATATTAGCGCAACGCACACACAGCTAAAAGTCGTCTGCTTTAACTGCATAATTACAAAGTAGTTGGGAGATCTGTGTTGCTGAATCTTTTGCAATTTGTTCATTTAATATTAGAAAAGTCACAGTAGAAAGATGGAGTTGGGAAGCTTTAATCTTTAGCCACACAAACACACGGTGATTCCTTGCTCAAAATTCACGGAGGTGAAATTTTACTATGGATCACAGCGAACATGTCAACCAGCAGGTTTCGGTGAGAAAATTTTGGTAAAAAGTCGCTTGTTACCGGATATCAGCTGAGCTTGTGCCGCCCATAAAGCTTCCGTCGACTTCCCTGAGACACTGCGCGTCAACACACCCGTGGACACACCCCTCCGACTATCAGGTACTGTAAAACTCACTAAAACACTAGCAACACAATAGAAAGATAAGGGATTTCCCAGAATTATCCTTGTAAACGTGTCTAAAACATCTGAATCCGTCCCAATGCAATTTTTTTTTTCTAGTCCGTCACTATCAATATCCTCAAACACAAATTTTCATCCTCGCTCAAATTAATGAAGAAATTGTCGTTTTCTCCGTCTGAATAGCTGTTTATGGTGGAGGCTCCCATTAAAAACAATGTGAATATGTGAGAAGCCGTCAACATGTGACGTCATCGTCTGCAACTTCCGGTAGAGGCAGGGTATTTCTCTTAGCAAGCAAAAGTTGCGAACTTTTTCGTGGATGTTCTCTACTAAATCCTTTCAGCAAAAATATGGCAATATCGCGAAATGATCAAGTATGACACATAAAATGGACCTGCTATCCCCGTTTAAATAAGAAAACCTCATTTCAGTAGGCCTTTACATGTTTGGTTTTGCAGTCATGTTTGAATAACTGTCACATGGAGTATGACAGGTATACTGTCATATTGAGAAAAAACAACAAATTTTTGTGTTTGTTAACCATACAAAAGCACCAGATTCCTGTAAAACTCCCAAATGTACATTAGTAAGTGCATTATTAGACATATGACATGATTGTTTTTTGAGATTGGTTTGAAAAAATAGTCATATTTAGTATGACAGTTATCAGAATCAGAATCAGACATACTTTATTAATCCCCGAGGGGAAATTAAAATTTTCAGCACAATCCCATTCAAGATCAGACAAACATTACAGGGAGACAGAACAGGATTGCTGACGGGTCTGCCAACTTCCGGCGCCCCTTACAAAAAAGGTAAGATACAGGTAAACAAAATAAAGAAATTGGTCTAAGCCTGACGGGGTCCAGACTGAGGCCAAGGGGAAAAAAACAACTCATAGCCATAGTACAAATCCCTCTTACATGTGTGTAAGAGGAAAACATCAAACATTAAAGAACAGAAAGGACATGAAAGACATTAAAGTAGCAGAGTTGATGCAACCAGCCACTTCTACATACAGCTATGAATACAAAGTAAAAGATACATATACGGTGTGGTGGCCAGAGACGGGAGCAGACCCAACAAAGCAACCAAGAGAGGTGACTCCACTCTTATAGATAGATAGTACTTTATTGATTCTTTCAGGAGAGTTATACTGTCTTATTGAGTAAAGAAAAACTAGTTTTGTGTTTGCAAACCGTACAAAAGCACCTGATTGTAAAAACTCACAAAGATACATTAATACAGGAATTATTAGACATATAGCATGTTTGGTTTTGGAGGAGTTATGTTTGAATAACTGTCATATCTATCTATTTATATTTAGCATGACAGTTATACTGTCATATTGAGTAAAACAAACATATTTTTGTGTTTGCAAACCATACAAAAGCACCAGATACTCGTAAAAATGTATGAATGTATACTCGTAAAAATGTATGAATGTATACTCGTATACATTCATACAGGTATTGTTATGTTTGAATAACTGTCATATTTAGTATGACAGTTTTACTATCATATCGACTAAAACCAACTCATTTTTGTGTTTGCAAACCATACAAAAGCACCAAATTCCCGTAAAACTCACCAATGTACATTAGTAAGGGCATTATTAGACATATGACATGTTTGGTTTTTGAGTTCTGTTTGAAAAACAGTCATATTTAGTATGACAGTTATAGATAGATAGTACATTGATTCTTTCAGGAGAATTATACTGTCATACTCAGTACAAAAAAAAAAATTGTGTTTGCAAACCAAACAAAAGCACCTGGTTATTGTAAAAACTCACAAAGATACATTGATACAGGCATTATTAGACATATAGCATGTTTGGTTTTGGAGTTATGTTTGAATAACCGTCATATTTAGTATGGCAGCTATACTGTCATATTGAGTTAAACAAACCAATTTTTGTGTTTGCAAACTATACAGAAGCACCGGATTCTCGTAAAACTCACAAAGATACATTAATACAGGCATTAATAGACATATTGCATGTTTGGTTTTGGAGTTATGTTTGAATAACCGTCATATTTAGTATGGCAGCTATACTGTCATATTGAGTTAAACAAACCAATTTTTGTGTTTGCAAACTATACAAAAACACCAGATTCTCGTAAAACTCAAAAAGATACATCAATACAGGCATTATTAGACATATTGCATGTTTGGTTTCGGAGTTATGTTTGAATAACTGTCATATTTAGTTTGACAGTTGTACTGTAGATAAATAGTACTTTATTGATTCCTTCAGGAGAGTTAAACTGTCAAATTGAGTAAAAAAAACATTTTTTTGTGTTTGTAAACCATACAAAAGCACCTGATTATAGTAAAAACTCACAAAAATATATTAATGCAGGCATTATTAGACATATTGCACGTTTGGTTTTGGAGTTATGTTTGAATATCGTTCATATTGAGTATGAGAGATCAGATTTTCCTCTGGTGGTTGTCAGGCTTTCCCCTAACAGTTTGTCTATGTTTTATTTGTCTGTTTCCTCTGTGTTTAGTATCTCCTGTCTTTAGTTCCTGTCTAGTGCTTTTATTTTGTCAGCTTCCTGTCTTGTTCCCTGAGTGCTGTGTTCCTCCTCAGCTGCAGCTGATTGGCACCTGGCCACACCCGTTGCCAATCATCCCGCTCCTATTTGTACCCTCTTCGTCTTGTGTATGTTGCTGGATCATTGTATTGTCGTTGCCACATATCACTCTTGTCGTGCTACGTGTCGTTTTGTTACAGCTACTACCTGTCATGCTACATTTTGTCCTGGTCGTCGTAGCGGTAAGCTGTTTCTGTTAGCATTAGTTATTTCCAGTTTTTCTGTTTGCTATCCACTAGCTTCCATGCTAAAGTTCCTTTTTGTTTTCTAGCTTCCAGTGCTAGCTCCCTTAGTTTGTTATTCCACCCAGGTGCGTGCTTTTTGTTTGTTCTTGTGTAGTTTTAATTAAATCATGTTTTCATATGCCGTGCCTGCCTCCATCTCTGCATCTTGGGGTTCAACAACAAATAACTTTGACAGTGGTTAGCTGTAAAAAGTAATTAAAGCAATATTCGTCATGAAAAAAAAAATAGGCACATTTTTTAATCTTACTTAATTATTTACTCAATTATATGGATTTGACTCCCTAAATGTCAAGCATTGCACTGTCTCTTGCATAGGTCAGCTAGACAGATCCATCCAGGAGGTTTTGGATCATCTTCCGCTGAGTTTGAGGTACCAGCAATCCAGGTTGGACCATGTCCGTCTACCGAAGCTCCAGGAGGGGTGCAGGTCTGCTGGGGCTGCGCCAGCGAGGAATGGTAGGGTGGGTAAGTGCTGCCAGATGTGTTTGCATAGAAAAACCTTGTCATGTTGCCTATGTGGGCTGGCATCCCAAAAGGCCCCTGAGGAGTCTGCATTCTAGGGTGGTCCCTCCCTCTCAAGTAGTACCAGTCCCCCTGCCTTCTGGCAGTGAGGACCAGGCCCTGATGGACTTTCATCGCCATCAATTCCGCATGCAGCCTGATGTTCTCCTCTCTGAGGGCCAAGACGTAATGCTCCAGCATGGAGTCATGAATCCTCTTCTTCTCCCGGGAACGCTTGGCCGCCTCGTTGTTTTTGTGGCGTTTCTCCCAGTAGACCACGTCTTTCTTCTCCTCAGGTGTGAACCTTCTCTGACACCGGCTTCTTTTCTTCAGGACCACATTGGATGCCGCAGGCAACGTGTGCCCTCCACGAACAGGAAGTGACATGATGAATATACCGGAGAATTCACCTGTGTTGAAAGAACGAAAAAGAACCCGTGTTGAAGGTTGGTACTTTAGAAGGCCCCCACACACTCCACAATGCTTCCATAAACACTTCCTACAGTCGTGGTCAAAAATTTACATACACTTGTAAAGAACATAATGTCATGGCTGTCTTGAGTTTCTAATAATTTCTACAAGTCTTGTTTTTTTGTGATAGAGGGATTGGAGCACATACTTGTTGGTCACAAGAAACATTCAAACATCACGCGGACAAAGATAAGATCTTCTGGAGGAAAGTTCTGTGGTCAGATGAAACAAAAATTGAGATGTTTGGCCAAAATACCCAGCAATATGTTTGGAGGAGAAGAGTTGAGGCCTTTAATCTCAGGAACACCATAACTACCGTCAAGCATGGTGGTGGTAATAGTATGCTGTGGGCCTGTTTTGCTGCTAATGGAACTTGTGCTTTACAGAGGGTAAATGGGACGACAAAAAAGGAGGATTACCTCCAAATTATTTATTACAACCTAAAATCATCAGCCCGGAGGTTGGGTCTTGTGCACGGTTGAGGAACCACGCACCTGAGGCGTGCACTCCTAAGAGGCCCTGTAAAGTCTGCAAGCAGCAACATCTTACTTCCATCCATCCATCCATCCATCCATCCATCTTCTTCCGCTTATCTGAGGTCGGGTCACGGGGGCAGCAGCCTAAGCAGGGAAGCCCGGACTTCCTTCTCCCCAGCCACTTTGTCTAGCTCCTCCCGGGGAATCCAGAGGCATTCCCAGGCCAGCCGGGAGACATAGTCTTCCCAACGTGTCCTTGGTCTTCCCCGTGGCTACCCTTTCGTCCACTGGGTTGAACTCCAACGTGCAGGCTATGAGCCGGGGGGCAACAAGTAATGCCACCCCAGCCCGTCGCCTCTCACTGCCGGCAATGCCAGAGTGGAATAGAGTCCAGCCCCTCTCGAGAGAAGTGGTTCCAGAGCCCTTGCTGTGCGTCGAAGTGAGTCCGACTACTTGTAAGAGGGATGTGTACCATGGCTATGAGTTGTTGTTTTTTTCCCTTGGCCTCAGTCTGCACCCCCACTCTAGGGCCCAGGCTAAGACCGATTTTTAAAATTTTATTTTAATCTTCTATTCTTTCCCCCCCCCCCCCCCCCCCCTGTTTACCTGTATGTCATCTTTTTTGTAAGGGGCGCTGGAAGCCGGCAGACCCGTCAGCGATCCTGTTCTGTCTCCCTGTAATGTTTATCTGATCTTGAATGGGATTGTGCTGAAAATTGTAATTTTCCTGAAGGAACTCTCCTGACGGAATAAATAAAGTACTATCTAATCTAATCTAATCTAATCTAATCCAGCCGGAATTTCTCTACTTCGTGCACTAGCTCAGGCTCCTTTCCCCCCCAGTGAGGTGACGTTCCACGTCCCAAAAGCTAGCTTCTGTAGCCGAGGATCGGACCGCCAAGTGCCCTGCCTTCGGCTTTCGCCCAGCTCACATTGCACCCGAGCTCTATGGCCCCTGCTATGCGTGGTGAGCCCATTGGAGGGGTGACCCACGTTGCCTCTTCGGGGTGTGCCCGGCCGGGCCCCATGGGAACAGGCCCGGCCACCAGGCACTCCCCATTGAGCCCCACCTCCGGGCCTGGCTCCAGAGGGGGGCCCCGGTGACCCGCGTCCGGGTGAGGGAAATCTGTTACATCTTACTGTGCTCCACAATGTGTGCCATCAACAAGAAGGTGCTGATGGTCAGCCCCACTTCGGACACTGTGTATGTTGACCGTCCACACCGCCCACAAAAGGTCATGCCAAAGTTAGTCCATGTGTGTGTCTGTACAATGCTGAACAGTCCTTGGAAGGCTTTGCGATCCTCAATGGCGGATCAGAGAGGACACTCATCCTTCCATCAGCTGTACAGCAACTCCATCTGACTAAAGAGCCAAAGAAGCTTACATTGAGTACTGTTCGACATGAGATGATCTACCTGCAAGAAACTGCTCTCTCATTCGAAATATCCCCAGCTCATGTGCCCAAAACAAGACACAAAATCCACCATGGACAGCTATCCTGTCAAATCACTGATGCGCAAATATTGCCATTTGCAAGGACTTCCACTTCCACTGGTAGACAGAATTCAACCATTACTTCTCATTGGGTCGGATTTCCCACATCTACTCATCCCCAAGCATCCAGTAAAAACTGGTCCGCCTGGAAGCCCGGTAGCAGTGTGCACTCCCCTTGGATGAGTCAGAGTTAGTTTGTGACGAACCCCAAGATGCAGAGAAGGCGGCAGGCATTTTCCAGGTAAACATATTTCAATTAAAATACTAGAACAAGAACAAAAGGGGTATAACAAAAAGCGTGCACGAGGCGGATAACAAAACTAAAAGAGCTAGCATGGGAGTTAGAAAACTAAAGGATCTTAGCATGGAAGCTAGCGGGTAGCGAGCAGGGAAACAGAAGACGTTACTTGTAGAATGAAAACAAAACGGAAGCATGGAACAAAAGACAGTAAGCTACAAACAGATACCGAAATATAGCTTACCGCTACGATGCAATGACACGACACAAAACGACACGACAGGAGCCACAATACAGAAGTGACATCGACAATAATCCAGCCCTGACTGGAGGAGGAAAACAAAAAAAAATAGGAGTGGGCTGATTGACACCAGGTGTGGCCATGTGCCAATTAGCCGCAGCTGAGGCGAAACAGCACTCAGGGAAAAGACATGAAACCAACAAAATAAGAGCGCTGACAGGAACTAAAGACAGGAAATTCTACAAACACACAGAGGAAAAACTAAAACACAAACCAAACTGTCAGGGACGAACCTGACAGGATGGTCATTACAAGGTCCAGCCAACTTAAGCCAACTTCCTGGTGAATATTCCCACTGCTACCGCACTATGTCTCCCAACTCCAAGCTCCAGCGCCGTATAGAACGTCTGTGGGAAGTCGACATATCACCTTATGTGAACATTAGAACTGCTACTCCCTCCAAAGAAGATCAACAGGCCCTAGAACCGCTGGAGCAATGCAACATCCATCAATCCATCCGTCTATCCATCCATCCATCCATCTTCAACCGCTTATCTGGAATCGGGTCGCGGGGACAACAGCTCCAGCAGAGACCCCCAGACTTCCCTTTCCAGAGCAACATTAACAACTTCCTCCTGGGGGATCCCGAGGCGTTCCCAGGCCAGAGAGGAGATGTAATCCCCCCATCTGGTCCTTGGCCTGCTGCGGGGTCTCTTCCCAGTGGAACATGCAACGAGGAACTCCCTAGGGCAGGGGTGCCCATTACGTCGATCGCGAGCTACCGGACGACCGCGGGGGGTGTGTCAGTCGATCTCCAGCCAGGCTTTTAAAAAAATAGACTTAAAAATTAGCGATCATCAATTTTCGCCAAGACGTCACTTGATTGACATTCACGGCACCCGAAGGTCTTGTGAGGTGACGCTGGCTGCTGCGAGATCATTATTAAGAAAAAATGACCGAGAGGAAGGCGAAAAACACTTTTTATTTCAACAGACTCACGCGCCGTACCTTCTGTCAAAACTCTAAAGACCGACTGCACATTTTCTATCTTCGCAATAAAAGCCCTGCTTCATGCTGCCTGCGCTAACAAAATAAGAGTCTCGGAGACCTGGCGCCAGCTTTCCGAACGATCGTTTGTGCACGCCAGCTTTCCAAGACTCTTTATTTTGTTAGCGCAGGCAGCATGAAGCAGGGCTTTTATTGTGAAGATAGGAAATGTGCAGTCGGTCTTTAGAGTTTTGACGGAAGGTACGGCGCGTGAGTCTGTTGAAATAAAAAGTGTTTCTCGCCTTCCTCTCTGTCATTTTTTTCTTAATAATGAACTGGCAGCAGCCAGCGTCATCTCACAAGACTCCTCGGGTGCCGTGAATGTCAATCAAGCAAGCTACGGAATTTGCCGTCAATGTTTTTCTTGTAAAGTGAATGGAAGCTGGATAAATAAGATGCCAAAAACCAACCACTTTCATGTGGTATTGTACAGAAAGGAGGACTTTTTTTCCCCTTCATTCGCAAATGTGGGCGTTATCACTACTGTCTGATTCCAATCAATGCAAGTCATCAGAATCAGGTAATACACCAACTTATATTCTTGTCTTCGTGAAAGAAAGACATCTATATGTGTTACACATGCTTGTATTATCATTAAACACATTTAACTTGTTTACAAAAATGTCTCTTTCATAAATGAATAAATATGAATGATATATATGAATGAGGTAGAACCCCTCGATTTGGTCAATTGAAAAGTAGCTCGCCTGCAGAAAAAGTGTGGGCACCCCTGTCTTAAACATTATTGAATTATCATTAAAAACCTTTAATCTGTTAACAGAAACGTATGTTTCATAAATAAAAACACATAAATGATATATATGAATGAGGTAGATCTCCTCGACTTGGTCAATTGAAAAGTAGCTCGCCTGCAGAAAAAGTGTGGGTACCCCTGCCCTAGGGAGACGCTCGTGAGGCATCCGCACGAGATGCCCGAACCACGTAAGCTGGCTCCTTTCCAAGCGAAGAAGCAGCGGCTCTACTCCGAGTCTCTGTCGGATGACTGAACTTCTCACCCTATCTCTAAGGGAGATGCCAGCCACCCTTCTGAGAAAACCAATTTCGGCCGCTTGTATCCGCGATGCACCACTAAAATAGAAATTCTTCTTTTCTTTCTCCTATGTCCCCCCCTCCCTTGTGGAGGGGGTCCGGTCCGATGACCATGGATGAAGTACTGGCTGTCCAGAGTCGAGACCCAGGATGGACCGCTCGTCGGGAGCCAGGATGGACCGCTCGCCTGTATCGGTTGGGGACATTTCTACGCTGCTGATCCGCTTGAGATGGTTTCCTGTGGACGGGACTCTCGCTGCTGTCTTGGAGCCACTATGGATTGAACTTTCACAGTATCATGTTAGACCCGCTCGACATCCATTGCTTTCGGTCCCCTAGAGGGGGGGGGGTTGCCCACATCTGAGGTCCTCTCCAAGGTTTCTCATAGTCAGCATTGTCACTGGCGTCCCACTGGATGTGAATTCTCCCTGCCCACTGGGTGTGAGTTTTCCTTGCCCTTTTGTGGGTTCTTCCGAGGATGTTGTAGTCGTAATGATTTGTGCAGTCCTTTGAGACATTTGTGATTTGGGGCTATATAAATAAACATTGATTGATTGATTGAAATAGACAGAGTGACAAGGTATGGCGTCCCGCTGCTCTGGCGCAAAGAGAGCCCTTTCCTATGGGCTCAAAAGAAGACCTTGCTCCCACAGCTACGGAGCACTGAGCGTTATCTGTCTAAAGACCCAGCCCTGGCAGACACCTCCTGTCCAGAAATCCAGAGACTAGAACAGCAAGGCTATGTTAAACCACTGCTTTCATCCACAACAGACAACTCCAAGGAGTCCTGGTATCTGCCGCACCACGTGGTCCACCACAATGGTAAGGCCAGTATTGTCTTTAACTGTTCCTACCAACACAACAGCTAACTCCTGCCTGGTCCAACCCTAAGCCCTTCACTCCTCGGGGTACTTCTTCGCTTCCGGGAACCCAGTGTGGCTGTCTGTGGTGACATCAAAGGGATGTTTCACCAAGTCTGCTTGCTACTAAAAGACAAAGCCCTCCTCCGTTTCCTGTGGTGAAGTATGAAGAGAGAAGAGGAGCCCACTGTAATTGAGTGGCAAGTATTGCCGTTTGGAACAACTTGTAGTCCTTGCTGTGGAACATACGCCCATGTGAAAGACAACAGGACGGGGTATGAAGACCTCCTGCACGCAGTTGAAACCGCATTCTGCGTGTACAATTATTTAACCAGCCTCACCACTGCAGACCAAGCTAAGATCCTTGCCTAATTGTGTGTAAAATGTGTTAGAGATTTGTTATTGACAAAACGCTTGATCGATTCAGCTATTGTGGTCCCAGCACCTCAGCCCCTGGTAAGAAGCAGTGGAAGTTTGACATTCCTTGGAGTAGCCCAGTCGATCGAGCTGGAATGGCTGCGTATCTGGAAAACCTCAGTCAGGAAGAGGGGGGCGGTTGGCTGCTGGACTACAGTATTTTGACTGTGATTGCAGTACCATTTCTGGCCAGATTTTTACATATGGCTCCTTTAATCATATGTGAATATTTGTTTGCATGATTACAATTAGCTTAAAAAAAAGACCCAAACTTTTGTACATAAATGCAATTTTATTATCACAATGTCATCCAGGTATGTTTTTAATTGTTTTACTTGAATGCATGTAATTTATTTGCACACAATTTTGTAACAGTTCTTTAAGGCTGTATTTTAGAGTAAAACTACCAGCAAGCCCACCTCAATAATTTGTTGTTAGACTTTCAACAACTACAACTAATCATGGCAGACATCATGAGAGCCACCAAAGACTACTTTGGGATAAATGGTGATCCAGAACCTTATATTTTTGAGCTTGAATATACCGAGGCTGAGCTACAAGTTTTAGACGACGTGTAATAGCCAAATCCAGCAAGTAGCAGTATTGCTAAGTGCTAAATAAGAAATACAAACTACGAACACAATAAAATAATCATTTTCTCTACAATGTCTCCCCTTGCTGGGATGCCATCTGATGGGATGTTTAAATATTTTTGTTTGGATTAAGAATTAATCATAATCCTCACGCAGGTAGAAAAAAAAAAAAAAAGTTTTTTTCTTGTCTTTCTCGCCATCTTGAGGTCTATGTTGAATTTTCAAAGTTGACCAACTTCTCGGTTTATAGCCACAACCTGTAACGGTTCAAGTAGGAGGCTAGAATTAACTTTTACCAACGCAGAGGCGATGCAGCAGCTCACCGGCTCATTATCTCAATAGCTGCATAAGCGAGTTAGCTCTCTACAATAGATAGATAGATCTATAGATCTCTACCAACCGGTTTAGCTCGGTTGGTAGAGCGGCCGTGCCAGCAACTTGAGGGTTGCAGGTTCGATTCCCGCATCCGCCATCCTAGTCACTGCCGTTGTGTCCTTGGGCAAGACACTTTACCCACCTGCTCCCAGTGCCACCCACACTGGTTTGAATGTAACTTAGATATTGGGTTTCACTATGTAAAGCGCTTTGAGTCACTAGAGAAAAAGCGCTATATAAATATAATTCACTTCACTTCACTAGTACTTTATTGATTCCTTCAGGAGAGTTCCCTCAGGAAAAAAGATACAAATAAATAAGATTAAAAAAAATAAAAAAAATTCACGGCACTGCTAAAAGTAGTTAGTCTGTATTAAGTGTAATAATAACAATACCGCTAATACTTGGTCAATATTCAGGTCACGACTTGTAAATGGTGTGTTGTTGTCAGTTTTTTATTGTTCTTTTAGAGGGCTTTATTACTCACATGTCTCCTCATTTCTGCATAAGTGTGTGTGTGTGTGTGTGTGTGTGTGTGTGTGTGTGTGCGTGTGTGCAATAATGGGGGATCTGCGTCATCAGGGGAAATTGTTTTTAAGTCTGTAAAGCAACTTCTTTAATAAATGAAAAGTTTGATTGGATAATTTTTGACACTATAGCCACCTCATACTTATGTGTTTATTTGTTTTCTTGTTTGTATGTATATTCATGTACTTATTCATTTGCAACACACAGAAAAAAAACCACATTGACCGGAAAAGTTTGAAAAGACTTTTCTGAGAATAACAGTTGAACGTCGTATCTAAATGTTCAAAAGTTACAAATATTTAGTATTAACATTAAAATAACACTCTAATTTAAAGAGAACAAAAGTCGTGATGTTACCGGGATTAAGTCCTGCGGGTATATGGATGTGGCGTGACGACAACAAAAATATTTTTCTGGTTTTTGTCGTTGTTTTAAGGAGGCAAAACATCACAAGAAAAAAGTCGGAAGATTATTGAGGAAAAAAGTTCAATGTAATGACAAGAAAAACATAAAGTTAACAAAGCTGAAGAAAAAGAGGCGTAACAAAATACATTTTGTTACAAGAATGAAGTTGTACCGTTATGCGAATAAATATGTAGTCTTACAGGGATTAAGAAAAAAACTTTGCAATGTTATGAGGAAAAAGACAAAATAAAAATATCCATCCATCCGTCCATTTTCTACCGATTGTCCCTTTTGTGTAATGAAAATAAATAAAATAAAATAAAATACTTTCATGATATCAAGAATATAATTGTAATGTTAGGAGAAGATAATTGTAAAAGAAAAAAGGACTTGTTCGTAACACAATGAAAATGAAGTTTTAACGTTACTGTAATATAATAGAAATGACATTAGAATGACATTGAAAAACAACTGTTGAAAAGGTATGAAAGTAAAGTAATAACATCGAAAGAAAAAAAATGCCCTTTAATAGAACAAAAAAAAAGGCGGAATGTTACCCGGATTAAATTGTAATCTTGCGAGAATATAGTTGTGGCATACGGAGGGGAAAAAACTGATACGCACAAGTCATTGTTTTAACGAACTAAACAAAAAAGTCGGAATATTAGAAGAAAAAAGTTCCAATGTAATAATGTAGAAAAATTGTCTGTTTTGAGAAGACAGTTTTACAAGTCAAACTTTACCAATCTGTTATCAGACTAATTTGGCCCAAACTATGTTTTTTTACGGAGATTGTTTTACAGAAAGTATTTCTAACACTTATAACATAAATAATACACAACCACGGTTTACTGTGGAAAGATGCCATTAATAAACACACACGCACACACACACGCACACACACACACACACACAATAATAATAATAATAATAATGGATTAGATTTATATCGCGCTTTTCTATTGTTAGATACTCAAAGCGCTCACAGAGAAGTGGGAACCCATCATTCATTCACACCTGGTGGTGGTAAGCTACATCTGTAGCCACAGCTGCCCTGGGGTAGACTGACGGAAGCGTGGCTGCCAGTTTGCGCCTACGGCCCCTCCGACCACCACCTATCGTCGTGGTCGGAGGTGGCCTATTCATTCATCATTCATTCACCAATGTGAGCGGCACCGGGGGCAAAGGGTGAAGTGTCCTGCCCAAGGACACAACGGCAGCGACTTGGATGTCAATAGGAGGGAAGAGAACCTGCAACCCTCAGGTTTCTGGCACAGCCGCTCTACCCACTACGCCAGGGGTACCCACACTTTTTCTGCAGGCGAGCTACTTTTCAATTGACCAACTCGAGGGGATCTACCTCATTTATATATATCATTTATATTTATTTATTTATGAAAGAGACATTTTTGTAAACAAGTTAAATGTGTTTAATGAAAATACAAGCATGTGTAACACATATAGATGTCTTTCTTTCACAAAGACAATAATATAAGTTGGTGTATTACCTGATTCTGATGACTTGCATTGATTGGAATCAGACAGTAATGATGATAACGCCCACATTTTCAAATGGAGGAGAAAAAAAGTTGTCCTTTCTGTACAATACCACATGAAAGTGGTTGGTTTTTGGCATCTAATTCATCCAGCTTCCATACACTTTACAAGAAAAACATTGGCGGCAAATTCCGTGGCTTGCTTGATTGACATTCACGGCACCCGAGGGTCTTGTGAGATGACGCTGGCTGCTGCCAGTTCATTATTATGAAAAAATGACAGGGAGGAAGGCGAGAAACACTTTTTATTTCAACAGACTTTCGCGCCGTCCCTTCCGTCAAAACTCTAAAGGCCGACTGCACATTTCCTATCTTCACAATAAAAGCCCTGCTTCATGCTGCCTGCGCTAACAAAATAAGAGTCTCGGAAAGCTGGCGTGCACAAGTGATGTGCACGCCAGCTTTCTGAGGGATCGCTTGTGCACGCCAGTTTTCCGAGACTGTATTTAGTTAGCGCAGGCAGCATGAAGGAGGGCTTTTATTGTGAAGATAGGAAATGTGCAGTCGGCCTTTAAAGTTTTGACGGAAGGTACGGCGCGAGAGTCTGTTGAAATAAAAAGTGTTTCTCGCCTTCCTCTTGGTCATATTTTCATAATAATGATCTTGCAGCAGCCAGCGTCATCTCACAAGACCCTCCGGTACCGTGAATGTCATTTAAGTGACGTCTTGGTGAAGATTGATGATCACTAATTTTTAGGTCTATTTTTTTTAAAAGCCTGGCTGGAGGTCGACTGACACCCCCCGCGGTCGACTGGTAGCTCGCGATCGACGTAATGGGCACCCCTGCACTACGCCATGCCGCCCCAAACACACACACCTGTTTGGCACTCAGCATCAAGGGCTGGAATTGGGGGTTAAATCACTGCTGCTCACTGCTCCCCTCACATTCCAGTGGGTGAACATGGGGATGGGTCAAATGCAGAGGTCAAATTTCACCACACCTAGTGTGCGTGTGACAATCATTGGAACTTTAACACACACACACACACGCACACACACGCACACACACACACACACACACACACACACACACACACACACACACACACACACACACACACACACACACACTTGTATTTGTTACCTTCTTGAGACCTGAGAAAAATGCCTACCTCTTTACGCCCACCCTTTCTAGATGTCAAAGTTTGTTGATGACGAACCCCAAGATGCAGAGATGGAGGCAGGCATGGAGTCTGAAAACATGGTTTTGATATAAAAACACTAGAACAAAACCAAACAAAGGGTTCGAACCAAAAGCGTGCACGTGGGCGGATAACAAACACAAGGCCTAGCGTGGAAGCTACAGGTATCCAGCAGAAAACAGAAAAACTGGAAACAGCTAATGACTAACAAGAAAACAAAATGCTAGGAGAAAACAAACTACAAATAGCTAACAGGAACAGCTTATCGCTACGACGACAAGGACAAATAGTAACACGGCAGGTAGTAGCTGTAACGATGACATCAACACAACACGACAGGAGCGACAATACACAAGCGACATGACAATACAATAATCCAGCACTGACTGGAGGAACAAACCAGGTAGACCACAGGTTAGACAAGGTGCCAATCAGCCGCAGCTGAGGGAAAACAGCACACAGGGAGACAAACAGGAAGTTGAACCAAAATAAGAGTGCTGACAGGAACTAAGGACAGGAAATACTAAACACACACAGAGGAAAAACTAAAACACACACAAACTTTCAGTGGCAAGCCTGACACTACAATATAAAGATTTGTATTTACAAGATTAATAACACCTACATACTATGCAAATACAAAAAAGGTAAGCTTGTAGTTGTATTTATTTAGAATGTTTTGTTGGTAATTGTTTTTTTATTTTAATTAGATTTATTACAATATGTCTCTACATACCTATTTATTTATTTTTTTTAAATCAATTTTGTCCATATTTAAATTTCTTACACACTTAATACATATGTTGGCCAGATTGGGACCACTTCAAATTTTTACACACACTTGTTATTTCATATGTTGACCAGAGGGGGAGCACTTTTAAAAGCGACACACAGTCAAATTGAAAAATCCCTCATTTTTGGGGCCGCCCTAGTTTTGGTAGATTTCACCACCAGGGGTGCAAATGAGACATTCTGTAATATAGGGGTGTCAAACTTAAATACAGAGTGGGCCAAATTTTTAAACTGAACAAAGCCGGAGGCCAAAGTTGAACAAATTAACCTTTTAATAGGGACCCAAACAAGTTTTGCATTGAATATTGAACAAGCGAGACTTATATAACTTTATAGTGACATGCAAAATCGAGTTTCAAATAATACTAATAATTTAAAACTAGCAATGGCATATCAAATCAAATTTAAATAGAAATTGAATGTATTTTACGTCTCTAGCAGTGATGGAAATTGTAGAAAACTACAGCAATAGAAAAAAAGCAACACACCGTTGGAGTATTTATTGACTTATGTAAAGCTTTTGACACAATCGATCATTCCTTACTTCTGCAGAAATTGGAAAAATATGGCATAAGAGGTGTTTCACAACGGTGGTGAAGTAGTTATTTAAGTAACGGATCTCAATATGTGGAAATTAATAAGATTAAATCACAGCCAAGAAGAGTAACTTGTGGTGTTCCACAAGGCTCGGTATTGGGACCTAAGTGATTTATACTCTACCTAAATGATATTTGTTCAGTATCTAATAAATTGAAATTTATTATGTTTGCAGACGATACAAATGTATATTGTTCAGGAGAAGACTTGAAGGAAGTGTCGAGGATAATGGAGCTTGAGTTAATTCAGCTAAAAAAAAATGGTTTGATATTAATAAGTTATCATTAAATGATAAGAAAACTAAATTTATGGTGTTTAGTGGTGCAAGGACGAATTGTGAAGCAAAATTAAAATTAAATCAAGTGGAAATTGATAGAGTATATGAAACTAAATTCATGGGAATAATAATTGATCATAAACTGTGTTGGAAACCGCATATTGAATATATAAAGGGCAAAATATCCAAATCCATTGCTAGTCTTTATAAAGTAAGACACATGCTGAATAAGACATGCCTGCATATGTTGTATTATTCTTTTATTTTTCCATATTTAACGTATTGTGTTGAAATTTGGGGAAATGTTTATAAAACAAACATAGACCCAATAATAAAACTTCAAAAAAGGGTCATTAGAATAATACACAAAGCCTGCTACTATGAACGTACCAGTCCATTATTTATGAGTTCAAATGTATTAAAATTTTCAGACATTGTGTTTTTAAAAACAATGGAAATGATGTTTCGAGTAAAGAACAACAGCCTTCCAGCTTGTATTCTCAGGCTATTTCATTTAAGAGAAGAAAAATATAATTTACAGGGGATATCGATTTTTAAAATAAGTAAAGCGAGAACAAATATGAAATACAAACGTATTACAGTTTTAGGAGTTAAATGGTGGAACAAGCTCAGTGATGAGCTGAAGACATGCACTTCTTTGGTAAGGTTTAAGAAAACATTGAAAGGTGAAATAATTGAAAAGTAAAAATGTAGTAACAATTACTTTCATCCCATTGATTTTTGATTTTTTTTTTAACGTTGATGTTCCAGGCAATCTAATTTTCTGTGAAGGTATAGGATGGGCAAATATAAGCTTTGGCTTCAGCCTATTCCTTTTTTGGTCATTCTTTTTCTTTTCTTTTGTGTGTAAATGTGCATTATTGTATACATATAACATGTACTGTAAAACTGATCACACAAAATGGTTGATTGATTTGATTGATTATTTGACCAAAATAAACGTATTTCATTCATTCATTCTTTTCTATTTGCAGCCTTCTCAGGTAAATATCAAAATAAACTTTTCCCACAGGCTAATAATACATTTTTGTATTGTAGCGTCCAAGAAGAGGTAGTGTTGCAAGGGGTTCTGTGTATTTTTTCTGTTGTGTTTATGTTGTGTTACAGTGAGGATGTTCTCCCGAAATTTGCTTCTCATTCTCGTTTAGTGTTGGTTCACAGTGTGGCGCATATTTGTAACAGTCTTAAAGTTGTTTGTATGGCCACCCTCAGTGTGACCTGTATGGCTGTTGACCAAGCTTGCATTGCATTAGTGTGTGTGAGTGTGTAAAAGCCACATATATCATGTGACAAGGCCGGCACGCTGTTTCTACGTAGGAAAAGCGGACGTGACGAAAGGTTTTAGAGGACGCTTGAGGCACGCCCCCAATATTGTTGTCCAGGTGTGAATCGGGAGAAATTTGGGAGAATGGTTGCCCCGGGAGATTTTTGGGAGGGGCACTGAAATTTGGGAGTCTCTTTGGAAAATCGGGGGTGGGGGGTGTTCCTTATTGGGACCAGGGTTTATGTCCTAACTTGTTCACCGGTCCTCATGGTAGGTACTTTTTCCTCGTTGATGTCTCAAGAAGGGTAGAAATACAAGAACACACACACACCCACACACACACTAGACTATTGTTTAAGTGTGTGTGGGCCCCGCACAAGTCAAACACTCCTTCCTGTTCTAACCTCAGCTCACCTCCAAAGCCACCTGTGCTGACGACCACATGATGAAACGGCAGGAAACCTCTACATGCTATTAGTCACTACACTTTAATGTATATATCATCCATTAAGGACCTGGACAAATATTAAAGTTGATACTGCTTGGACAATGACGATGATAATGGAGTCTGATGGAAAACAAACATGAACATTCAACACCAACACCAAGACCTGGATTTAGGAGCAAATCCACCCATAATTATGGAAATTATTGAAACAACATAAAAGGTTGTTGAACAAGAAAAGATGGAACTTAAAAACAAAAAAGACCATAAAAGCCATCACTTGGACTTATAGATCCAGTTAAACAAAAATCCCATATCAGTAATGATTGTTTTTAATTATACAGAGGAATAAATAAATAAAAAAAATTATAAATGAGTTGTACTTGAGTAGTGCTTTTCTACCTTCAAGGTACTCAAAGCGCTTTGACGCTGCTTCCGCATTTACCCATCCACACACTGATGGAGGGAGCTGCCATGCAAGGGGCTAACCAGCACCCATCAGGAGCAAGGGTGAAGTGTCTTGCTCAGGACACGACGGACGTGACGAGGTTGGTACTAGGTGGGAATTGAACCAGGGACCCTGGGGTTGCGCACGGCCACTCTGCCACTGCGCCACACCGTCCCAATATTATAATAGTAACATTAAATGTGATAACAAATAGTCAAATATTGACTTCAACAGCAAAAGCTGTTTTAGCTGTTTTAGAACAATTCAACAAACCTTTCAAAGCTCTCTCAGAAACATGGATGGATGATCAAAAAAAGGAATACATTTTGATCCGGAATGACAAGAACTAAATTACGTCAACAGAACCAACGAAAACGGAGGAGGAGTAGAGGTGTATGTGATGAAGAACCTGAACTAAAAAGTGTCTCAAAAAAAAAAGTAATTTGCTGTTAATAAGAACCTATAATGTTTAATAGCCGTTGAAATCTGGAAAAACATATTTATCATCTATAATTATATATATAAAAAAAACCTTATGTAGGTTCTTCCGAGGATGTCGTAGTCGTAGTGGTTTGTGCAGTCCTTTGAGACATTTGTGATTTAGGGCTATATAAATAAACATTGATTGATTGATCTGTGAATATAGATAACCTAAGTCAAGTATTGAAACATTTGAAGACTGGATAAAGGCACATTTTTTTGACATCGGCCAAAAAGTAATTTTCTTATATAATGACTTTAATATTGGCCTATAAAACCCTAATAATCAAATGTCAATTGATACAATGTATAGCATAGGTTTATATCCTAAAATCACTTCAAACGTGAAGGGATTTTAGGTGATTTAAAAACAAAACAAACAAAAAAAAAAACAGCAGCGTACGTTAAAACATTTTGCAAAAGGGAATGCAAAAAATTACAGATGTCCAATAATGGCTCGTTTGCCGATATCCGATATTCCGATACAATATTTTAATCAAATAAATTGGAATGGTATAGAATCAGGGGTTGGTCTTAAACTGGATAAGAACTTAACCAACATGGAACAATACATGAAGCTAGGCGAACACATTTACCTTGTGGCGTACCACAGGGATCAATGCCGGGACCAAAATTGTTAAATCTTTAAAGAAATGAGATTGGTGAAGTTACAAAAGACTACAGTTAGTGTTATTCGCAGATGATACAACTGTGTTTTGTTCAAAAGAGAACACACAGAAGCTAATACAAATGATTAGAATAAAATGAACAAATTAAAAAGATGATTTGACAAAAACAGACTCTTTGAATCTCAGTAAAATTAAAATATTGGTATTTGGTAAAAGTAGTAAAGAAAGTCAATCACAAACAAATAGACGGAATAGACATTGAAAGTAGAGATGTCCTATAATGGGTTTTTTGCCGATATCCGATAATCCGGTATTGTCCAATTCTTAATTACCGATTGCGATATCAACCGAGACCCATATATACAGTCGTGGAATTAACACATAATTATGCCTAATTTTGTTGTGATGCCCCGCTGGATGCATTAAAAAATGTAACAAAGTTTTTCCAAAAATAAATCAACTCAAGTTATGGAAAAAAAAATGCCAACATGGCACTGCCATATTTATTATTGAAGTCACAAAGTGCATTATTTTTTTTTTACATGCCTCAAAACAACAGCTTGGATTTTGGGACATGCTCTCCCCGAGAGAACATGAGGAGCTTGATGTGGGCGGGGGAGGGGGGTAGCGGGGGTGGGGGAGTGTATATTGTAGCATGCCGGAAGAGTAAGTGCTGCAAGGGGTTCTGGGTATTTGTTCTGTTGTGTTTATGTTGTGTTACGGTGCGGATGTTCTCCCGAAATGTGTTTGTCATTGTTGTTTGGTGTGGGTTCACAGTGTGGCTCACATTTGTAACAGTGTCAAAGTTGTTTATACGGCCACCCTCAGTGTGACCTGTGTGGCTGTTGACCAAATATGGCTTGCATTCACTTGTGTGTGTGAAAAGCCGTAGATATTATGTGACTGGGCCGGCACGCAAAGGCAGTGCCTTTAAGGCACACCTCCGATATTCTTGTCAAGGAGAAATTCAGGAGAATGGTTGCCCCAGGAGATTTTTGGGAGGGGCACTGAATTTCGGGAGTCTCCCGGGAAAATCGGGCGGGGTTGGCAAGTATGACATCTCTGTACTTCTCCCTCCGTCCACTCCGTAGAACGGCGTTTTAAAAAGTCATGAATTTTACTTTTTGAAACCGATACCGATAATTTCCAATATTACATTTTAACGCATTTATCGGCCGATAATATTGGCAGTCTGAAATTATCTGTACTGGCCACATCTTTGGTGGACGAGTCAGTGGACGTGAGTGGCACCAGAACCTCTACAGCTAAAGAGATTTTCCCCCAAGTCCTGGGCGCCGCTGCTGATGGCGCGAAGAGCGTCCATGAATTGGTAACATACGTGAGGGACCAGTGGGCGGACGTGGGCGAGAGTATTTCCTCAGCAGCCACTTTGGTTCACCCCCAGGTCTTGGTTATGGGTGTTGACTGCACGGGGAGCGTACAAGGACTGGGCACATTCGTGGCCGATGAGGAGGCAGAAATTTGGAGTCAGCATGTGTGAGTTGAGTGCTTCTCAAATGGTTTATCTTCAGGAAGAAAAACATTTTTCCATATCATCAAGTCGTGAGCCAAATTTTTAAATCATTCAAGTTTATTTCACAGAAAAATAGCACAGTAGACTTGTCTTGTTAATCGGTGTGACTTTGACTAAAATAATCTTGTTTTGTCACCAGAAAAATGGCTACAGCTAAAGCATCTGGTTTTGTTTCCAGAAAAAATAGTAACATTTCTGTATTTGTTTTCAGAAAGATGGCTGAAAATATCGGGTTTTGTTGCCCCATTTAGATGTTTTAAAAATATATTTCCATGTCTGTCCTGAGTCCTCCTCCAACTTGTTAGTGGGTTTGCCTTTTGCTAAAATACTCACTAATAGTCACTAGAAAAATGACTAAAAATATCTGGTTTTGTCGGCACAATTTGATTTTTTTCCTCCCTAAACTTTTTTTTTTCATGCACACATCTGACTGCGACTCACTGAAAATGACACCCAATCCACTTTTATGTCACAACCCAGCAGTTGGGAACCACTGGTCAACTGTATAACAGTTACTGTAATATTTCCATGTCTGTCCAGAGTGATTGACCACTTTGCAAAAATGAAAACGAGACGTTACAATTTACTTCTCAGGAAATGATTCCCTGAACAGACACACAACAGTTGTTCATTTATTCTACTACTGTGGCTTTATTGTTTTGTGTATATTTTATAGTTTTGTGTATCTGAAATAGGATTAGCCACATTGCCATAAATGGAAATTAAATAATATAAAAGAACCCAGAGATGTAGGGGTGCTTTATTTTTTGTTTTACTTTTATAGATGTTAAATTTGCAGATGATTACTGCAATATATATTTCAAAAAGATTCATTGCTCTTCCTTTTTGCTTTTACCAGTAGCAGTTTAGAAGTCTGGAGTAAAAAAGTGCACAAGTAGGTCAAACGCATTAGTTAATTTCAGGTGGTTAATCAAAGATCCATACAACATAATATGATATGATTTCATAGTTTAAAGCACTATTTATGTATTTTTTATGATAAATAAGTGCTAAAAAGGTTTTTGCTTGCACGCTCACATTAATTATTTGTGCCCCAGGTGTGCCCCAGTACAGTATTCGGTCTCGTGACGCCCCTGGCTACAGCTTTCCCTGGGTTAGACTGATGGTTTTATGGGTGCCAGCCCTGCAGAACTGGGTGCCACCCTGGAAAAAAAAAAAAAAGTCTGGGCACGCCACTGCCGACAGCACGGGAAACTACAACAAAGTTTAACAAAGAAGTAGCGAAATAAACTCACAATAAGGACTGCCAGGCAGAGTGTGGCCCGAGGCAGATATAAATAGCTCTTTGATTAGTGATCAGGAGCAGGTGTGCGTCCTGACCACTAGCCAGAGGCAGGTGCAAATCATTTGTTTCCATGGCAAGAAAGGAATTATAATAACATAAAAGAACACGCAATTCAGGAGGTTTAACCAAATTAAATATCAGCAACATGATCTGGGAAAGAGGACTTTGTATTTGTATTGTTCTATTTTGCTTCACGACAGCAGTTTTTATTGACATTAAAGTATGTTATCAATGGTTGTTGTTTTAAATCGAGGCATTATCTTATACATCAATAAAAAACACTTTACACACTTCAAATAATTCAACAATGAAATATTTCTTCCATCAGGCAATACACAAATTGAGAAATAGTATATATTATAATTTGTTTATAGATTAGAAATAATTCAAATCATTATAATAATAATAATAATAATAATAATAATAATATTTTTTTCTTTTTTTTTATTAAGTCACCATAAAAAAAACATTATACACTTACAATTAGTGCACCAACCCTAAAAAAACTCCCTTTCTAATGACAAAAAAATAAATCCACCGGTCCGGAGCTACAAAAAGGTTGGGGACCACTGCTTTATTCTATTCCCAAGATGAAATAATTTGTTTTTAATGTTTAATGTGAATATGTGAACAAACTATCACTATCAGTAAAACCATATGGTTTCATTAAGATAACTTTTTGTCTAACTATTTATGCATATTTTATAAGATTAAAGATTGCATAAAATGTTATTTTTAATATTTAATACTTGAAGGTGGCTAACAAAAAATGCTTACCCACAAAAAAGTCAGGTTAAAAAAAAGGGATGAAACTATGATACATTTTAAATAATTTTTATGCACTATAAATATTAATACAGATGACAAGACATTGATAGAATGTAGGTCAAAACTGTGTATTTTTAAATACAGCGTAGGATTGTTTTCTGCAAAACAGTGCTCAATACATGGATGTAGGATGTAGAGGCTTGTAGGATGAACTTGGAGTTTGTCTCTCGGATTATTATATATATATATAAAGTAATATATATATATATATATATATATATATATATATATATATATATATATGTATACATACATACATATACATATATACCTGCGATGAGGTGGCGACTTGTTCAGTCCGATTGTAGCGGTAGAAAATGGATGGATGGATATATATATATACAGTATTTATATATATACATATATAGTATAATATGCTGTACAAATAACATTTCAAAAAGTTTAAAAAATTATGTAATGCATGTAAGTATGTAGAGATTCATTGCCCTAATTAATTCCCTTATTAAGTGTTGTATTTTTTAGTGCATCACATTCACTGGATATACTTGTTAATATATATATATATATATATATATATATATATATATATATATATATATATATATATATATATATATATATATATATATATATATATATATATATATATATATATATTTTTATAAACGCTCTGTTAAAAACAAAATATTTGGTGTGTATTAATGTGATTGAAAAGTATGCAATATGCTATTTTACATCCTAGCAATAAACATATTTTTACATTGGAACCAATCAAAACATAGCATAGTTAGGCAATTTTAATAACTGATACAACAATTCTTGAATTGGATCTTAGTCAATTGTACCGTTCTTCTATTTGTGAGCAATGAATATTAAAACCAGACTGAGGCCTCTTACCTTATCTTGACTTGTGTAACACACTATACCCACATACATACACACACACTCCCTCTCTCTTAATAGTGCCACTTTATTGATGCTTTGATGCTGAAGTCCACCTTCAGTGTGTCGTCACACTTATGACTGAAAGTGTCATATGCCAACCCCACTATTGCAGTTGTTTCCTAATAATTGCATCACGGTTGTGGGTTATTACTTAGGCTGAACAAAAACGAGTGGTGTAGACTTGAGCGTGCACGTCAACAAACATGGCTGTCCTCTAAACCAGTGGTTCTCAACCTTTTTTTGGTGATGTACCCCCTGTGAACATGTTTTTAATTCAAGTACCTCCTAATCAGAGCAAAGCATTTTTGATTGAAAAACAAAGATAAAGAAGTAAAATACAGCACTATGTCATCAGTTTCTGATTTATTCAACAGTGCAAAACATTGCTAATTTGTAGTGGTCTTTCTTGAACTATTTGGGAAAAAAAGATACACAAATAACTAAAAACTTGTTGACAAATAAACAAGTGTTTCAATTCTAAATAAATATTTCTACACATAGAAGTAATCATCAACTTAAAGTGCCCTCTTTGGGGATTGTAATCGAGATCCATCTGGATTCATGAACTTAATTCTAAACATTTCTCCACAATAAAAGAAATCTTTAACATCAATATTTATGGAACATGTCCACAAAAAATCTAGATGTCAACACTGTTGTATTTATTTTTCACAGTTTATGAACGTACTTTCATATTTTGTTGAAGTATTATTCAATAAATATATTCATAAAGGATTGTTGAATTGTTGCTATTTTTAGACTATTTAAAAAAAAAATCTCACATACCCCTTGGCATACCTTCAAGTACCCCCAGGGGTACGAGTACCCCCAATTGAAAACCACTGTTTTAAACTGCCAGTATATGTCTCATATTAAATTTACCCTCTTACTTCACCAGCTCCACTTCATACCACATCCACACTTCAGTCGGCCTCTGCATGCGACATAAAACCACACATTGTCGGTTCAATTGGAAATATAACAGCACGCACTGGAAAATGTTCACCTATCGAGAGCAATTATTACTTCCTGTTGTGTTACAGTAGAAAAAAATATATATAGTCACAGTGGTCCGTGAAAAGATGTGTCATCTTGCCAAAAACCGCAATGGAATTTTTTGGTTCACTTTCATACTTCTACATGTATCCACTGGCTGTTATGTTACTTTATTTATTGTGGTACAATGTAGACTGTATGTAAAGGATCAAAACAGATAATCAAAATAATCAAAACTTACATTTTCCGACTAAAGTTATGTATATGGATTTAAATGCTGTATCCGCTCTGTGGAACTATTGGCGAGTAAGCCTGGATACTGAATATTGGGGAATGTTTTTTTGTTTTTTTTGACAAGTTTTTATTTATTTTAGCATTAGACTTAGACTTAGACAAACTTTCTTGATCCACAAGGGAAATTGTTCCACAGTTACAAAGAATGGAAAGGGTGAAGTGAAGTGAAGTGAAGTATATTTATATAGCGCTTTTCTCTAGTGACTCAAAGTGCTTTACATAGTGAAACCCAATATCTAAGTTACATTTAAACCAGTGTGGGTGTCACTGGGAGCAGGTGGGTAAAGTGTCTTGCCCAAGGACACAACGGCAGTGACTAGGATGGCGGAAGCGGGAATCGAACCTGCAACCCTCAAGTTGCTGGCACGGCCGCTCTACCAACCGAGCTATGTGAGCATGGAAAGGATAATGCAGGTGTAAAGTAGACTAAAAATGTACCATTGTACCAATATAAAATATAACATATATGTAATATTTACATATTATATATACAGTAAATAATATATACTGATATATTATATTCTTATGTAATACATGCAATTTTATTTCTGCTTGTATTTCTTTTATTGTTGTATATTTTTTTCATTCTGTGATATGGATCCTCCTGATTCTGAAATAAAACGACTACATATATGTACATATGTATGTATTTTAAAGTCAGTTTATGTCAAGTTGCTTGAGTACGTTTGCTGCATCCCTGTTGGCTGTATCTTATAGTGTCCTCTGCTGGTAGAAATCCAAAAATACAGCCGGTGGTCGATTTTTTCTTGAATATCTATCTAAATATTAAATACATGGAAATTTTAATGCACAGCATAGGACACATAACAAGTACACTATCTGGAGTACAGGGCAGGCGAGTGGGGGATCTTATGTTCGTGGACAACTCCTCTGGCAGGGGGCTCCCCTCGTCTCGTTTAATGCACAGCGTAGGACACATAGCAAGAGTGGTCCTCAGGTCCTGCTGATCAGGGGCAGTACCTCCACAGATCTACTATTAACCACTAATATCACAGTCAAAATGAAAGCTTGTTCCCATAGGCATCAAAAACTGTTAATAATGTTTAGACAAAAGTGTATATTATATATACTAGTACTATATGTATAGTATTTATATAGGTGTGTGTGTGTGTGTGTGTATGATGGATATGTGTGAATTTTGGGTATATGCATGTATGTATGTATGTGATTATGTGTGTATATATATGTATTGTATGTATGTATATGTATGTATATATATATATATGTATGTATATGTATGTATACATATATATATATATTTATATATTGTATATATGTGTGTGTATATATGTGTGTGTTGTGTATATATGTGTGTGTATATATGTGTGTGTACATATGTGTATAAGTGTGTGTGAATTTAAATGTATTATGTATAGATAATATATAGCATCTACGCAGCAACCACTGAATTGAATTATATTATATATATTATTGTATTATATATTGTATATATATATATTATATATGTATAGGGGTGGGACCTAACAAGTTTACTCCTTCCCACTCCCTTTTGAGCCAATCTTATCTACAAAAGATTAGTCACATGTAATATTTTCAATGTAGGTGTAAAAATAATGTATATGTATATATATATTTTGTACATCATGTCATTCTTTTGTTTTGTTTGCTTGCATGGCTCAAAAGAAACCATTCATTCATTCATTCATTCATTCATTCATTCATTCGTACATTCATACATTCAAATTCAAATAAAAATGATAATACATGTCACATTTAAAAAAAAATAATTTATTAACTTTAAAATATTAATAACACAATTATCATTTCAATAGTAAAACTAAAAAAAATAAAACCAGGACAACATTGACATGTTGTCAATTTATTTAATCGTAACAAAATGAATCGATTTTCACTATATTTTTTCCCATTTTATGAATTAATTTCGATCACGAAAAACAAATATGCTCTCCATATACTAAGCATCTCTAATCAATACTGTCAGCTAAAAACAACAACAATACTAATGTTAAAAAATATATATATGAAAAGGAAACATTGTCTGTGGATGGAGCAAAAACTTATCATTAAAATACAGTACAGGTCAAAAGTTTGGACACGCCTTCTCCTCATTCAATGTGTTTTCTTTATTTTCATGACTATTTACATTGTAGATTGTCACTGAAGGCATCACAACTATGAATGAACACATGTGGAGTTATGTACTTAGCAAAAAAAGTGAAATAACTGAAAACATGTTTTGCATTGTAGTCTTTTCAAAATAGCCACCCTTTGCACACTCTTGGCATTCTCTCGATGAGCTTCAAGAACACCTGTGAAGTGAAAACCATTTCAGGCAACTCCCTCTTGAACTGCCAGAATTTTTTAGTAAAATAGTAAATTTTATGGTAATATTCTTCCATTTTTTCACAGCAAAATCCACATATTTTTTTCTTCTTACAGTGTAGGTAAAATATACATTTACTAATCAAATGCATAGGTAATCGTGTGACAATATCATGCGGCTAATCCTTATATACAGTGGGGCAAAAAAGTATTTAGTCAGCCACCGATTGTGCAAGTTCTCCCACTTAAAATGATGACAGAGGTCTGTAATTTTCATCATAGGTACACTTCAACTATGAGGGACAGAATGTGAAAAAAAAATCCAGGAATTCACTTTGTAGGAATTTTAAAGAATTTATTTGTAAATTATGGTAGAAAATAAGTATTTGGTCACTTCAAACAAGGAAGATCTCTGGGTCTCACAGACCTGTAACTTCTTCTTTAAGAAGCTCCTCATATCCTCCACTCTTTACCTGTATTAATGGCACTTGTTTGAACTCGTTATCTGTATAAAAGACACCCCTCCACGGCCTCAAACAGTCAGACTCCAGACTCCACTATGGCCAAGACCAAAGAGCTGTCGAAGGACACCAGGAAAAGAATTGTAGACCTGCACCAGACTGGGAAGAGTGAATCTACAATAGGCAAGCAGCTTGGTGTGAAAAAACCAACTGTGGGAGCAATTATCAGAAAATGGAAGACAAACAAGACCACTGATAATTTCCCTCGATCTGGGGCTCCATGCAAGATCTCATCCCGTGGGGTCAAAATGATCATGAGAACGGTGAGCAAAAATCCCAGAACCACACGAGGGGACCTTGTGAATGACCTGCAGAGAGCTGGGACCAAAGTAACAAAGGTTACCATCAGTAAGACACTACGCCGACAGGGAATAAAATCCTGCAGTGCCAGATGTGTCCCTCTGCTTAAGCCAGGGCATGTCCAGGCCCGTCTGAAGTTTGCCAGAGAGCACATGGATGATACAGCAGAAGATTGGGAGAGTGTCATGTGGTAAGATGAAACCAAAATATAACTTTTTGGTATAAACTCAACTCGTCGTTTTTGGAGGAAGAAGAATACTGAGTTGCATCCCAAGAACACCATACCTACTGTGAAGGATGGGGGTAGAAACATCATGCTTTGGGGCTGTTTTTCTGTTAAGGGGACAGGACGATTGTTCCGTGTTAAGGAAAGAATGAATGGGGCCATGTATCGTGAGATTTTGAGCCAAAACCTCCTTCCATCAGTGAGAGCTTTGAATGGTTGACCAAATACTTATTTTCCACCATAATTTACAAATACATTCTTTAAAATTCCCACAATGTGAATTCCTGAATTTTCTTTTCACATTCTGTCTCTCACAGTTGAAGTGTACCTATGATGAAAATTACAGACTTCTGTCAACATTTTAAGTTGGAGAACTTGCACAATCGGTGGCTGACTAAATACTTTTTTGCCCCACTGTATGTATGTTTCTTTTATTCATGTTACACGAGGGCAGCCAAAATTGCAACGTGGCCCTCAATGAAAACAAGTTTGACATCCTTGGGCTAAGGTTAGGGCGAAGCATTACTGACTGGCCAATCAGAGGCGGGTCATCAAAACCAGGAAGCAAAATCATAACAGAACTGCTCTCATGTCACATGACGGCGAGGGAGTCGGAGACAGAGGGACGCTTCAAGCTGACTCAAAAAAATAAACATAAGCAGATTAGATTCTTCCTTCAGTGATGAATACAACATCCGGGAAACCCACAATAATGCGTCTCCTTGGCCATATTTAGATAAATGTATGCAATTGATGAAAACAACGCCTAAAACCTTTGTTTTTAGTTGTTTACTCTGTAAACTAAAGTCAGAACTGCTCTCTTCATCTAAGACATGGAAAACAAATTTAGGAGCACACTTTAAGGTGTGTTGCATTCATGAAAAGTTTTACTACACATAAACATTACCAACTATTCCCAAACAACACACAAGTCATTGTTTTTGGGAGTTTTTTGGACAACACTCAGTTCCCAAACGTTTACTGAGTGTTGTTAAAAGGAAAGGCCGTGTAACACAGTGGTAAAAATGCACTTGTGCCAACTTGTTTGCAATGTGTTGCTGCCATTAAATTCTAAGTCAAAGGCCTACTGAAACCCACTACTACCCACCACGCAGTCTGATAGTTTATATATCAATGATGAAATATAAACATTGCAACACATGCCAATACGGCCTTTTTAGTTTACTAAATTGCAATTTTAAATTTCCCGGGAGTTTTTTTCTTGAAAATGTCGCGTAATGATGACGTGTACGCTTGACGTCACGGGCTGTTAGGAATATGAGCGCTGCGTACACACACACAGCTAAAAGTCGTCTGTTTTAACCGCATACTTACACAGTATTTTGGAGATCTGTGTTGCTGAATCTTTTGCAATTTGTTCAGTTAATACTGGAGAAGTCAAAGTGGAAAGATGGAGTTGGGAAGCTTTAGCCTTCAGCCACACAAACACACGGTGATTCCTTGTTTAAAATTCAAGGAGGTTAAACTTTACTATGGATCAGAGTGGACAGGGATCCCAACCGAATGTCAACCAGCAGGTTTCGGTGAGAAAATTGTGATAAAAAGTCGCTATCAGCTGAGCTTGTGCCGCCCATACAGCTGCCGTCGACTTCCCTGAGACACTGCGCATCAACACACCCGTGGACAAACCCCTCCGACTATCAGGTACTGTTAAACTCACTAAAACACTAGCAAAACAATAGAAAGATAAGGGATTTCCCAGAATTATCCTAGTAAATGTGTCTAAAAACATATGCATCTGTCTCAATGCAATCGCGTTTTTGTTTTTTTAACTTGTGAGGAGCCATCAACATGTGACGTCATCGTCTGCGACTTCCGGTACAGGCAGGGCTTTTCTCTTAGCACCGAAAGTTGTGAACTCTATCGTGGATGTTTTTTACTAAATCTTTTCAGCAAAGGATTTAGTAGAGAACATCCACAATAAAGTTTGCAACTTTTGGTCGCTAATAAAAAAGCCTTGCCTGTACTGGATGCAGCAGACGATGTACGCGTGACGTCACGGGTTGTAGGGCTCCTCACATCCTCACATTATTTACAATCATAGCCACCAGCAGCTAGAGCAATTCGGACCGAGAAAGCGACAATTTCCCCATTAATTTGAGCGAGGATGAAAGATTTGTGGATGAGGATAATGAGAGTGTGTCACACCGCGATCACGGGTCCTTCCTCTTGTGTCACCAGTCTGACGTCTTCCTTGATTCCTGATTGTTTCCACCTGTTCTCCATCACTCCCTCATTCTATTTAAGCTCACTCCTCCGTTTGTCCTTTGCCAGATCGTCTCGTCTATCGTGCCTTCAAGCGTCCATGTTCATGTCCACGTCCATGTCCTTGATTCCCTCCTTGCCTTGCTCCTGTTTTTTCTTGTTCTCCCTAATTTTTGATCATAGCAGTTATTTTTTGCTAAAATTTTGAGTTTACTTTTTTCCTCCTTCGAGCGTCCTTAGTTTTCCTACGTCGACCTAATTGGTGAGTTTTTTGTTATTCCAAATTTCGTTTTATTTCCTCATTGATTGAGTGATGTTTTGTTTATTCACAGATATTGTATTTGTATATATTATTAGAGTTTATTTTTCCTCCTGTTGGAGCGCTTTTTGTTAATTCTTCTTGATATTCTATTTTTGTTAGGTTATTTTCTTAAAGTAGTATTCCTCCTTATTTTTTGGAGTGATTTTTTTGAGTTAAGTGTTTATCCTCGGGATTATTTTCCGTACGTTGTATATATTTTGTGAAATACTTTTTTACCGGAAGTTAAAAAGTTATTTCAAAATAAAAGCTGTTATTTTTGGAAACTTCCTCTCTGCATCTGGATCCTCTCATTTTCAAGTCTTAACAGAGTGAAGGACTAGAAAAAAAAAAAAGTAAAAAAAAAAATGGCGAGGGCAGTGAGAGCGATTCAGTTGTTCTTAGACACATTTACTAGGATAATTCTGGAAAATTCCTTATCTGCCTATTGTGTTACTAGTGTTTTAATGAGATTATAAAGTACCAGAAAGTCGGAGGGGTGAGGCCACGGGTGTGGTGACCGCCAGTGTCTCTGAGGGAAGCCACGCAGCTGCAGCAGGACGCAAGCTCCGCTGATGTCTACGGTAAGAGCCGACTTATTACCACAATTTTCTCACCGAAACCTGCCGGGATCCACGTTCACTTGACCGCTCCGTTCCATAGTAAAGCTTCACCTTCGGGAATTTTAAACAAGGAATCACCGTGTGTTTGTGTGGCTAAAGGCTAAAGCTTCCCACCTCCATCTTTCGACTAAGTTTGACACCCCTTAGCTAGAGCGATTCGGACCGAGAACGCGACAATTTCCCCATCAATTTGAGCGAGGATGAAAGATTCGTGGATGAGGATAATGAGAGTGAAGGACTAGAAAAAAAATAAGTAAAAAAAAGAAAAAGAAAAAAAAGGCGAGGGCAGTGAGAGCGATTCAGATGTTATTAGACACATTTACTAGGATAATTCTAGGAAATCCCTTATCTGCCAATTGTGTTACTAGTGTTTTAGTGGGATTAAATAGTACCTGAAAGTCGGAGGGGTGTGGCCACGGGTGTGGTGACCGCCAGTGTCTCTGAGGGAAGCCACGCAGCTGCAGCAGGACGCAAGCTCCGCTGATGTCTACGGTAAGAGCCGACTTATTACCACAATTTTCTCACCGAAACCTGCCGGGATCCATGTTCACTTGACCGCTCCGTTCCATAGTAAAGCTTCACCTTCGGGAATTTTAAACAAGGAATCACCGTGTGTTTGTGTGGCTAAAGGCTAAAGTTTCCCACCTCCATCTTTCTACTTTGACTCCTCCATTATTAATTGAACAAATTGCAAAAGATTCAGCAACACAGATGTCCAGAATACTCTGTAATTATGCGCTTTAAGCAGACTACTTATAGCTTGGATCGGGCTGGAAAAAAAATGTCCGCTACAACCCGAGACGTCACACTCACGCGTCATCATTCCGCGTCGTTTTCAACAAGATACCTCGCGGGAAATTTTAAATTGCAATTTAGTAAACTAAAAAGGCCGTATTGGCATGTGTTGCAATGTTAATATTTCATTATTGGTATATAAACTATCAGACTACGTGGTCGGTAGTAGTGGGTTTCAGTAGGCCTTTAATGATTATTTGCAACAACAAAAAAATTAGTTCCTCAGTTCAAACGTTAAATACTTTGTCTTTGCAGTCTATGCAATTGAATTTTAGTTGTAAAGGATTTGCAAATAGTAGTATTCTCTTTTTACACAACGTGCCAACTTCAGTGGTTTTGGGTTTTGTAAATGGTTTTTGCAAGGGTCTGTTATGTCATACAGTATGCAAGTCATACTGGGGGTGATAATATAGCTTTAATGTAGCAAGCTACTTTTGTTGTGTCGCTTGCAACAAATCTCTATGGATAGTTACATTTAATCAAGAGTAACTTGTAGCTTGCTTACTACATTCTCCAATCCAAACCAATCCACTTTATTTATATAGCACATTTAAACACCAATAACGTTTCCAAAGTGCTGCACAGCCATGTTAAAAACAATATTAAAAAAACAATACTATGCTCCACCAATGACTGAATAAAAACAAAATATAAATAAATATAAAACCAATAAAAAAAAAACAACAATATAAAAACAAATTTGATTAAAAACTATTTTAAAGGTTAAAATCAATTAAAAGAGTAGCTACGAGCGAGCAGGCTCTCAACGAAGTAGCCCAATGCATTTTTAGCTTCTCGATCGACTATTTGCGGTACAATGAGAAAATTTCACACCAGCACAATGTCAGAGTGAGGACAAACACACCTTCCGGCGGAACCTTTGCGATTAAATAACAGTAGCGTTATAATTACTCTAAATTGTTAAACCGGTTAATAGTTGCATCCCTGTTTACACATATTGCGGTTCATCACAGCGCCACCATGTGGTGTATATTTCAGCAAAAAATAATATCACAGGCAAAACAGTACATGTTTTGACAAAATGTTCACCCTTTTGTGTGATTTACTAGCTTTCACTGAAAAATGCATACAGCGGGCATTTCAAAAGTGCGGCCATGTATGGACAGCAGCTAATTTTTCAACGGCCCACGGCACATTCTAAAAATACTAATACCAAAAACAGGTATTACAGGTGCCGCCGGCAGCTCTACATTCTTTTTGAATAACCCTGTATTAGGGTTGTGCAGTCTACCGGTATTAGTACAGTACCGCGACACTAATGAAGCATATTCGGTACTATACCGCCTCTGAAAAGTACAGGACCACCACCCGCCCCCCGACCCCACGGGTCCCCGTCATCATCACGTCGTGTCATTGCTGGTTTACGTGCAGACGAGCATGTTCGGCAGTGCACAATCACGGAGTACTTATAAAGAGGCAATGTGTGTGGACAGAAAAGGGAGAATGGACACATTTTAGCTCAAAAACTAATGATAAAGGTGAAGTTATAACACTGAAAAGCCCTCAGGAAGAGGTGCTTTAAAATTTTGCTGGCTAGCTAGCGGCTAAGTCCACCTGCAGTCGGCAGTGTCGTACCTACTTTTAAATCACTAATCCTCGGATTGAAAACTAAAGACGAAGGTGAAGTTATAACACTGAAACTGTGTGGGGGGTCGCATCTTTCTGCGGGGATTGTTCTCCCGGGATGCAGACGGACTACTACGGACAAGGTGTGCAGGTAGGAACATAATTTAGTTTTCGAAAATCAAACACAAAACAGAAAACAAGCAGAAGGAAAACGTGCCGATCGCACAGGAAGCTAAGGTTAAGTCTTAGCACAGGAAGCATAAACTTGGAGACAAGAAATACTAACACAACTGTTGCATGAAGCAAACAATGAAGCCAGACTGAGCGTGGCGAGAAGGTTGAATAAATAGGTGTCCGATTAGTGAACCCAATTAATCCCCATGGAAACTAAAACAAACCCGGAGGTGCACAAACAGGAACTAAGGGAGTCCAAAACTAACAGAAAATAACAAAACATGATCCGGGCCATGGATCATGACAAAAACGCCCTCAGGGAGAGATGCTTTAAGACTTGGCTTGCTAAAGTCCAGCAGCAGTGTTTTAGCTACTTCTAAATCACTAATCCTCGCCTCCAAATAAAGTAAGTTTCTTACAAGTATCATCCCTGCAGGGCGAGGAATAGCTGAACATGCTTCACTTCACACCATAGCTCACCGGCTTCAAAATGTAACTAAACGCCATGGGTGGATTTACACCTAAAATCCACTGTAATGATACCAAGTACAGGCACGGATCTAGTTATACTTCTATGATTACGTCGATATTTCTTGGCATCACAATATCTTCATTTTTTTTTTATTTATATTTTATTTGTAAACTCAGGAAATACATTTCTGGACACATGAGGACTTTGAATATGACCAATGTATGATCCTGTATCGACTTGGTATCGGATTGATACCAACATTTGTGGTATCATCCAAAACTAATGTTAAGTATCAAACAACAGAACAATAAATGTGTAGATCATATATTATTTGGATTTTGAGTTTGTTTGTGCACTTCCTGGTTTGTTCTGTCACCATGGTTGCCTATTAGTTTCACCTGTCGCTTGATTTTGACGCGCACCTGCCTTGTAATTACGTTCCTTATTTAAGCCTGCCTTTTCCGTTCACTCTGCCTCGCGTCCTAGCTTTTGTTTGCACGCAACTAGTGACGACGCTGCTTCTGTATTTTGGTAAAACATGTTTAATACTTTCTAGCTTCCACGCTATCCTCTTGTATTTTTCTAGCTCCCATGCTAGCTCTTTGTTTTTGCCTTTTTGTGCCTTGAGCAAGTTTTCTATTCTTAGTCTGTTTTTAGTTTTAATAAATCAGTATTTCTTACCTCACGCTGTGTCCGAGCCCAAACTGCATCTTGGAAGAACGCACCATCACCACCATGCCCAGCAATCGTCACAGAAGTTGCCCTCTAGTGGGTTCCTCAACACACACTGCCAGGGGAGCCCGGAATTCTGCGTATAACACTGTTTTATTTTCATCCAATGGTGCAAAGTCTTTTTCTTTTCAACACAGTGTCTTTTCTGCCTCTGTGTCTCTCAGCAGCACCCTCAACTACCTCACGGCTGCTGCTAATAAAAGGCGACAGGTGATCATATCAAAATTCCCACCTGGGCCATCTACGCACCTGTCGCTGTCTTTGAGGCCGGTCCTGACACACCCCGTTTCGCGGCAGCCCCGCAGGCCACGTCCCCCTCCACAAAATGAGTATTACTTTTAAACAGAAGTGTAGATAGAACATGTTAAAAGAGAAAGTTAGCAGATATTAATAGTAAATTAACAAGTACTGTGCGTTTGTAGATTAATAATTCATTTTCTACCACTCGTCCTTAATAATTTTAACAAAATAATGGAATGGAAAATGACACAATATGTTACTGCATATGTCAGCAGACTAATTTAGGAGCCTTTGTTTGTTTACTTCCTAATAAAAGACAATTTGTCTTGTATGTTCACTATTTTGGTTAAGGCCAAAATGCAATAAGAAACATATGTTTAATGCACCCTAAGATTTTTTGGTAAAATAAATTCAATTATGCAATTTTTGTGGTCCCCTTTATTTAGAAAAGTATCAAAAAGTACCAAAATATTGGTATCGGGATAACACTCTATGTATGTTGTATAGGTTTTGATCATGAAAAATATCAAAATGGCCAGTCTTTGTTTCAGTGTGTGCGACCCTCGGTAGAAAAAGTTTGGACGCCCCTGTCTTGGGAAAATAACAAGATTAAGTATGTCAGAAAGTATTTCAAAGTTGGCTCTGAGTTCTGCTTCGAAAAAACTATCTGTCCTTTTTCATTTGAAATGATGTTCATGAAACTAGATCATCCAACCACCTCTTAACCCAAAGTATTGAGAAGACATGGGATGACCACATTAAAGTGTGAAAAAAACACACAAAAATGTGTATACAATCGTTCTTCCGAGGTTTGAGTGGAAGATTTTCTTCTGTGTGTACGGTGTGGGAGGCTGCCCAGGTTAGGAGCGGGGGGGGAGTCTCGGTTCTCCTGCTTCAACCGATGTTTCTTGTTCTTGTTTGACTCACTCTAACCACAGAGCCCACATTCTTAGTAAGTTCCAACAGTCTACGAGCTCATGCATTGCATTTGTTTTCTTAATGTTATGCCATGTTTTTTTATCTTTTTTTATTTGTCCGTCCAGGGCTTGTTTTGATGGTGCTATTTAACTTCTTAAGGCCCAAGCTGTTTGTTTATTTCTCTTTGCTATTTGGGCTTATTGTTCCCTAATTAGAGTAAAATCCAAAAATCATCTTTTGATATGATGTACTTAGTCCATAAGTACACAAACGTGTACTTCATGTGTAGTGGCATTCTCATTTTTATTTTTACACTTTTTTTTTCTCCAAATTCCTTTGTATGTTATACTCTTCTGACACCACCAGATGGCAGTATAAGTGTCCATATGTTGGCATAAGACCCCAATTCAGTAGTGTAAACAATTTTGGAAATAAAAGCTAACTTTATCGTCAGTTTTTCACATGTACAAGACATATAAGGAATCAAAATTATGTTCAACTCAAGCGCATACAAACTTTACAGGGAGGCAGAACAAGACCGTTGACGGGTCAGCCAACTTCCAGCGCACCTTAAAAAGTTGGGAAACAGGTAAACATTGGGGGTGAGGGGATGAGTAAAAACAAAAAAAAATCAGTCTGAGGCTGGACTATCAGGGAGTGGGCCAGGGAAAGAAATTTCAATAGCCACAGCACACATAAACAAGTTACAAAGAATTCACAAGACTTGCAACAGAGGACACTTATTTATTTGTTCGCTGTTCTGTTACAGAGAACCAAAAAATTGGATAAAATTGCTAAGGTGTGAAAAAGGGGTAGGATTAAATAAGCTTGGCTTCTTCCTACTCCTTTTCGGACGTGCTGTAAAGAAACAACTGGAATTGTGTGATGCATTACATTGTATCGTATGCATGTTCCAAATAAACTGAAACTGAACTGAACTAAACTGAAGACATAAGTAAAGGACATTAAATGAGCTCAAATATACCTACTAATGAAATATGTATATACAGCTAGTGAGTCATGCACTCACCAAATATGCCTGATTGTCACTCCACACAAGTCAATAACATCAACAAAGCTCACCTTTGTGCGTTCACGCACAGATTAAAATGTTTGCTTGACAAAATGAGACAAAGAAGAAGTGGCATGAAACACGTCTTTCTGAGGCAGCATTGAAGAATGTTGTACATGTAAACAAACTACGGTGCGTCCAAGGACCGCCGCAATTAGTAAGCTAAAACGGTTTGCTGTTCTGTTACAGAGAACCAAAAAATTGGATAAAATTGCTATGGTGTGAAAAAGGGGTAGGATTAAATGAGCTTGGCTTCTTCCTACTCCTTTTCGGACGTGTTGTAAAGAAACAACTGGAATTGTGTGATGCATGTTCCAAATAAACTGAAACTGAACTGAACTAAACTGAGGACATAAGTAAAGGACATTAAAAGAGCTCAAATATACCTACAAACGAAATATGTATATACAGCTAGCCTAAATAGCATTTTAGCATCGATTAGTTGTAGTCATGCACTCACCAAATATGTCTGATTATCACTCCACACAAGTCAATGACATCAACAAAGCTCACCTTTGTGCGTTCACGCACAGATTAAAATGTTTGCTTGACAAAATGAGACAAAGAAGAAGTGGCATAAAACACGTCTTTCTGAGGCAGCATTGAAGAATCAATCAATCAATGTTTATTTATACAGCCCCAAATCACAAATGTCTCAAAGGACTGCACAAATCATTACGACTACAACATCCTCGGAAGAACCCACAAAAGGGCAAGGAAAACTCACACCCAGTGGGCAGGGAGAATTCACATCCAGTGGGACGCCAGTGACAATGCTGACTATGAGAAACCTTGGAGAGGACCTCAGATGTGGGCAACCCACCCCCCTCTAGGGACCGAAAGCAATGGATGTCGAGCGGGTCTAACATGATACTGTGAAAGTTCAATCCATAGTGGCTCCAACACAGCCGCGAGAGTTCAGTTCAAAGCGGATCCAAGACAGCAGCGAGAGTCCCCGTCCACAGGAGACCATCTCAAGCGGAGGCGGATCAGCAGCATAGAGATGTCCCCAACCGATACAGGCGAGCGGTCCATCCTGGGTCCCGACGAGCGGTCCATCCTGGGTCCCGACTCTGGACAGCCAGTACTTCATCCATGGTCATCGGACCGGACCCCCTCCACAAGGGAGGGGGGGACATAGGAGAAAGAAAAGAAGCGGCAGATCAACTGGTCTAAAAAGGAGGTCTATTTAAAGGCTAGAGTATACAGATGAGTTTTAAGGTGAGGACTTAAATGTTTCTACTGAGGTAGCATCTCGAGTACTGGAGCCCGAATGGAAAACGCTCTATAGCCTGCAGACTTTTTTTGGGCTGTAGGAATCACTAATAAGCCGGAGTCTTTTGAACGCCGGTTTCTTGCCGGGACATTACAATCGGCAAGATAGGATGGAGCTAGACCGTGTAGTATTTTATACGTAAGTAGTAAAACCTTAAAGTCACATCTTAAGTGCACAGGAAGAATGTTGTACATGTAAACAAACTACGGTGCGTCCAAGGACCGCCCGCAATTAGTAGGCCAAAAGGCGCTCGCAAGCTTAAAATATACAATGGGATTTCTAACAATTAGAAGGTTTGTGTCAAGTTTATCCTCCTACAGAAAGCATATTAAAACAAAAATAGATTTGTTTCTCTCATCTTTTTTCCTATTTGCATACATTTTTGAAAAAGCTCCATGGAGCCACTAGGGCGGCGCCAAAGATGGGTACCAGTTTGACAACCCCTGCTCTATAACACGAGTGCTTTACTAGTCAAAGATGGTCCGTAGGACAGGATTTCTCTGCTGGTTTTAGGAAAATGATGACGACAAAACACAGGTCAAATTATACTAGATACAATATTGTGCAAGTGTACCTAATATTGTGCATCCACACTTTCAAAGAGAATGCTGTTTTGTGTTTTCTGCTGACGTTGCGGTGATACAGTGATAGTGTGTGTGTTCAGTTAAAGTTTAACTGTTAAACCATGTCTGGCCTAGAAAAGACCACCACACACCATCTTTATAACCAGCAACCACTCAGAGAGCTACCATCAACTCATATATTCTCTATTTAGGTCTGATAATGAACACACACACACACACACACACACACACACACACAACACACGCACACACACAACACACACACACACACACACAACACACACACACACACACACACACACACACACGCGCACACACACACACACACACACACACACACACAAACACACACACACACACACACACACACACGCACAAACACGCACACACACGCGCACACACACGCACATACACGCACACACACACTTGTACTTCTTGCCTTCTTGAGACTGACGAAAAATGCCTAACTCTTTAGGACCACCCTTTCTAGACATATACATTAATATTTAATAATATATACATTCTATGCAAATATAAAAAAGCTTGTTGTAAAACATTCATAGAAAAAGGTCGCAATTTCATAAAAAAAAGGTCACAATTTCACAAGAACGACTTGTTATTTTGGCAGTATTATAATAAAAGTCGTAATTTTACTCAACGCAAGTCAAAATCATACGAGAAAAACTGAACATTTGTCCAATAGTATGATAAAAGTTGTAATTTTACTCAACAACAGTTGCAATTTTACGAGAAAAGCTTTCAAATTTGGGCAAATTTATGAAGAAGAGTCCTAATTTTACTTAACAAAAGTCACAATTTTATAAGAAAACTTTAAAATGTTGGCAATATTAGAAAAATAATCAGAACTTTACATTGCAAAAGTCCTAATTTTACAAAAAAAAAATGCCACTATTTTACGAAAACAACAATAAATGTGGTAATATCGTGATAAAAGTCAAACTTTGGAAACATTTATGAAAAATAGTCCTAATTTTAATTGACAAAAGTCACAATTTTATAAGAAAACTTTAAAATGTTGGCAATATTAGGAAAATAATCAGAACTTTACATGGCAAAACTATGACAAAAGTCCTAATTTTACTCAAAAAAAAATGCCACTATTTTACGAAAACAACAATAAATGTGGTAATATCGTGATAAAAGTCCAAATTTCGGCAAATTTATGAAAAAGAGTCCTAATTTTACTTGACAAAAGTCACAGTTTTATCAGAAAACTTTAAAATGTTGGCAATATTAAGAAAATAATCAGAACTTTACATGGCAAAACTTTGACAAAAGTCATAATTTTACTCAAAAAAATTTCACTATTTTTCGAAAACAACAATAAATGTGGTAATATCGTGATAAAAGGCCAAATTTGGGCAAATTTTTGAAAAATAGTCCTATTTTTACTTGACAAAAGTCACAGTTTTATGAGAAAACTTTAAAATGTTGGCAATATTAGAAAAATACTCAAAACTTTACATGGCAAAACTTTGACAAAAGTCATAATTTTACTCAAAAAAATTTCACTATTTTTTGAAAACAACAATACATGTGGTAATATTGTGATAAAAGGCCACATTTGGGCACATTTATGAAAAAGAGTCCTCATTTTACTTGACAAAAGTCACAGTTTTATAAGAAAACTTTAAAATGTTGGCAATATTACAAAAATAATCAGAACTTTACATGGCAAAATTATGACAAAAGTCATAATTCTACTCAAAAAAACGCCACTATTTTACGAAAACAACAATAAATGTGGTAATATCATGATAAAAGTCAAAATTTGGGCAAATTTATGAAAAAGAGTCCTAATTTTACTTGACAAAAGTCACAGTTTTATAAGAAAACTTTAAAATGTTGGCAATATAACAAAAATAATCAGAACTTTACATGGCAAAACTATGACAAAAGTCATAATTTTATTCAAAGAAATGCCACTATTTTAGGAAAACAACAATAAATGTGGTAATATCGTGATAAAAGTAAAAATTTTGGCAAATTCATGAAAAAGAGTCCTAATTTTACTTGACAAAAGTCACAATTTTATTTGAAAACTTTAAAATGTTGGCAATGTTAGGAAAATAATCAGAACTTTACATGGCAAAACTATGACAAAAGTCATAATTTTACTAAAAAAAAATGCCACTATTTTACGAAAACAACATTAAATGTGGTAATATCATGATAAAAGTCAAAATTTGGGCAAATTTATGAAAAAGAGTCCTAATTTTACTTGACAAAAGTCACAATTTTATGAGAAAACTTTAAAATGTTGGCAATATTAGAAAAATACTCAAAACTTTTCATGGCAAAACTTTGACAAAAGTCATAATTTTACTCAAAAAAATTTCACTATTTTTCGAAAACAACAATAAATGTGGTAATATCGTGATAAAAGGCCAAATTTGGGCAAATTTTTGAAAAAGAGTCCTATTTACTTGACAAATGTCACAGTTTTATAAGAAAACTTTAAAATGTTGGCAATATTACAAAAATAATCAGAACTTTACATGGCAAAACTATGACAAAAGTCATAATTTTATTCAAAGAAATGCCACTATTTTAGGAAAACAACAATAAATGTGGTAATATCGTGATAAAAGTAAACATTTTGGCAAATTTATGAAAAAGAGTCCTAATTTTACTTGACAAAAGTCACAATTTTATCAGAAAACTTTAAAATGTTGGCAATGTTAGGAAAATAATCAGAACTTTACATGGCAAAACTATGACAAAAGTCATAATTTTACTCAAAAAAAATGCCACTAGTTTACGAAAACAACAATAAATGTGGTAATATCATGATAAAAGTCAAAATTTGGGCAAATTTATGAAAAAGAGTCCTAATTTTACTTGACAAAAGTCACAATTTTATGAGAAAACTTTAAAATGTTGGCAATATTAGAAAAATACTCAAAACTTTTCATGGCAAAACTTTGACAAAAGTCATAATTTTACTCAAAAAAATTTCACTATTTTTCGAAAACAACAATAAATGTGGTAATATCGTGATAAAAGGCCAAATTTGGGCAAATTTTTGAAAAAGAGTCCTATTTACTTGACAAATGTCACAGTTTTATAAGAAAACTTTAAAATGTTGGCAATATTACAAAAATAATCAGAACTTTACATGCCAAAACTATGACAAAAGTCATAATTTTACTCAAAGAAATGCCACTATTTTAGGAAAACAACAATTAATGTGGTAATATCGTGATAAAAGTCAAAATTTGGGGAAATTTATGAAAAAGAGTCCTAATTTTACTTGACAAAAGTCACAATTTTATCAGAAAACTTTAAAATGCTGGCAATATTAGGAAAATAATCAGAACTTTACATGGCAAAACTATGACAAAAGTCATAATTTTACTCAAAAAAATGCCACTATTTTAGGAAAACAACAATGAAAGTGGCAATATTGTGATACAAGTCAAAATGTCATATGACAAATGTCATCATTTTGCATTACAAAGTAGTAATTTTACATAAAAAGTAATACTTTTACAAGAAAACAATTACAGAAACAGAAATAATGAGAAATTGTTCCCAATGTTATACAAAAAAAGTCAACACATTGTGAGAAAAATACTGCTTTGAGCAATTTTTATTTATTTTAAATGTTTTTGTTTATAATTGTTTTTCAATCTTCATTATTTACTTCAAGTTATTACAGTATGCCTCTATCTCCATCTACATATTTTTTTTAATTAATTTTGGCCAAAGCATTTCAATTTCTTACACACACTTGTTATATCATATGTTGACCAGAGAAGAGCACTTTTAAAACCGACACAGTCAATTTGAAAAATCCCTTCTTTTTGGGACCACCCTTATTTTGATAGATTTCACCACCAGGGGTGCAAATGAGACATTCTCTATAAGATGCAATGGTTTTCTGTATTTGGGACCATGATGCCCTGTGATGAGGTGGCGACTTGTCCAGGGTGTACAATGCCTACCGCCCGAATGCAGCTGAGATAGGCGCCGGCGACTCCCCACGAGCCCAAAAGGGACAAGTGGTACAAAATGGATGGATGGATGGATGGGACCATGATTTCGGTCCTATCTTGTTCACCGGTCCTCATATGGAAGGTCCTTTTCTTTGTTGATGTCTCAAAAAGGGTAAAAATACAAGCACACACACACAAAAGAGTGTCTTCAACCTCACTTGAAGAGCAGGAATGACACCTAAAAACCACAAGTGACCTGTTTGACTGGCACTGACAAAAGACATAAATTGGGGCATACATATTTATTTTTTCCCCCACAAGCCATTGTTATACATTGTAGTGGCAGCTTATGTCCACTAGAGGACGCTAAATATCAAAGACAAACATGAGAATGTACTGTACTGCTATAACAGGTAGATAACCGATGATGGACAGAGATAGAGACAAAAATAGAAGTTCATGTTTAGATGTAAATAAACAATATTTCATCTTAAAAATATGTACTTTAAAAAAATTTTAAATTTAATTTTAGCTGAACTTTTAATTGTATTTTTTTTTTAGTAAATGCACATTTTTAGTTAGACGGCATCTTGATATGATCAAAGTTAATATACAAAGACAAAAAAATATATATATATATATTGAATAATGTACAAATTTGCCATTTGAAAATGATAATAATAATAACAATAATAATAGATACATAGATAGATAGATAGATAGATAGATGGATAGATAGATAGTACTTTATTGCTCTATTTATCTGTCTATAATTATTATTATTATTATTATTTAGATAGATATATAGATAGATAGTACTTTATTGATATATCCATACATATTTTGTTATTATTGTTATTATTATTATTATTATTATTATTTTTGTTATGATTATTATTTTCCAATTGCATGGTAATAATAATAACAATAATAATAACATAGCTGAGATAGGCGCCAGCGCCCCCCGCGACCCCGAAAGGGAATAAGCGGTAGAAAATGGATGGATGGATAACAGTGTTTTTATTTTATTTGGAAAAACTAGAAAAATATTTGATACTTTAAAGTTGATGTTTTGGACAAAAAAGAAAGGGGAAAAGCGATAGAAAATGTTGAGATGTTATTATTTTATTGGGAAAAACTGGAAAAAAATATTTGATACTTTAAAATACATTTTTTTGGGAGTAAAAAGAAAGAGGATAAGCGGTGGGGAATGGACGGATGGATGGACAATAATAATAACAGGGCTTTTATTTTATCTGGAAAAACTCGACAAATATTTGATACTTTACAGTTGATTTTTTTGGAGTAAAAAGAAAGAGGATAAGTGGTAGAAAATGGACGGATGGATGGACAATAATAATAACAGGGCTTTTATTTTATCTGGAAAAACTCGACAAATATTTGATACTTTAAAGTTGATTTTTTTGGAGTAAAAAGAAAGAGGATAAGTGGTAGAAAATGGACAGGTGGATGGACAATAATAATAGTTTTTTTATTTTATTGGCAAAACTGGAAAAAATATTTGATACTTTAAAGTAAATTTTTTGGGAGTAAAAAGAAAGGGAATAAGTGGTAGGAAAATGGACGGATGGATGGACAATAATAATAACAGGGCTTTTATTTTATCTGGAAAAACTCGACAAATATTTGATACTTTACAGTTGATTTTTTTGGAGTAAAAAGAAAGAGGATAAGTGGTAGAAAATGGACGGATGGATGGACAATAATAATAACAGGGCTTTTATTTTATCTGGAAAAACTCGACAAATATTTGATACTTTAAAGTTGATTTTTTTGGAGTAAAAAGAAAGAGGATAAGTGGTAGAAAATGGACAGGTGGATGGACAATAATAATAGTTTTTTTATTTTATTGGCAAAACTGGAAAAAATATTTGATACTTTAAAGTAAATTTTTGGGGAGTAAAAAGAAAGGGAATAAGTGGTAGGAAAATGGATGGATGGATGGACAATAATAATAACAGTGCTTTTATTTTATTTGGAAAAACTCAACAAATATTTGATACTTTAAAGTAGATTTTTTGGGAGTAAAAATAAAGAGGATAAGCGGTAGAAAATGGACGGGTGGATGGATAATTATAATAACAGTGTTTTTATTTTATTGGGAAAAACTGGAAAAAATATTTGATACTTTAAAATACATTTTTTGGGGGTAAAAAGAAAGGGGATAAGTGTTAGAAAAATGGACGGATGGATGGACAATAATAATAACAGTGTTTTCATTTTATTTGGAAAAACTCGAAAAATATTTGATACTTTAAAGTTGATGTTTTGGACTAAAAATAAATAAAGAAATGCGGTGTAGCCCGCCTTCCGCCCGAATGCAGCTGAACATGTTAAAAGGGACAAGCGGTAGAAAATGGATGGATGGATTGATATACATGCTTTTTGTGTATCCACTTTGTATGTGTTCTGAAAAAAAAATACAATCTAAAATCTCTATACCCTATAAAATTAAAACTAGTATCTTAGTTTTTTTTGGGATAAAAACAAAAAAAAAAAAAAATACTGAGGCGGCATAGCTCGGTTGGTAGAGTGGCTGTGCCAGGAAACTTGAGGGTTACAGGTTCGATTCCCGCTTCCACCATCCTAGTCACTGCCATTGTGCTTTGGGCAAGACACTTTACCCACCTGCTCCCAGTGCTACCCACACTGGTTTAAATATAACATAGATATTGGTTTCACTATGTAAAGCGCTTTGAGTCACTCGAGAAAGGCGCTATATAAATATAATTCACTTCACTTTAAAACCGATTTTGTTTTATTATTTTCCATCCATCCATTTCCTACCGCTTGTCCCTTTTGGGGTGGCGGGGGTCACTGGAGCCTATCTCAGATGCTTTCGGGCGGAAGGCGGCGTACACCCTGGACAAGTCGCCACCTCATCACAGTGTGTTATTATTGCGTATGTTAAAAATATAGAGAAAAATGAGAGATCTTATTTTATTGTCCAATAAAAACTGTAATCCTTTTTTACTTTTGATATGAAAAAAAAGAGTGTGGAAGCTCCTGCATGTTTTATTTGAGACATTTTCATTGTTTGATTTCAAAGCATGAAAAGAATGATATTTTCCAGCCACTCCTGCACACCTGTAAGCTGACACTTACTCCCACCGATGTGCTGTGATCCTCTGCACATGCCCACGACACTCCCTAAAAACTGCTTCCAGCTGGCTGAAAACGGACGACATTTTTGGAATGCCCGCTTTGGAGTCTGCTTGGCGCTGGATAACATTATCTTTGTGTGTGTGCATGCCACTGGCGCTCCAGGGCGATGTGCATGGGGAGTAAGGCAGTGTTACCAGAGTCCTCACCTGGGAGCTGAGACGGAAGGCGGGGTCAGGGGGCCATGTTGCACCAGCCTGAGCCGAGAGAGGGAAGCGGGTTGAAAAGCCGTGCAGGTGGTGGAAAAACATGTCAACAATGCTCGTGGTTGAGCAAACACAGCTTTGCGGTGCTTTGTGAGCATCTGCTTGCACGATGGCACTCTGCTGAGGAAGGCCTGAGGCAATCACTGCAGGTAAATTAATGCACAACTTGTTATTGTTATCCATGTTTTTGCACAATTTACACCGGTTTGCTCACATGTGGTGCATGTTCTGTATTTCTCGTGTTTTGTTAATTGCTGGTGCACATAGTGTTTAAGCGTCTGTGGTGAGATGTAAACACAGCGTGCATGCAGCAATGTGTCGGCATGGCAACGCAATGTAATGAGTTACAATATAACTGAGTAAGCAGCCGCGTCTCCTTCCAGCAGGCATTGGACGTCTCATCAACACCATGGACGCAGAAAGTGCCGAATCAGGTATGTTTGCTTTGGAATGAACTAACTTATGAAGGAATCATGAGCCCCTTTCACACAACGAGCCTGCAAAATAGCTGCTATCAGTGATCAGAACATCTGATATTTATCCATTTTTGCCTTTCACACAGACACCATATATCCGCCTTTTTTCTGAGTGACTGATTTGTTTAAAAGGCACAATGGCTCTTTTCCACAGAGACTAGGGTTGTCCAAATACCAGTATTTTGGTGCCGTTTTTTTTTTTTTTTTTTAATTGATTGCACAGTTCAATACATATTCCGTACAATCGACCACTAAATGGTAACACCCCAATAAGTTTTTCAACTTGTTTAAGTCGGGGTCCATGTTAAACAATTCATGGTACCAATATATACTATCAGCATAATACAGTCATCACAAAAGTTAATCATCATAGTATATACATTGAATTATTTACATTATTTACAATCCGGGGGGTGGGATGAGGAGTTTTGGTTGATATCAGAACTTCAGTCATCAACAATCGCATCAACAGAGAAATGGAGATTGAAACAGTGTAGGTCTTATTTAGTAGGATATGTACAGCCAGCAGAGAACATAGAGAGTTCACATAGCATAAGAACAAGTATATACATTAGAAGTACATTTGAGTTGTTTATAATCCGGGGAGATGGGATGTGAATGGAGGAGGGTATTAGTAAAGTGTTGAAGTTGCCTGGAGGTGTTGTTTTAGAGCGGTTTTGAAGGTCTGGTCCGCATTGCTGGCAGTAAGTCGGACACGTTTCCAGTGAGGGTTGGACTCCGCCAAGGTTGCCCTTTGTCACCGATTCTGTTCATAACTTCTATGGACAGAATTTCTAGGCGCAGTCAAGGCATTGAGGGGTTCCGGTTTGGTGGCCGCGGGATTAGGTCTCTGCTTTTTGCAGACGATGTGGTCCTGTTGGCTTCATCTGACCGGGATCTTCAGCTCTCACTGGATCGGTTCGCAGCCGAGTGTGAAGCGGCCGGAATGAGAATCAGCACCTCCAAATCCGAGTCCATGGTTCTCTCCCGGAAAAGGGTGCAGTGCCATTTCCGGGTTGGGGAGGAGACCCTGCCCCAAGTGGAGGAGTTCAAGTACCTAGGAGTCTTGTTCACGAGTGGGGGAAGAGTGGATCGTGAGATCGACAGGTGGATCGGTGCGGCGTCTTCAGTAATGCGGATGTTGTACCGATCCGTTGTGGTGAAGAAGGAGCTGAGCCGGAAGGCAAAGCTCTCAATTTACCGGTCGATCTACGTTCCCATCCTCACCTATGGTCATGAGCTTTGGGTCATGACCGAAAGGATAAGATCACGGGTACAAGCGGCCGAAATGAGTTTCCTCCGCCGTGTGGCGGGGCTCTCCCTTAGAGATAGGGTGAGAAGCTCTGTCATCCGGGAGGAACTCAAAGTAAAGCCGCTGCTCCTCCACGTCGAGAGGAGCCAGATGAGGTGGTTCGGGCATCTGGTCAGGATGCCACCCGAACGCCTCCCTAGGGAGGTGTTTAGGGCACGTCCAGCTGGTAGGAGGCCACGGGGAAGACCCAGGACACGTTGGGAAGACTATGTCTCCCGGCTGGCCTGGGAACGCCTCGGGATCCCCCGGGTAGAGCTAGACGAAGTGGCTGGGGAGAGGGAAGTCTGGGCTTCCCTGCTTAGGCTGCTGCCCCCGCGACCCGACCTCGGATAAGCGGAAGAAGATGGATGGATGGATGGACGGTTTTGAAGGAATATAGAGATGCACTTACTTTTATATTTATTGGGAGTGCATTCTACATTGATGTGGCATAGAGAGAGAATGAGTTAAAACCTTTGGTAGATTGGAATCTGGGTTTAACGTGGTTTGTGGAGCTCCCCCTGGTGTTGTGGTTATTGCGGTCATTTACATTAATGAAGTAGTTTGACATGTACTTTGATGTATTTCTAAATTATACGTTTTTCTAAATGAAGGTGTCCACAAAAAATTGCATTATTGGCTTTGTTTGAACAAAAAATCTTGGGGTACATTAAACATATGTTTCTTATTACAAGTGTGTCCTTAAATCCCTGCCATGAGGTGCCGATTCGTCCAGGGTGTACGCCGCCTCCCGCCCGATTGTAGCTGAGATAGGCACCAGCGCCCCCCGCGACCCTAAAGGGAATAAGCGATAGAAAAGGGATGGATGGGTGTCCTTAAATAAAATAGTCAACATACTGGAAAACTTGTCTTTTAGTAGTAAGTAAACAAACAAAGGCTCCTAATTTAGTCTGCTGACGTATGTAGTAACATGTGTCATTTATCATTTTATTATTTTGTCAACATTATTAAGGACAAATGGTAGAAAATGGATTATTAATCTGCTTTTTCACTTACTGTTAATATCTGCTTACTTTTCTCTTTCAACATGTTCTATTTACACTTCTGTTAAAATGTAATAATCTCTTATTCTTCTGTGGTTTGGTACTTTACATTAGTTTTGGATGATACCACAAATTTAGGTATCAATCCGATACCAAGTAGTCACAGGGTCATACATTGCTCATATTCAAATTCCTCATGTTGTCATGATCCGCTACTTGGATCATGTCATGTTCTGGTTTAGTTCTGTTTTTGTATCACATCTGGTTAGTTTGTCTTCTTTAGTTCCTGGTGGCACTTCTTGTTTGATCCGTTTCCTTAGCAACGCATTTGTGTCACCTGCCTTCTGTTTGTCACGCGCACCTGCTTTTTGATTATCCCCTGTATTTAAGCCTGCCCTTTTTGTTCCTTCGGTCTCGCAATGTAATTTGCTCTTGATGCAACAGGTGACGTCACGATCCCGCATTGTGGTAAATACCCTTTTGAACTCGATCAGCTTCCACGCTATTTGTTTGTTTATTTCCCTAGCTCACATGCTAGCGTCTTTTGTTCCTTCTAGCTCACATGCTAGTTCTGGTGGTTTTGTCCATAGTGCCTTTGTGCAAGTGTTTTGTTCTTAGTTTGTTCTTTAGCATAAATAAATCATTTCTTACCTTTACGCTGTGCATAATTGAGAGAACGCAACCGCATCACCACAATGCCAGCAAAACGTCACACATGTGTCCAGGGAAATATTTCCTGAGTTAATAACATAATATAAATAAAAATAAAACATTTTGTGATGGCAAAAAAATATTGATGTAATCATAGTACTATCGGACTAGGTACGCTCCTGTACTTGGTATCATTACAGTGGATGTTAGGTGTAGATCCACCCATGGCATTTGTTGTCATTAGCTTAGCTTAGTCTTTATTTGAAGGGACAATGCATAGAAACATTAAGCTCAAAGACAAATATGTTCTGTACCAGATATAATAATTATAATAATAATGGATTAGATTTATATCGCGCTTTTCTATTGTTATATACTCAAAGCGCTCACAGAGAAGTGGGAACCCATATTCATTCACACAAAGGTGGTGGTAAGCTACATCAGTAGCCACAGCAGCCCTGGGGTAGACTGACGGAAGCATGGCTGCCAGTTTGCGCCTACGGCCCCTCCGACCACCACCAATCATTCATTCACCGGTGTGAGCGGCACCGGGGGCAAAGGGTGAAGTGTCCTGCCCAAGGACACAACGGCAGCGACTTTGATGTCCATAGGTGGGAAGCGAACCTGCAACCCTCAGGTTTCTGGCACGGCCGCTCTACCCACTACGCCATACCGTATGTAGGTATAGCTTGGTTGGTAGAGTGGCCGTGCCAGCAACTTGAGGGTTGCAGGTTCGATTCCCACTTCCGCCATCCTAGTCACTGCCGTTGTGTCCTTGGGCAAGACACTTTACCCACCTGCTCCCAGTGCCACCCACACTGGTTTAAATGTAACTTAGATATTGGGTTTCACTATGTAAAGCGCTTTGAGTCACTAGAGAAAAGTGCTATATAAATTTAATTCACTAAATATAATTCACATTAGAGCTAAATAGCTAATTTCCATCTTCAGTCCCTGGCTACCTAAATTATAGGGATACAAAAACCATGCAATAAAATTATGACAATAAAATCGTACTATAGCATGTAATCAAATTAATAAAAGTCATAAAATGCCCTTTTTTGGACACGTACTTAATAAACAGCACAACCACACCTCATTTACATTACCACGCAAAGACAATACATGCTCTTGTTCACATCTGTCATCATTTGTAAAAACAACCATGATTTTAACACACTCACCTCACAATTTACAACAAAAATGCTCTCATGGATAAATATAGTACACTTTGAGTTGATGTGTCAAACATAGTGTCCACCTTAGTGACCGTGTGAGCAGCTCTGAATGCTCCAAAGCCACTTTTTAACTTCAATTATGAATGAAGAGTAATCTATCTTCTTTTCAAGTTTGTTGTGAGGTCGTTCCATTCCTTTATGGTTTTATATTAAAAAGGCTGATTGTGCAAAAGATGTTTTACATCTGGGTACGATACACTGCCCTCTGGTGGAGGCCCGTGTGTTTCTAGTTATCACAGCAGATGTAAACTGGACAAAGTGCTTAAGTGGCGCTGATGCAGTGTCATTAAGGATTCGCATTGTTGCTAATCTTTAATCGTTAGCTAAATTTAATAAACTATATTTTTTGGAGAACTAAACAGTGATGGTGGTGTTGTGGTTCTCAGTCAAGTATTTGGAGCGATTGTTTGTGCAAAATTTCCAATGGCCTCAGTGTCATCTTGCTTGCCTGCGACCAACATGTTATACAATAATAAAAACGAGACATAATCATTGCATTAAAATAAGTTTGAGCTGCCACCTGGTCATTAGCGGCGTGCGGGTGAGCTACGGTGTGTAGTGAAGCATGTTTAGCTATTCCTCATCCTGCAGGGATGATACTTGTAAGAATCTTACTTTATTTGTCGCCGTGGAGGTGAGAATTAGTTATTCAGAAGTAGCCGTAGTCAACACTGCTGATTGCGGGTGGACTTAGCCGCTAGCTAGCTAGCCGTGTTTTAAAGCACCTCTTTCTGAAGACTTATCAGTAATATAACTTCACCTTTATTGCTAGTTTTTAAGCCAAAATGTGTCCGTTCTCCCTTTTCCGCATACACACATTGCCTCTTTGTAAGTACTCCGTGATTGTGCACTGCCGAACATGCTCGTATGCTCGTAAAACCTGCAATGACACGGTTTGATGACGAGGGGCCGGGGATATGGTGGACCGTTAATTTTTAGAGGCGGTATAGAACCGGATATGATTCAATAGCGTCGCGGTACTATACTAATGCCGGTATACCGTACAACCCTAACTGAGACCTCGAACAAATTGTCAAATGTCCACTGCAACTATAAGTCGATCCACTACACCACCTTTTCAATTTCCCATTTTTCCACCATGGGAATTATCATCTCCTTTGCCACAGAAAAAATTGCTTCAACGGCTTTTTGCAACGTTGTTTCAAAGTCAGTTTTAGAGGAGACGTATGAAAAATCAACATTGTATCAATGTCCGGTGCCTACTGGGAAAAACAATTGTTCGAAAAGTATTTCCTTTTTTAAAGGGCACCTATGATGATTTGCCAAGGCGTGAGCGTGAACACACTTTTGGATGTTTCTATTAGTGCATTGCAAAAAGTCAGTGTTCAAAAACAAGAAAAAAAAAAAAATACAAACATTTGTGGTATTTTATTTAAACTAAGCAAAATTATCTGCCAATAGAACAAGAAAATTTGGCTTGTCAAGACTTTCCAAAACAAGTAAAACTAGCTAACTTCAATGAACCCAAAAATACATTAAAATAAGTATATTCTCACTAATAACAAGTGCACTTTTCTTGGTTGAAAAAAAAATGAGACCTTTTTGATCAATATGTTGAAAAATATTCTTAAAAAAAGTAAATGCTGGTGCCATTATCTCGACATTACATTTCTTGAAACCAGCAAACTCATACTAAAAACAAATTTATTTTTCTTAATGGAAAGGCAACAAGGCAACCGCTTGTTACTCTCGGGGTCTCCTAGCCGCTTAGGCGAATCATATAGTCTAAAAATGTATTTTTCCATCCATAACATACATCATTTCACCAAGTGCTCGCACATTCAGTCAATTAGTGCGCATATTTACAGCCCAGCCCCTGGCCAAAATTGTAATTTTGAAGAATTAATCCGAATGTGCATGGACTATTTCTGTACAAATTGTTAGAAATGTCACATGTTAAATGTTAACTGTCAGTTTACTGGACTGTGCCAACTGTACTAATATGAGTACGTATTTTCTATTGTTACATTGAAAATAAAACAGAAAAGTCCATTTGGTTGTCATCTGTTTTAACTCTGACACACAATTGTGTCAAAGTCATGATTTTGTTTATCAATCAATCAATCAATGTTTCCTTATATAGCCCTAAATCACTAATGTCTCAAAGGGCTGCACAAACCACAACACAAACCACTACGACATCCTCGGTAGGCCCACATAAGGACAAGGAAACTCACACCCAGTGGGACGTCGGTGACAATGATGACTAAGAACCTTGGAGACGACGAAATCAATGGATGTCGAGCGGGTCTAACACGATACTGTGAAAGTTCAATTCATAATGAATCCAACACAGTCGCAAGAGTCCAGTCCAAAGCGGATCCAACACCGCAGCGAGTCCCGTTCACAGCGGGGCCAGCAGGAAACCATCCCAAGCGGAGGCGGATCAGCAGCGCAGAAATGTCCCCAGCCGATACACAGGCAAGCAGTACATGGCCACCGGACCGGACCAGACCCCCTCCACAAAGGAGAGTGGGACATAGAAGAAAAAGAAAAGAAACGGCAGATCAACTGGTCTAAAAAGGGAGTCTATTTAAAGGCTAGAGTATACAAATGAGTTTTAAGGTGAGACTTAAATGCTTCTACTTATGCTTCAAATAAGAAATTATTACTTTAAAAAAGTAGTTTTATACTAGTGAGTGTTGATGACACAGCTTTGCAACAGTTGATATTGTAGTTTCAAGCATGTTTTACTCAATGTAGTGTCAGTGCGTGGGCTTTGTTTTCCCGGAATGCAAAGGGAAAAGTTGGAGCGGGCAAGGCATAAAGGTAAGGACATATTTATTCATTACTATAATAAAGGAACAAAGGTGCGCACAAGGCGGAAGCACAAAAACTTGACCAATGAATCAAAAACTTGCACAAAGGCAAGCAAAACTCGTTAACTGTGACATGAAAAAACAAAACTTACGTGGCATGGCGGGAAGCATAACTATGAAAAGGCATGAGTATCAGAAGAAGCATGGCATGAAATGAGCACAGGTAGTGTCGCCAGGCTGACTTCCTGGCAAGTATTGGTTTAAATAATAGTGACATGATTAGTGAAAACAGGTGCGTGACTCAAAATGGGAAACAGGTGAAACTAATGGTTGCTGTGGTGACAAAACAAGAGAGTGAAAAAGCAGGAAGTGAGTGACCAAAAACCAAACAGAACATGACTTAAACAAAACATGTGTTATTATCTTATTCCCGGATCATATTATGTTTAGGTTCTTGAGTCTTTGTGTATTATGTTCTGTTAGTGTTTGACTTCTTTAGTTCCTGGTTGCACTTCCTTGTTTATTTTGTCACCATAGTTACGTATTACTTTCACCTGCCGCTTGCTTTAGACGCGCACCTGCCTTGTGATTACTGTCTTGATTTAAGCCTGCCTTCTTCGTTCATTCATTCTGGCTTCGTAATTTGTCTTCGCACAAGTAACAACGTTTTGTTTGCTGCCATCTACCTGCTAGCTTCCACGCTAGGCTATCTTGTTTTCTAGCTCTCATGCTAGCTGTTTTGTTTTGCCTTTTATGCCTTGTGCAAGGTTTTTTTTTTTTCATAGTCTGATTTAATTTTAAATAAATCATCTCTTATTACCTTCACGCTGTGTCCAAAGCCCGACTGCATCCTTGAGAGAACGAACCCGCATCACCATGCGACTCCTTCGTTACAACATGATCACAGACATGACATATAGGTCATTAAGCTGTTATATCTTACTAAGATAATTTAGGAGCAAAACCCTTAAAACAAGTAAAACTCTCGGATATAAATTCTGCTTAGTGAGAAGAATTATCCTATCAGAAAAAAAAATAAGCAAATGTCACGCCTATGGATTATGTTTTGTTTTGGTCATGTTATGTTTTGTTTTTTGGACACTCAGTTCTGTTTTTGCACTTCCTGGTTTGTTTTCGTCTCCATGCCAACTCATTGATTTTCACCTTACCCTCAAGTCACGCCCCTGTCTTCAGCCCTCACACCTGTTAGTAATCATTATAATCATTATTTAAGCCATTCTGTTTCTGTCTTCGTTTTGGCAACTTTACTTTACCTTCTGATACCTTTACCACATTTCAATGAATCGCCCTTCATGCCTTGCTGTTCGTTATCTGACCACGCCACGTAAGTTTTTGTATTCATGCCTCAGTGCAAGTTTTTGGTTTATTATTCATGGCGCAGCGCAAGTGTTTTTGTTTCACGTTTTTAGTTTACAGCCTTTATTCTAGTCATTTGTTTTTGTAGCCAAGTATTTGTTCTCCGCAACTGTGCACGTCCTTTGTTTGCCTTTTTGTGTTGTTTTGTTAGAATATCAATAAATATGTACTCACGTTCACGCCTGGCTCGTCCCAAATATTTTCTGCATCGAAAAAACAACCCAAGTCCAAGTCCTTGCCCGACACCAAATATCACTGTGGTGATATCCTTTTGATGATATTATGGACCGTAGATGTTGAAAGCCCTAAATCTCTTGCAATTGCACTTTGAGAAACGTTGTTCTTAAACTGTTTGACTATTTGCTCACGCAGTTGTGGACAAAGGGGTGTACCTCGCCCCATCCTTTCTTGTGAAAGACTGAGCATTTTTTGGGAAGCTGTTTTTATACCCAATCATGGCACCCACCTATTCCCAATTAGCCTGCACGCCTGTGGGATGTTCCAAATAAGTGTTTGATGAGCATTCCTCAACATTATCACTATTTATTGCCACTTTTTCCAACTTCTTTGTCACTTGTTGCTGGTATCAAATTCTAAAGTTAATGATTATTTGCAAAAAATATTTGTTTTATTAGTTTGAACATCAAATATGTTGTCTTTGTAGCATATTCAACTGAATATGGGTTGAAAATGATTCGAAATCATTTTATTCCGTTTATATTTACATCTAACACAATTTTCCAACTCATATGGAAACGGGGTTTGTAGATGCTACATATGTAAAAAAAATAAGTAAATAAACCACATGATGTTCGTCCACCAGTCAATGAAAATGAGCAAACTACATAAATATCCATCCATCCATTCATTTTCTGCCGCATATTCCCTTCGGGGTCACGGGGGGGCACTGGTGCCTCGCTCAGCTACAATCGGGTGGAAGGTGGCGTACACCCTGGACAAGTCGCCACCTATGTATGTTTATTGTTCTTCGGTCAATGGTCAACAAAGCAAACAAACAGTTGTACATTCATAGATTGAAAATAAAAAATGTTGCAGACCGAAAGGGTTTAGGCTGAAGTTAAACACTTATTGCGCCTAACCCTATAAACAATTTCAAGTACAAAATAAACTTCCGAAAATTATAAATTACCTCATCGCAGACTACATAAATAATATCCTGTAAGTTGATTTTGATATTATTTGTTTATTTTGATGAATTGAAAAATAAGACCAATGCGATGAGGCGGCAACTTGTCCAGAGTGCACACCTCCTTCCGCCCGAATGCGGCTGAGATAGGCTCCAGCGACCCCCCGCGACCCCGAAAGGGACAAGTAGTAGGAAATGGATAGATGAATGGATGGAGTTGACTGATGAACATGATCACATCATTTATTCAGAATGTATAAATAACCACAAGTAAAGATAGAATACTATTAACCACAACATGTAAGTGTAAGAAAACCTTAACAACATTATGATTTGAACATTTTCAGAATGTGCTTGTTCTATTTTTAAACAAAGAAAAACAATCCGAAACATCCATCCATCCATCCATTTTCTACCGCTTATTCCCTTTCGGGGTCGCGGGGGGCGCTGGCGCCTATCTCAGCTACAATCGGGCGGAAGGCAGGGTACACCCTGGACAAGTCGCCACCTCATCGCAGGGCCAACACAGATAGACAGACAACATTCACACTCACATTCACACACTAGGGCCAATTTAGTGTTGCCAATCAACCTATCGCCAGGTGCATGTCTTTGGAAGTGGGAGGAAGCCGGAGTACCCGGAGGGAACCCACGCATTCACGGAGAGAACATGCAAACTCCACACAGAAAGATCCCGAGCCTGGATTTGAACCCAGGACTGCAGGAACTTCGTATTGTGAGGCAGACGCATTAACCCCTCTGCCACCGTGAAGCCCAAATCCGAAACAATGTGCCGTAATTTTACCAGTCCGGCCCACTTGGGAGTAGATTTTTCTCCGTGTGGCCCCCGATCTAAAATGTATTCGACACCCCTGTTCTAATCAGTCACAGAGCTGGAACTGGCTAGGAAAATGTCTATGGTAAAATTTATTCTGAAGCGCTCTGTCATTCATAACTTTACATTTTACAGGACCCAACACAAATTACAGGGCCCTATGTATGACACCTGGTATGCTCGTTACGGGACAAGACAGGAAGGGTGTCACACTTCACCCCATACACACAAGTGTCATCTGGCCTTCGTTACGACTCTAATCCTAAAACCCTTCTGAGCTAAAAGCAAACATTAGTCCGCCTTTTTCTTGTTGCTATTCTCTTTAAACAGCACCAACATGGAACGGGGGTACGAAGTTGCCCCGACAATAGCCAACCGTCGGAGGTAGTATCAGACCCATAACAACTGATCTTGGTTTATAAACCAGCAACCAGGGGCCTATTTAGTCATTTGTAATATTGTCGTTCCTTTTCAACCTGAAGAAGAAGGCCTTGAAAGATGCTGACACACAGGAACTCACAGAACGAAGTAAGAGTTCATCTCAAGGAGGCAAAGGAGCGACACAAGAAGAAAATGATGCTGAACAACAACATGAGGAAGGTGTGGTGGGGGATGAAGTCCATCATTGAGGGGAATCTGGGGTAAGCAAACCAGTTGAACCAGTTTTTTAACAGGTTTGACCAACCCATCCCCTTTGTCCCTCTGAACCCAACAACTCTCACCCTGACAAGCCATCATCTATCCCCCCCACACACACCCACACGCACACACAATCCGCCATAACAGCTTAAGTGTCACCTCGACTCCTGAAGGCTTGCTAAAGGAATTAGAAGACCCCCCCCCCCCCCCTTCCCCCCCAGAGCGCCTTTTTGACGTTGTCTTAGATCTGGGGAGGGCCACGCCCATGGATGTTCCCTCTCCGCTGCGGGCGCACCTTCACACGGTTGCAATCAATTGGAAATCAGCACACCTGCCAGGGATGAACGAGCTGCCTTCTTAAGCCCGCACAACCCGCCATGCCATGCCGGATTATAGTCTTCTGTTCCTTTGTAAGCATCCCGTGTCTGGCTTCCATTCCCCGAACTCGCCCTTCCTCTGTGACTTCCGTGTTTTCGTTGTGTCTGACGTTCCGGTTGTCTACCCGCAGCGCTTCCCGTGTTTTCTCCCGCGATCCCTCGTTGTTCCCCTTGCCTCCCGGACTGGCCTTTTGGATTCGCGACCTTCCGGTTGGACACATTTCTCTCGACGCCTCTCGCTCGCCTTGGATCATCTGCCTGGCCCACAGACTTCCGTGTTCCTACGCTTTCGTTCAACATTTACGGTAACACTTAACAGCTAATCTACACACATAGTCTTACACTATACACACTCTTGGATTTTGTCACGCTCCATTTCCTTGGTTAGTTTAATTATCATTGGTTGTTTATTATATATAGTATACATATATATATATATATATATATATATATATATATAATAAATACTTAGAACTATAAAACTCTCTGGTGTCTGTTGCTGTCACCTCCCCTCAGTTCTTAGTAAAACACAACACCAGTCCCAATAAGACCACATCCTGGCGAGCCGAGGGCCGGTAGCCCTGACCTTGCTTGTGATGAAGACCATGGAACAACTGCTGCTCCATAACCTGGGATCACTGACTCTGCACCACACCCTCAACTTTGCAGTTTGCATACCAGGAGTAAGTGGAAGTTGAAGACGCCATCATTTTCTTGCTTCACTGATCTCTCGCTCTCACCTGGACAAAGGCGGTGGTGCTGTGAGGATTACATTCTTGGACTTCTCCAGCGCATTTAAAACCATCCTTCTATTGTTCCTCAGGGACAAACTGAAAAAGATGGGAGTAGGATCACAAATGTTGAAATACTAAAAAACACCAGTATGTGTGACTGGGGAACTGCAGGTCTGACACTGTGACCATCACCACGTTGTACTTTGCTCTCTCCACTTCTGTGTAGGGCAGCAAAGTAGAACAGGGGCTAGTGTGTATGCCTCACATTACAAAGGTCCTAAGTATTCCTGAGTTCAATCCCGGGCTCGGGATCTTTCTGTGTGGAGTTTGCATGTTCTCCCCGTGACTGCGTGGGTTCCGTCCGGGTACTCCGGCTTCCTCCCACCTCCAAAAACATGCACCTGGGGATAAGTTAAATGGCAACACTAAATAGTCCCTAGTGTGTGAATGTGAATGTGAATGTGTGAATCTATCTGTGTTGGCCCTGCGATGAGGTGGCGACTTGTCCAGGGTGTACGCCGCCTTCCGCCCGAGTGCAGCTGAGCTAGGCTCCAGCACCCCCCGTGACACCAAAAGAGAAAAGCGGTGGAAAATAGATGGATGGATGTTTGGAGGAGAAGAGTGGAAGCCTTTAATCCCGGGAACACCAATTCCTACCGTCAAGCATGGTTGTGGTAATAGTATGCTCTGGGCCTGTTTTGCTGCCAATGGAACTGGTCCTGTTTACCGTGAACACGTCTGACTACAACTCTGAGTTCTGTCACATACTTAAATTTGCATCGATCTTATATACAAGCTTTCAGCACATACACAATGTTGACATCCACAGTTGTATTTTGATAAAGACGGGCAAAAAAATGGTACTCGTAAGCGGCGCGTACAATATAAAAAAACAAACATGGCTGTAGACGTGACGCTATATCATGAAATGCAACCTTACCTGAGCAAAAATAATGCATGATTTATCCTGGAAAGTCTTGATAACGATTTCCTTGACCCAGCCACACATAAAGAAGTTGTAGACCTCCATGCTTTTCCACCTGTTGTGTTGTGTAGAATGATGTCTGGAGCACCAGATAGTCCGACATGTCTGGGAACGCGACTGACTGATGATCCTGGGGATAACTCAACAAATCTTGTTTTTTTTTTGATAACGTATAAGGATGGAGTCCATTGCATTGTTTGATTTTCTGCTCGTATCTGATTTTAATGGTAAGATCTAGGCCCTTTGCGTACACTTTTTTTTTTTTGATCTCAACTCTGTACACTGCTGCTGGAATTTTAATTTTCCTGAAGGAACTCTCCTGAAGGAATCAATAAAGTACTATCTATCTATCTATCTATCTACTCAGTTTTCACTGTAGCCATGTTGGTTTGGTGGCCCAGAGCTTCGTCTACTTCCTTTCAAAAGTCATGTGACGGAATACAACCTATAGTTTACCATTTCGAACGCTTTGATACTCGCATGTTTGTGATAAGAGTGTCACTCTTCCCTTGCATCTTACACTGACAGTAATTCTTGCTGTGTTGATCACATAAATTCGGTGTCCGTCACTGAGAAAAAGGTTGACACATCGGGTAGTCTTAATTCAGTTGTTTTGCTTTCTGCTCTTTTCCGCTCCACTTAGGCTCCACTTCATCTTTATAAAAAAAAAAAAAAACTCATTACCACGCCAACATGTTTGTTTTGGTCTCTCTTCTGCAGTCAAGTCTTAGCCTGGAACAGTCCAACAATTGTGGAAAGGGATCATGATCAGAAATTTTAATACAAAACCCAAAACCAGTGAAGTTGGCACGTTGTGCAAATGGTGAATAAAAACAGAATACATCCATCCATCCATTTTCTACCGCTTATTCCCTTTTGGGGTCGCGGGGGGCGCTGGCGCCTATCTCAGCTACAATCGGGCGGAAGGCGGGGTACACCCTGGACAAGTCGCCACCTCATCGCAGGGCCAACACAGATAGACAGACAACATTCACACTCACATTCACACACTAGGGCCAATTTAGTGTTGCCAATCAACCTATCCCCAGGTGCATGTCTTTGGAAGTGGGAGGAAGCCGGAGTACCCGGAGGGAACCCACGCATTCACGGGGAGAACATGCAAACTCCACACAGAAAGATCCCGAGCCTGGATTTGAACCCAGGACTGCAGGAACTTCGTATTGTGAGGCAGACGCACTAACCCCTCTGCCACCGTGAAGCCTAAAACAGAATACAATGATTTTATTTTCAACCTATACTCAATTGAATAGACTTCAAAGACAATATATTTAACATTCAAACTGGTAAACTTTGTATTTTTTTGCAAATATGAGCTCATTTGGAATTTGATCCCTGCAATATGTTTCAAAAAAGATGGCACAAGTGGCAAAAAAGACTGAGAAAGTTGAGAAATGCTCGTCAAACACTTATTTGGATCATCCCACAGGTGAACAAGCTAATTGGGAACAGGTGGCTACCATGATTGGGTATAGAAGTCTCTTCCATGAAATGCTCAGTCAGTCGGAAAGAGGGATGGGGCGAGGGTCACCACCTTGTGAACAAATGCGTGAGCAAATCGTCCAACAGTTTACGAACATTTTTCAATGAGCTATTGCAAGGAATTTAGGTATTTCACCATCTACGGTCTGTAATATCATGAAAAGGTTCAGAGAAGCTGGAAAAACCACGGCATGTAAGCGGCAATGCCCGTGACCTTCGATCCCTCAGGCGGGACTGCATCAAAAAGCGACATCAGTGTGTCAAGGATATCCCCATATGGGTTCAGGAACACTTCAGAAAACCACTGTCAGTAACAACAGTTTGTCGCTACATCTGTAAGTGCAAGTTAAAACACTACTATTAAAAAGCGAAAGCCATTTATCAACAACACCCAGAAACACAACCAGATTCCCTGGGCCCGAGGTCATCTAAGATGTACTGATGCAAATTGGAGAAGTGTTCTGTGGTCTTACGAGTCCACATTTAAAATTGTTTTTGGAAACTGTGGACGTCATGTCCTCCGGAACCATGCGGACTGTTATAGCAAAGTTCAAAAGCCAGCATCTGTGATGATATAGGGGTGCATTAGTGCCCAAGGCATGGGTAACCTACACATTTGTGAAGGCACCATTCACTAACAGCGTTACAAAAAAGAACATACAAACCCTTTATTTATTGAATCAAATATACTGAAATTCCACGACATAGTGGAATTGCAAACAGCTAAGATTATACACAAAGCAAACTATAACCTGCTTCCCAAGAATATACAACAATTCTTCTCAACAAAAGAAGAGAAATATAATCTTAGAGAAAAATGTAATTTAAAACATTTGTATGCACGTACAACACTTAAGACCTTTAGTATATCAGTATGTGGAATTAAATGATGGAATGGATTAAACAAAGCAATCAAACAATGTACTAATACGATCCACTTCAAGAAACTCTTCAAACTGGAAGTGTTTACAAAGTACAAAAATGAAGAACCATGATAAACATTCTGATTTTACTCACCCATTCATTCTCAAAATAATCCGACTTATCTCATCGTATGGAATAAAACTTACTTAAGCAATTATTTATTTATTTATTTATTTGTATTGTGATTACTTATTACTTATGGAGTATACATTGTGAATACATTGAGAACAGGAAGTGAACAAAAGTTTTAGCAACTGTTATATAAAGAAAAGGGGTAGGATTGAATAAACTCTGCTTCTTCCTCCTCATTTTCGAACATGTTGAAAAGAGAAACTGGAAATTGTGATGTATCATGTTGTATGCTTGCATGTTCGAAATAAACTCAAACTCAAACTCAAACTCAAACCATTAACGCTAAAAGGGACATACAGGTTTTGGAGAAACATATGTTGCCATCCAAGCAACGTCTTTTTCATGGACGCCCCTGCTTATTTCAGCAAGTCAATGCCAAGCCACATTCTGCATATGTTACAACAGCGTGGCTTCGTAGTAAAAGAGTGCGGGTACTAGACTGTAGTCCAGACCTGTGTCCCATTGTAAATGTGTGGTGCTTTATGAAACGTAAAATACCACAACGGAGACCCCAGACTGTCGAACAACTTAAGCTGTACATCAAGCAAGAATGGGAAAGAATTCCACCTGAAAAGCTCCAAAAATACGTTTCATCAGTTCCCAAACGTTTACTGAGTGTTGTTAAAAGGAAAGGCCATGTAACACAGTGGTACAATGCCAACTGTACCAAGTGTTTTGCAATGTGTTGCTGCCATTAAATTCCACATGAATGATTATTTGCAACAACAACAAAAAAATAAGTTTCTCAGATCGAAAATCAAATATCTTGTCTTTGCAGTCTATTCAATTGAATATAGGTTGAAAAGGATTTGCAAATCATTGTATTCTGTTTTTATTTACGATTTACACAACGTGCCAACTTCACTGGTTTTGGGCTTTTTTATATTTTGAAGAGCACAAATTAAGACAAAAAAAGAGAAAATATTCTTTGTTTTTTATGATACATTTTGAGGCTTCAGGCAACTGCCCCTTGTTTGCCTAATGACAGTGTTGGGCAAGTATTGCCGCTACTAGTTTAACTACATTTCTTAGTAGCCTGGTCGTTAAGTCGCTATTTTCAACATCAAATATCGTTTCAGTGTTGAAGTTACTTTTCTTGACCAAGTAGCGCCACATCAGGTGCATTTCCACAGGTATTTTCTAAGCTCTAAACGTATCGCTCCCTTGTGGTGTCACTTATCCTCCCGCTCATAACAACTGAGACTGAAGTGTGTAAAAATATTCCCGCAAATATCAAATATCCAACATCCAACATGAATTTGAGGACACACTTTCAGGTATTTTCCAAAGTTAACACAATAATCACTAGCTAAGCCAATCCTTACAAATTACTAAGGAAACAAACACAGCATTAGCATTGGCTGGCAACTTTTATTATGGAAGAAATATTTTAACTTAACATTAATCAGACGACAACAATGAGGTAGATAAAAAAAATCAATTACAACATGAGACTGAATTACAATGACTAACTCATACTAAAAACAACAATGGTAACTTTTATAGAGAAATATGACAAAATCATACAATAGTTATGTTGGTGAAACTTTAGTATGGGGAACATATTCACCATTAATAAGTTGCTTATTAACATCCAAATTAGAAACATATTGGCAGAGGTGGGTAGAGTAGCCAGAAATTGTACTCAAGTAAGAGTACTGTTACTTTAGAGATGTATTACTCAAATAAAAGAAAGGAGTAGTCAACCCAAATATTTACTTGAGTATACGTAAAAAGTGTGTTGTGAAAAAACTACTCAAGTACCTGTTCGTTTAAAGATGACGGCAACAAGTAATGCACAAAAACATAAAAATGGCAATGAACAAATTCAGAGCCAGGAATATCTCTTAAGCAACTAAAACAATAATATATATTAAATAATAAATATTTGGTGTTACACTGTATTGAAAAAAAAAAATTGAAAATGAATTTGACCTTTGCAACCTCATTATAATATTGGCTAAGTTTTATATTCATAAATGTAAGTTTCTCAATACCCGACCTGTTTTTTGTGCCTTAAAAACAGATTTAGAACTCTACATTAAAACACTCTATCTCTAACAACCAAAAGCTGTGAAAACGATGATGCTGTGTTCCAAATTTAAGTTATTTACTGAGATTGAGTGAGCCTATGACTTTGCACTTTGTTTATTTTATATATATATATGTATACATATATATATATATATATATATATTGTTTGCATTCTATTTTAGTTACTTTGAATTTACAACCCCCTGCCGCTGTTTTGTACGGTTTTTCTGCTGTTTTTGTACTTACTATGACTATTATTTTCAACTGTTTGTAAATGTTGAAATTTATAAATAAAGGTTTATAAAAAAAAAAGTGAGCAGTTAATCATGTGACCGCCTGGCTCTGTTTGATTGGTGAAACGGAGTCAAACTGTTGCGATCCGTGACTCGGATCTTCAAATATTATTGTTTATTTTTCCATCTTTGTTGTCATTCTGCGTCTGATCCGTTTATTTCCCGTTTAGTCCATCACCATGGTTACTTATTAGTTTCAGCTGTTACTCCCGGTTCCTGCACACCTGTTCACTGCTAATTACCTTCCCTTTATAAGCCAGCCTCTTCTGTTTATTCTTTCTGGGACTCTAATTTGCTCACATGCAACAAGTAACGTCAGGTATGTTTTTCTCGCTAGCTCATTAGCCAAGCCACTTTGTTGTCATCTTTAGCTCACATGCTAATCATCTTTGTTTTCATTTTTTGTGCCATCGTGCCAAATCTTAGTTCTTTATATTTCCTAGCTTTCACGCTAGCGTCTTTTGTTTCCCTTTTTATTAGCTCCAGTGTTTTTGTTCAGAGCTCACTTTTTGTTAATAAATTTGTTAGATATTACCTTTGTTGTGTTCTTCGTTTGACGCATCCTCGAGGGAATCGAACCCGGTACCACGATGCCGAACCGGCGTTACACAAACTTCACCAATGACTGCATTTGATTGGTGAATCGGAGTCAAACGTCACCAGTGACTGCATTTGATTGGTGAAACAGAGTCAAACGTCACCAGTGACTGCATTTGATTGGTGAAACGCAGGCATGTTATAGATCCTACTTTGAAGGTCTGTCTGACAAACCAAAACAAACAAAGCGTGCATTAACAGATCGATAAAAATCAGTAGCGAGTAGCGAGCTGAATGTAGATAAATGGAGCGGAGTAAAAGTAGCGTTTCTTCTCTATAAATATACTCAAGTAAAAGTAAACGTGCATTAAAACTACTCTTAGAAGTACAATTTATCCCAAAAGTTACTCAAGTAGATGTAACGGAGTAAATGTAGCGCGTTACTACCCACCTCTGCATATTGGCTCTTAATTAGTAATTATTAAATACTTATTAATGCTTATTCTGCATGGCCTTATTACACAACCAGTAAGCCATTAACCTCAATAACCTCAGAATTATTGCTTATTAGTAACCCTAACCCTTATATGTTCCCCCACTGTCCAAATAACTCTAAATTAAGTATTTTTTACTTTAATAAGCAACTACTTAATGGTTAATATGTTCCCCATACTAAAGTGTTACCGTTATGTTTAATATTTATTCAGTAGTAATGTTCATAATGTGACAGTAACTCACTGTCAATTGCTGTATTAGTCCAGAAATGTTGCAGTGTCGGTAAGAAATGTTATCCAGATAATTGTGTCTTCATTTATAACTGAATGATACAGCTACAAAAATTGGAAAATAAATTAAACTGACTTGATCTGTTTGTATCAGGCTTCACGGTGGAAGAGGGGTTAGTGCGTCTGCCTCACAGTACGAAGCTCCTGCAGTTCTGGGTTCAAATCCAGGCTCGGGATCTTTCTGTGTGGAGTTTGCATGTTCTCCCCGTGAATGCGTGGGTTCCCTCCGGGTACTCCGGCTTCCTCCCACCTCCAAAGACATGCACCTGGGGATAGGTTGATTGGCAACACTAAAATTGGCCCTGGTGTTTGAATGTGAGTGTGAATGTTGTCTGTCTATCTGTGTTGGCCCTGCGATGAGGTGGCGACTTGTCCAGGGTGTACCCCGCCTTCCGCCCGATTGTAGCTGAGATAGGCGCCAGCGCCCCCCGCGACCCCAAAAGGGAAAAAGCGGTAGAAAATGGATGGATGTTTGTATCAGCGTTTTATTAATCATATAGCAGATCTACTATCAGATCAGCCCCAGTTCAAAACCTGTGACAGACTGACATTCTGAGTTTCACTTTCATACTCGAAATATTCCACATGCACATTCAGTATCAGGCAGCTGAGTAGGAATGGGTATTGTTTACATTAGAACAGATACGGTACCAATTCCCGCTACCTGCGAATTGACAGTGCTTATTTGTTGGTACGTTTGTGTGTGTTAAAAAATGTTAAGGGCCTACTGAAACCCACTGCTACCGACCACGCAGTCTGATAGTTTATATATCCATCCATCCCATTTTCTACCGCTTATTCCCTTTTTCAATGATGAAATATTAACATTGCAACACATGCCAATAAGGCCTTTTTAGTTTACTAAATTACAATTTTAAATTTCCCGCGAAGTATCCTGTTGAAAACGTCGCGGAATGATGACGCGTGAGCGTGACATCTCGGGTTGTAGCGGACATTATTTTCCAGCCCGATCCAAGTTACAAGTAGTCTGCTTTAATCGCATAATTACACAGTATTCTGGATGCTTGTGTTACTGAATCTTTTGCAATTTGTTCAATTAATGATGGAGAAGTCAAAGTAGAAAGATGGAGGTGGGAAGCGGTGCACTGCAGCTGCCTTTAGCAACACAAACACAGCCGGTGTTTCCTTGTTTGAAATTCCAGAAGGTGAAGCTTTACTATGGAACAGAGCGGTCAAGCAAACATGGTGAGAAAATTGTACTAATAAGTCGGCTCTTACCGTAGACATCAGCGGAGCTTGCGTCCTCCTGCAGCTGCGTGGCTGCCTCCCCTCAAAGACACTGGCGGTCACCACACCCGTGGCCTCACCGCTCCGACTTTCAGGTACTATATAATCTCGCTAAACACTAGTAACACAATAGGCAGATAAGGGATTTCGTAGAATTATCCTAGTAAATGTGTCTAATAACATCTGAATCGCTCTCACTGCCCTCGCCTTTTTTTTCCCTTTTTTTTTCTAGTCCTTCACTCTCATTATCCTCATCCACAAATCTTTCATCCTCGCTCAAATTGATGGGGAAATTGTCGCTTTCTCGGTCGGAATCGCTCTAGCTCAGGCGTGTCAAACTCAAATACAGAGTGGGCCAAAATGTAAAACTTAACAAAGCCGCGGGCCGAGGTTGAACAAATTATTAATAGGGACCCAAACAAGTTTTGCATTGAATATTGAACAAAGCAAGGCTTATATAACTTTATAGTGACATGAAACATCTAGTTTAAAATAATAATAATAATAATAATAACAATTTAAAAATATCAATGGCATATCAAACTAAAATTAAATAAAAATTGTATGCCTCTTTTCTATTTGCAGCCTTCTGATGTACATATCAAAAATAAACTTTTTCCACAGGCTAACAATAAATTTGAAAATAAAATAACAACAATGAATCAAACATTGAAGCCTTGAAGTAGCAAGAGAGAGTGCATGAATAAAACCTTAATTATTGCTCAGTTTGCTACACTGATTTGCTTTAACACTGAATATGGAACAATCAACGCTTACATAACTTAATCATGCAAACGCAACTATCAAAAAACAAACGAAAAAACATCATTGTTACATTAAATTAAAAAATGAAAATAAAATAATAATGCCTCTTTTCCATTTGCAGCCGTCTGAGGTAAATATCAACATTAACGTTTTCACAGGCTAATGAATTCGAAAATAAAATAATGAGGTGGGCGGGGTTGGAGGGACGGGGTGTGTATATTGTAGCGACCCAGAAGAGTTAGTGCTGCAAGGGGGTCTGGGTATTTGTTCTGTATGTTGTGTTCGGTGCGGATGTGTCTGTCATTCTTGTTTGGTGTGGGTTCACAGTGTGGCGCATATTCGTAACAGTGTTAAAGTTGTTCAGACGGCCACCCTCAGTGTGACCTGTATAGCTGTTGACCAAGTATGCATTGCATTCAATTAAGTGTGTGTAAAAGCTGCATATATTACGTGGGTGCGCCGGCACACAGTTTGTATGGAGGAAAAGCGGACGTGACCACAGGTTGTAGAGGATGCTAAAGGCAGTGCCTTTAAGGCACGCCCCCAATATTGTTGTCGAAGTGGAAATCGGGAGAAATTTGGGAGAATGGTTGCCCCGGGCTTCACGGTGGCAGAGGGGATAGTGCGTCTGCCTCACAATACGAAGGTCCTGCAGTCCTGGGTTCAAATCCAGGCTCGGGATCTTTCTGTGTGGAGTTTGCATGTTCTACCCGTGAATGCGTGGGTTCCCCCCGGGTACTCCGGCTTCCTCCCACCTCCAAAGACATGCACCTGGGGTTAGGTTGATTGGCAACACTAAATTGGCCCTAGTGTGTGAATGTGAGTGTGAATGTTGTCTGCCTATCTGTGTTGGCCCTGCGATGAGGTGGCAACTTGTCCAGGGTGTACCCCGCCTTCCGCCCGATTGTAGCTGAGATAGGCGCCAGCGCCCCCCGCGACCCCGAAAGGGAATAAGCGGTAGAAAATGGATGGATGGATGGTTGCCCCGGGAGATTTTCGGGAGGGGCACTGAACTTCAGGAGTCTCCCGGGAAGTATTAGCGGTGAATGCGGTGTTACAGCGGCACTGCCGCTGTATAATACCGGCGGGCCAGCTCTAATGTTAATTTGATATTGCCTCAAGGGCCAAATTAAATCACACGACGGGCCAAATTTGGCCCGCGGGCCAGAGTTTGACACCCATGCTCTAGCTGCTGGTGGCTATGATTGTAAACAATGTGAGGATGTGAGGAGCCCTACAACCCGTGACGTCACACGCACATCGTCTGCTACTTCCGGTACAGGCAAAGCTTTTTTATTAGCGACCAAAAGTTGCGAACTTTATCGTCGATGTTCTCTACTACCAAGCATACCTGCTTTGTTGGTGTTGAAAATTGCAACATCACTTAAAGAAAGTTTTGCTGAGTTCGCCCGGAGTACTGCTTGAGTGATTGTTTCCTTGGGCTAGAGTTTAGTCTGCAACCGGACGTGATAAGCAACAAAGATATCGAAATATGGCACATTTCGATTTTACGTGACTCGATACCTGATAACAGAATTTGATCGTTGCCTAAAAAAGTTCTGAAATCAGTACCCCTCCCTACATGTGTTAATAATACTAATAGTTTTTAATCATATTTGTTTTTATATTGTTTTTATTGGTTTTATATGTATTTATTTTTTGTTTTTATTCAGTCATTGGTGGAGCATAATATTGTTTTTTTTTCTGTTTTTTTTTTTTATATTGTTTTTAACATGGCTGTGCGGCACTTTGGAAACGTTACTGTTGTTTAAATATGCTATATAAATACAGTGGATTGGATTAATAAGGGAGTTGGATGTGAAATCAACATATGACATTCATACCTCAATGTATTCTCAACATCACATCAAAATCTGTGTGAAAAAACCCACAATGCCGCAACGTCCCTCTGTGCCGGACACAGGTTGATACAAATAAACGACCCATTGCTTATGCAACCATTTTGCGGGATCCCTGTGTGACAGAGGTCAGTGTTGGGAAATTGCCAGGTGCCTTGCTGGAGCCCTTTTTATACAGAAAACGGCATGATGATGACAGTGTCGTGAGAAACTGAGAGCTGTTGTGTCAATATGTGGTCTCAGGCCTCACGTGGGAGGTGAGGGCCAACCAGCATCACTACCACAAACGACAGCAGAAGAAATCCTTCCTGTTCTTCCGTTGGGGACGATCATCGGTGAGTGACACCTCATTCCCGTCTATGGCGCTGACGGATTCGGCTTTTTAATCGTATGCTGTAATTTTCCTGTTGCCAGGACAACGTGGTGCGCAGCTACAAGTACTCCGTGCTCACTTTCCTGCCCCTGACGCTGTTTGAGCAGTTCCAGCAACCGGCCAATCTCTACTTCCTCTTCATGGTGGTGTTGCAGGTCGGTTCGGCGTCTCCTCCAGTGTCTGTCACCTCCTAACTATGGCAGGGGTGGGCAAACTACAGCCCGAGGGCCGCATACGGCTCGTTTGGTCCCTTTAATCCGGCCCCCAAAATTAAGCAAAGATCTGTTTTGAGAATTGCCACAACAAAACTGATACTAGACTTCAATGCACTGGCGAAAAAGGGTGATCAACAATCACTCAATCAATCAATCTATGTTTATTTATATAGCCCTAAATCACAAGTGTTTCTTCATATTCATTTTCAAGAATTTGAAGAAAACAAAAGTTATGACAAATTCCATGGTACCTCATGGACCTGTGACTGTTAATGGAAATGAAATTGATGAAGTTAATGAATACATCTATCTGGGACAGAGATTTAGCCTGAAAGAAAAGAGTCAAGAACAGGAGATAGGGAGGAGAATTAGATCGGGCTGGTGCCAATATGGAAAACTGAGCAACATCATGAGAGGAGGAATATCGTTAAGCCTAAAAAGAAAGGTCTTTAATCAATGCGTGTTACCAACCATGACATATGGAGCTGAAACCTGGGCATTGTCGAATAAAATGGAAAAGAAAATAGCAGCAGCACAACACAACATGGAAAGAAATATGCTCGGAATCACACATAAAGACAGAAAAACAAATGAATGGGTGAGAAAACAAACGCAAGTCCAAGACATTATGAAAACTATCAAATTAAATAAGTGGAAGTGGGCTGGGCGTATCAGTAGGAGAATAGATAATAGATGGACTTCCCTAATGACATCATGGAGACCCATGGATGGGAGCAGAAATAGAGGAAGACAGAGAGTGAGATGGCGAGATGAAATAGACAAATATTGGGGAACAGTGCAGTGGCAGGGAGCAGCTGGAGATCGTTCACTATGGCAGAAACATGCTGAGGCTTTCGTCCAGCAGTGGACTGACAACGGCTGATGATGAAGATGATGAAATCACAAGTGTCTCAAAGGGCTGCACAAGCCACAACGACATCTGCGGTACAGAGCCCACATAAGGGCAAAGAAAAACTCACCCCAGTGGGATGTCGGTGACAATGACTGAGAAACCTTGCCTGAAGGAACTCTCCTGAAGGAATCAATAAAGTACTATCTATTTATATGTGCATGAACACCCCACCTGTCTAGGGGAGACCGAAAGCAATGGATGTTGAGCGGGCCTAGCATGATATTGTGAAAGTCCAGTCAATAGTGGATCCAAGATAACAGTGAGAGTCCAGTCCATAGTGGATCCAGTATATTAGCGAGAGTCCCATCCATAGTGGAGCGAGCAGGAGACTATCCCAAGCGGAGACGGGTCACCAGCGCAGAGATGTCCCCAATCGATGCACAGGCAAGCGGTCCATCCCAGGTCCTGACTCTGGACAGCCAGAACGCCCACCCCCCCCCAGCCCACCTCCACAAGGGAGAGGGGGGCAGAGGAGAAAATAAAATAAACGGCAGATCAACTGGTCTAAAAAGGGGGTCGATTTAAAGCAGGGATGCCCATTACGTCGATCGCGAGCTACCGGTCGATCGTGGAGGGTGTGTCAGTCGATCGCAAAGCAAGCATTAAAAAAATAAACCTAAACATTTGTGATCACCAATCTTTACTACGACGTCACTTTCGTCACTTGATTGACATTCACGGCACCCGAGGGTCTTCTGAGATGACGCTGGCTGCTGCCAGATCATTATTAAGCAAACATGAGCGAGAGGAGGGCGAGAAACACTTTTTATTTCAACACTGTCGCGCCGTACCTGCTGTCAAAACCCCTAAAGACAGACTGCACAGTTGCTGTCTTCACGATAAAAGCCATGCTTCATCCTGCCTGGGCTAACTTAAAAAGAGTCTCAGAAAGCTAGCGTGCACAAGTTAGCAAGCTACGGAGTTGGCCGCCAATGTATTTCTTGCAAAACGTATAAAAAGGAGTATGGAAGCTGGACAAATAAGACGCCAAAGACTAACCACTTTCATGTGGTATTGGACAGAGAGGAGGAATTTTTTTCTCCTCCATTCGAAAACGTGGACGTTATCAGCACTACTGTCTGATTCCAAACAATGTGAGTCATCAGAATCAGGTACTACACCAACTTATATTCTTGTCTCCATAAAACAAAATAAATCTATATGTGTTAAACATGCTTGTGTTATCTTTAAACACCTTTAACGTGTTAACAAAAACGTCTCTTTCATAAATAATTTAATATAAATTGCATACATGAATGAGGTAGATTCCTTGGACTCGGTCAACTGAAAAGTAGCTCGCCTGCAGAAAAAGTGTGTGCACGCCTGATTTAAAGGCTAGAGTGAATGAGTTTTAAGATGGGACTTAAATGCTTCTACTGAGGTACCATCTCAAACTGTTACCGGGACGGCATTCCAGAGTACTGGATCCCGAATAGAAAGCGCTCTATAGCCTGGGCTATGGTAATCACTAATAAGTCGGAGTTCTTTGAACGCAGATTTCTTGCCGGGACATATGGTACAATACAATCGGCAAGATAGGATGGAGCTAGACCGTGTAGTACCGTATTTTTCGGACCATAAGTCGCTCCGGAGTATAAGTCGCACCTGCCGAAAATGCATAATAAAGAACGAAAAAAACATTTATGAGTCGCATTTTTGGGTAAATTTATTTGATAAAACCCAACACCAAGAATAGACATTTGAAAGGCAATTTAAAATAAATAAATAATGAACAACAGGCTGAATAAGTGTACGTTATATGACACATAAATAACCAACTGAGAAGGTGCCTGGTATGTTAACGTAACATATTATGGTAAGAGTCATTCAAATAACTATAATATATAGAACATGCTATACCTTTACCAAACAATCTGTCACTCCTAATTGCTAAATCCGATGAAATCTAATACGTCTAGTCTCTTACGTGAATGACCTAAATATTATTTGATATTTTATGGTAACATGTTAATAATTTCACACATAAGTCGCTCCTGAGTATAAGTCGCACCCCCGGCCAAACTATGAAAAAAACTGCGACTTATAGTCCGAAAAATACGGTATTTTATACGTAAGTAGTAAAACCTTAAAGTCACATCTTAAGTGATGAAACTTTCTTGTTCTGGTCAAAAGTCTAGCAGCCGCATTTTGTACCAACTGTAATCGTTTATTGCTAGACATAGGGAGTCCAGAAAATAATACAGGTTTCAACACTGCTCCCCTAAAAGAGAATGTAAGAGTTAACCCTTTAATACTATTTGTATGTTTATTTGATGTTCTGCCATCAGTGTGTGAATGTGTGTGTGAATGGGTGAATGTGGAAATAGTCTCAAAGTGCTTTGAGTACCATGAAGGTAGAAAAGCGCTATACAAGTATAAACCATTTACCATTTAAAATATATGGATTATGATTGAAATAGCCCATGTTTGAGAAGCTCGCTCTTAGTTTCAACAGATTTGATATGCTTTGAAATTGTCACATGCTTGCCTGGCCTGTCTGTCGAATTGCCAAAGCCAATGTGGCCCCCGAGCCAAAAAGTTTGCCCACCCAACCCTGAATTATGGTAATCAGTTAGGTTTATATCGAACATGCATACGGTTAAAATATGGTACATCACACATTTCCAGTTTCTGATTACAGTCGGTCCAATAAGGAGTAGGAAGAAGCAGAGCTTACTTAATCATAGCCCATTTCCATTTCAGAGCATATTTAAAAGATTTGTTGGTTCTCTTCCTGTGCTGAATTTGAATCAAACAAATTATATAATAAAAGTTAGTTAAAGTACCACTAAGTCACACACTAGGTATAGTGAAATTACCCTCTGCATTTGACCCATCCCCTTGTTCCACCCGCTGGGATGTGAGGGGAGTAGTGAGCAGCAGCAGTGGCCATGCTCGGAAATCATTTGTGGTGATTCAACCCCCAATTCCAACCCTTGATGCTGAGTGCCAAGCAGGGGGATTAATGTGTCCCATTTTTTGGTACGACTCGGCCGGAGTTTGAACTCACGACCCACTGATCTCAGGGCGGACACTCTAACCACCAGGCCACTGAGCAGCTATATTAAATGAGTAAATAAAAAAATACATGAATAAATAAATGACCATTGAATTACAATGGAAATGACAAAAAGGGGATTTGAAGAGATTTCTGAACCTGTACCATTGTTACGTTCCCTGATGGCTCTGAGTCTAGGGATCGTAGTATAACGCATCATAAAAGTGCATAAAGTAAATGAGGTGTACTGTATATTAAAGACAACGAAGCCAAGAAATGAAAACAAAAGTAGTGTTATGGAAAGGTAACCATGGGATGGGGGTTAAAACAAAACACAACACTAGCCTAGCTTGGGAATACATGTGCTGTCAAACGAATGAATAAAACATACCAAAAGACACCTCTGACAATGAAAGGTAAACTTACTAACTAAAGCTATTTAATATTTAATTAGAATTAACCAAAAAGCAACCTACCAACTATAGCCAGAGAGGGAATCCAAAACCTACAAGCTTCAATGTCTCTATACACAAACAAGGTCTACATGTGTAGTGTTTAGAGGCCTCTGTCTAACCTTTCCCAAAACTAGGCTGCACACTATACAGTAGTGATTGGTCCGGCAAGCAGGGGTGGGTAGAGTAGCCAGAAATTGTACTCAAGTAAGAGTACTGTTACTGTTACTTTAGAGATGTATTACTCAAGTAAAAGTAAGGACTAGTCACCCAAATATATACTTGAATAAAAGTAACAAGTATGTTGTGAAAAAACTACTCAAGTACTGAGTAACTGATGAGTAACTTGTTTGTTTTATGATGACGGCAACAAATAATGCACAAAAACATAAAAATAGCAATGAACAAATTCAGAGCCAGGAATATCTCTTAAGCAACTAAAACAATAATATATATATTAAATAATATATATTTAGTTTTACACTGCATTGGAAAAACATTTGAAAATGAATTTTATCTTTGCAACCTCATTATACTATTGGCTAACTTTTATATTCATAAATGTAAGTTCCTCAATACCCGACCTGTTTTTTGGGCCTTTAAAAAAGATTTGGAACTCTACATTAAAACACTTTACCTCTAACAACCAAAAACTTGTGAAAACAATGATGCTGTGTTCCAAATTTAAGTTATTTACTGAGATTGAGTGAGCCTGTGGCTTTGCAATTTGTTTATTTAATATATATGTATATTCTTTTCTGCATTCTATTTTAGTTACTTTGAATTTTTAACCACCTGGCGCTTTTTTGTACGTTTTTTGTACTGTTTTGTACTGTTTTTGTACTTACTTTGATTATTATTTTCAACTGGTTGTAAATGTCGAAATGTATAAATAAAGGTTTATTTAAAAAAAAAAGTGTGCAGTTAATCATGTGACCGCCTGGCTCAGTTTGATTGGTGAAACAGAGTCAAACCTCACCAGTGACTGCATTTGATTGGTTAAACGGAGCCAAACGTCACCAGTGACTGCATTTGATTGGTGAAACAGAGTCAAACGTCACCAGTGACTCCGTTTGATTGGTGAAACGCAGGCATGTGGTAGATCCTACTTTGAAGGTCTGTCTGACAAACCAAAACAAAAAAAATTTGCATTAACAGATCGATAAAAATCAGTAGCGAGTAGCGAGCTGAATGTAGATAAATGGAGCGGAGTAAAAGTAAAGGTTCTTCTCTATAAATATACTCAAGTAAAAGTAAAAGTATATTACATTAGAATTACTCTTAGAAGTACAATTTACCCCAAAAGTTACTCAAGTAGATGTAACGGAGTAAATGTAGCGCGTTTCTACCCACCTCTGCCGGCAACACCTATGCATCGGCGCATGCGTCCAGCTCATAAAGCAAAACCCTGTGTCGGTGCGCGTACCGCTTCTAGAAAGTCACGTGACCGATCATGAGCTGTTTCGGTCACGTGACCGATACGCGAACTGTGTCGAACTGACGCCTGCTCGCCAAACTATGTTTATAAGGAAGCGCATCTGTCAACGAGATGCTGCTGCCAACAGAATCGACGCACTTCTGTCGTTGGTCATTTGTAATTTATTGTCGTCGTCGATCATGGAGCAACCTCAAGCAAAAAGAAAGATATATGCCGTGAAATAATAACTAAGAAGAGAAATCGTCTCAAATGTAATACGTTGGAAAAACTATTTTTTTAAATAAAATGTTATGATACGTGTTCACATTATTTATTAACTGTATCTAAAAAAAATTAAAAATATTTTAATTTAAATGAATAGGCCCTGCGATGAGATAGCGACTTGTCCAGGGTGTACCCCGCCTTCCGCCCGATTGTAGCTGAGATAGGCGCCAGCGCCCCCCGCGACCCCAAAAGGGAATAAGCGGTAGGAAATGGATGGATGGATGGATATGAAATAATCCTAAATGAAATACATATATTATTGTACATACTAGGTCAATGGTTCTCAACCTTTTTTCAGTGATGTACCCCCGGTGAACTTTTTTTTTTATTCAAGTACCCCCTAATCAGAGCAAAGCATTTTTGGTTGAAAAAAAGAGATAAAGAAGTAAAATACAGCACTATGTCATCTGTTTCTGATTTATTAAATTGTATAACAGTGCAAATTATTGCTCATTTGTAGTAGTCTTTCTAGAACTATTTGGAAAAATGATATAAAAATAACTAAAAACTTTTTGAAAAATAAACAAGTGATTCAATTATAAATAAAGATTTCTACACATAAAAGTAATCATCAACTTAAAGTGCCCTCTTTGGGGATTGTAATAGAGATCCTTCTGGATACATGAACTTAATTTTAAACATTTCTTCACAAAAAAAGAAATCTTTAACATCAATATTTATGGAACATGTCCACAAAAAATCTAGCTGTCAACACTGAATATTGCATTGTTGCATTTCTTTTCACAGTTTATGAACTTACATTCATATTTTGTTGAAGTATTATTCAATAAATATATTTATCAAGGATTTTGCAACTGTTGCTATTTTTAGAATATTTAAAAAAAATCTCATGTACCCCTTGACATACCGTCAAGTACCCCCAGGGGTACGCGCCCCCCCATTTGAGAACCACTATACTAGGTCATAAAATCAGTTTCAGTTGAGCCGGTCCATAGGTTGCCTGTAGGGATTTTTAATTTCCAGCAGATTTCAGTATTTAGTGACACAGTATTGACACAGTATCAATACAGTTTTGCAATGTGTCGAAACGCTTCATGACACCTCATCAACCCATCGCTTTACAGATATTTACAACACACAGACCGTTGAAAGGTAAAAATAAAAGCAGACAAAAAAAAAACGGGTGACACAGGTTAAGCAAAGAGCTTAACAAAAACAAAGTGACGTCAAAGACAAAGTAGATCCCACAATAGCAAAGTCAAGTAAAGTCTATCAAGGCCACAACATAGCATGGCAGGAAAAGAATCAACCTGATCCAGTGGTGAGCAGGTGGTTTTAAGCAGGATGGGAGGTTGAATGTTGGACCGGGATTGGCTGGCTGATTAACAGGTGAAATCAGGAGCAGCTGGGAACAGAAACCAGTTGATTGGCACCAGAGGCAGTGAATGAGTGTGACCTGTAGAAAGAATAGGGGAAGAAACACAAACAAACCAGCACTACGTGGAACGTAACAACCAAACATTAGTAACCCATCAGTTCAAGCGAGTACATTTGCAAACAAAATGAAATATGCAAAAGTTGTACCATTTTGTAAGAATGGAGACAAACACCAACTTACAAACTACAGACCTGTTTCTGAACCTTCGCAATGTTAAAAAATGTATTAAAGAACTTTTTGATAACAAATTCGACAAATTCATAACCAGACAACCAATATGGAGACACAGCCAGCATTTCAATATCAATGGCATTAATGGTGTAGTGGCATAAAACACTGAAAGTGATTGTTCCTATAACCCCTTTGTTTCAAATGTTTGTTTCACTTGGGGCGCGGGCATCTTGTCTGACTCACACCTTTTACACAGCCTTCCTTGTCACGTATTCTTCCTTTTCCCGCTTTCCCTCCACTAATTCAAGCTGATCCAGCAGCGATATTGAAGATTGTTTTATTTACAATAATTAAGGAACAGAATACTCAGGAAACAAAATAAATGGTAGCTTATATAAAGCCGAGGTCTACAGACAGGTGAGGTCTACAGACAGGTGAGGTCAAAGACGGTATGCTGGTGCCCGACTGCCAATCACGCACCCAGCGCGCTCCTGCCCCTTATAGGCCTGCGTGGGAACTTTTCGCCACCTGCAAAGGGTGCACACTGACATACACGCATGAATCACTCAAAAACAATAAAATAAACATAAGTTCAAGTATGGCCCTCTATTTGGCTCCTACAAATGGCGATAACAGAATAGGAAATAACGGAAGAGGGCTTCACGGTGTCAGAGGGGTTAGTGCGCCTGCCTCACAATACGAAGTTCCTGCAGTCCTGGGTTCAAATCCAGGCTCGGGAACTTTCTGTGTGGAGTTTGCATGTTCTCCCCCTGAATGCGTGGGTTCCCTCCGGGTACTCCGGCTTCCTCCCACTTCCAAAGACATGCACCTGGGGATAGGTTGATTGGCAACACTAAATTGGCCCTAGAGTGTGAATGTGAGTGTGAATGTTGTCTGTCTATCTGTGTTGGCCCTGCGATGAGGTGGCGACTTGTCCAGGGTGTACCCCGCCTTCCACCCGATTGTAGCTGAGATAGGCACCAGCGCCCCCCGCGACCCCAAAAGGGAATAAGCGGTAGAAAATGGATGGGGATGGATGGAAATAACGGAAGATATTACCAATGCAAAAGATGGTAAACAGTGTGCAGCTGCTGTGTTTATAGGTCTAACAAAACACTTGACACAATTAACCATAATATCCATCCATCACACCCTGGACAAGTCGCCACCTCATCGCAGGGCCAACACAGATAGACGGACAACATTCACACTCACATTCACACACTTTGGCTAATTTAGTGTTGCCAATCAACCTATCCCCAGGTGCTTTGGGCGGTGGCAGGAAGCCGGAGTACCCGGAGGGAACCCCCGCAGTCACGGGGAGAACATGCAAACTCCACACAGGAATCCTGATATCTTGATTTACAAATCTACAAAATTTACAAATTTCCATCCATCCATCATCTTCCGCTTATCCGAGGTCGGGTCGCGGGGGCAACAGCCTAAGCAGGGAAACCCAGACTTCCCTCTCCCCAGCCACTTCGTCTAGCTCTTCCCGGGGGATCCCGAGGCGTTCCCAGGCCAGCCGGGAGACATAGTCTTCCCAACGTGTCCTGGGTCTTCCCCGTGGCCTCCTACCAGCTGGACGTGCCCTAAACACCTTCCTAGGGAGGCGTTTGGGTGGCATCCTGACCAGATGCCCAAACCACCTCATCTGGCTCCTCTCGATGTGAAGGAGCAGCGGATTTACTTTGAGTCCCTCCCGGATGGCAGAGCTTCTCACCCTATCTCTAAGGGAGAGCCCCGCCACACGGCGGAGGAAACTCATTTCGGCCGCTTGTACCCGTGATCTCATCCTTTCGGTCATGACCCAAAGCTCATGACCATAGGTGAGGATGGGAACGTAGATCGACCGGTAAATTGAGAGCTTTGCCTTCCGGCTCAGCTCCTTCTTCACCACAATTTTACAAATTTACAAAATAATAATAATACGACTCCTTTAATGCGCCCTATAGTCCGGTATGCTAATATAGTAATAAAAGATAAAGAATAGCCCATTCATCGGCAGGGCGCCTTTTAATCCGGTGCGCAACTGGCCTCCAGCGTATGTATCAGTGAGACTGCAAGTACGCGACTCTTACACCATTTCGTCACACCTAGTGTGACAAAATTATTCTCTGCCTTTAACCCATCGCTCTTGATCACCCCCTGGGAGGTGAGAGGAGCAGTGAGCAGCAGCTCTGCCCGCGCCCGGGAATCATTTTTGGTGATAAAACCCCCACGCTTGATGCGGAGTGTCAAGCGGGGGGGGGGGGGTATAAAGGATCCCATTTTTGTAGTCTTTGGTATGACTCGGCCGGGGTTTGAACTCACAACCTACCGATCTCAGGGCGGACACTAGCCACTAGGCCACTGAAAAGGTGGATAATTAAAAGGGATAGATTGAAATTGACACACCCATGGATCATGTTTTGTTTTGGTCATGTTCGGTTTGGTTTTTTGGACATTTGGTTCTGTCTTTTCACTTTCTGGTTTGTTTTGTTACCATAGCTACTCATTAGTTTCCCCTAGTCGCGCCCCGATCATCAGCCTCTCATTACCACTGCTACTATTTAAGGATTTTACTTTCTGTCCATCAGTCTGGGATTTTTGCATGTGCTTGCCTTCATGCCTTCACGATTACCTGCTACGCACCCTGCTATCCTAGTGTTTTTATTTTAGTTGTTCATAGTTCTGCCACAGTGCAAGTTTAAGTTTATAGTTTATCGTCTTTCATGCCATCGAGCAGGTGTTTTGTTTTCCTGTTTGTATTTTTGTAGCCAAGCTTTGTACCTCTTTGTGAGCGCCCTTAGTTCGATTATTTTTGTATTTAGTATTCAAATAAACCATGTACTTACACTCTCGTTTGGCTCGTCCCGTATCCTCTCTGCATCGAAGAAGCAAAAATAACCACAGTCCAGGCTTGACACAAATGTAGGGATGTCCGATAATATTGGACTGCCAATATTATCGGCCTATAAATGCTTTAAAATGTAATATCAGAAATTATCTGTATTGGTTTCAGAATTATCGGTATTGGTTTGAAGAAGTAAAATGTATGACTTTTTAAAACACCGCTGTGTACAAGGACATAAGGAGAGGTACAATAAACCTTAAAGGCACTTCCTTTGCATGCCGGCCCAGTCACATAATATCTACGGCTTTCCACACATACAAGTGAATGCATTGCATACTTGGTCAACAGCCATACAGGTCACACTGAGGGTGGCCGTATAAACAACTTTAACACCGTTAAAAATATGTGCCACACTGCGAACCCACACCAAAAACATTTCGGGAGAACATCCACACCGTAACACAACATAAACACAACAGAACAAATCCCCAGAACCCCTTTCAGCACTAACTCTTCTGGGATGCTACAATATACATCCCCCCCCGCCACTCCCAGGCTGCTGTTTTGAGGCATGTTAGAAAAAATTATGCACTTTGTGACTTCAATAATAAATATGGCAGTGCCATCTTAAAGTACCAATGATTGTCACACAGACACTAGGTGTGGCGAAATGTGTCCTCTGCATTTGACCCATCCCCTTGTTCACCCCCTGGGAGGTGAGGGGAGCAGTGGGCAGCAGCGGTGCCGCCCCCGGGAATCATTTGTGGTGATTTAACCCCCAATTCCAACCCTTGATGCTGAGTGCCAAGCAGGGAGGTAATGGGTCCCATTTTTATAGTCTTTGGTATGACTCGGCCGGGTTAGCATTTTTTTCCATAACTTGAGTTGAATTATTTTGGAAAAACCTCATTTCATTGTTTATTGCATCCAGCGGGGCATCACAACAATATCAGGCATAATAATATGTTGATATCGATATCGGTTAATATCGCAATCGGTAACTAAGAGTTGGACAATATCGGAATATCGGATACCAGCAAAAAAAAGTCATTATTGGACATCTTTATTAAAACGCATTCATTAAGATGCAGTCATCAAAAGATGGCGAGCCATATATTCCTTATACCTGTGCTCGATTGTGTTGGTTCAGTCCAGTATTTCGGTCAGGCTTTCCCCTGACAGTTTGTCCATGCTTTAATGTTTTCCTCTGCATTTGTCTGTTTCCTCTGTGTTTAGTATCTCCTGTCTTTAGTTCCTGTCTACTGCTCTTATTTTGTCAGCTTTCTGTCTTATTCCCTGAGTGCTGTGTTCCTCCTCAGCTGCGGCTGATTGGCACCTGGCCACACCTGTTGCCAATCAGCCTGCTCCTATTTGTACCTGCTTTGTCTTGTGTCAGTTGCTGGATCATTGTATTGTATTGTCATTTGTATTGTCGTTGCCTCATATCACTCTTGTGTCTTTGCTACTTGTCGTGTCTGGCATCATTTTAGCTATTACCTGTCGTGCTACATCTTCTTCTGGTCGTCGTAGCGGTAAGCTGTTTTTGTTAGCCATTAGCTATTCCCAGTTTTTCTGTTTGTTATCCTCTAGCTTCCATGCTAAAGTTCCGTTTTGTTTTCTAGCTTCCAGTGCTAGCTCCCTTAGTTTGTTATTCCGCCCACGTGCGTGCTTTTTGTTTGTTCTTGTGTAGTTTTAATTAAATCATGTTTTCCTGCTCAATGCCTGCCTCCTTCTCTGCATCTTGGGGTTCATCACCAACTAACTCTGACAATTTCACACTTTGCTTTGTTGTGTGTCTCCCAGTCTATTCCCATCATCTCGTCCATCGCGTGGTACATCTCCGTCGTGCCGGTGCTCATCATTCTCTCCGTGAAAGGCATGAAGGACCTCATTAACGACATGGTGAGACCGCCAGCTCTACTTGAATTCCCCTGGGCAGGTCCCTGAACACACCATCCAAAATATATGAGCACCGCCGTGCATGGGTTTACACACTCTTTTTTTTTTTTCCCTCTTCTCCCTCGTCCTCATTGACTCCTCGTCCTCTCCTCATTGACCAAACTAGTCATCCCAGTAGCATTACTTCCCTCCCCGCTCTCATTAAAGCTATTGCTCTTAAATGCAAGGGTGATGTTTTGCATGCAGAATTCTCCGGTTGAGTGCATCACTGAGTTACGGCCATTAGGAGCCCCGGCTGAAACGCTTGCTTGACCCCTCTCTATTGACTAATCATTTAGCAAGGGTGTAAATCTCCGGGCTGGTGTCACCGCCGGGCCGCCGTAATGGCGTCTCTACTTTCCCCTGTCCAGCCTCTTCTTTTCCCTCTGTGTCCATCACTACCTTTCCCCTCTGGTAATATCATCACCCTCTCTCACCTCACCTCTCCTCGGTGGTTTCCAGGCAAGGAGAGGCAGTGACTCTGCGATCAACTCCCGACCCTGTGACGTGCTCGTCTCCCAGAGGTGAGGACAAAGACGGAGGGGTGATCCTCCCAGGACTCGGCACTTTGAAACAGCCTTCTAATGAAGCTCTAATGAAGTGTGAATGAGTGAAACCGACGGTGGTCTCTCCAGAGCGCAGCGCCAAGCATTTTTCACGGAAAACAAGAGACGAGATCGAGCGATCTCTCGGCGTGACATTTGATCATTTGATTGATTCAGAGAGTGGTTCAGTGTCAATGCTGAACAAAAAAAAAAAAAAAATCACCTAATACAGGTGTCGGGAACCTTTTGGGCTGAGAGAGCCATGGAAGCCAAATACTTTAAATGTATTTCCGTGAGAGCCATATCATATTTTTTAACACTGAATCTAACTAAATCCCATCTTGTTATTTTTAATTACACTTTTGTTCTGAAACTAACCATCCATCCATCCATTTTTCTACCGCTTATTCCCTTTTGGGGCCGCGGGGGGCGCTGGCGCCTATCTCAGCTACAATCGGGCGGAAGGCGGGGTACACCCTGGACAAGTCGCCACCTCATCGCAGGGCCAACACAGATAGACAGACAACATTCACACTCACATTCACACACTAGGGCCAATTTAGTGTTGCCAATCAACCTATCCCCAGGTGCATGTCTTTGGAGGTGGGAGGAAGCCGGAGTACCCGGAGGGAACCCACGCATTCACGGGGAGAACATGCAAACTCCACACAGAAAGATCCCGAGCCTGGATTTGAACCCAGGACTGCAGGACCTTCGTATTGTGAGGCAGACGCACTAACCCCTCTGCCACCGTGAAGCCCCTGAAACTAACCAATAATAAATAAAATACTTCTTACCATGAATGCGACTTCTTGAACAGTAGATATTTTGACACTGTGATTACCAGCGTAATTAGGTAGGTAGGTAGGTATTGTTATTGGCCAAGTACAACTTTGTTGATTGACTGATTGACTTGATTAGACAAACAAACAGTGTTTAGGGTCACAGAACAGCTACGGGGGAAAAAAATCCAGAGCAAAGCATATATACGTATCACGACATACAACTCCAGACTTGCAACAGAGCGGGGGAGTGGGGGATACGGTGGCAGGCTGCAGCTCTTCAGGCACTGCCCAGCCATCCATCACCCCTAAGGGATTCGCATCAAGGGTGTTCAATGAATTATTCATTACTTATCGTGTTCAGGAATGTCAGCTAAGATTTATCTTGAGAGCCAGATGCAGTCATCAAAAGAGCCACACCTGGCTCGAGAACCATAGGTTGCCTACCCCTGACCTAATAAAACAACACAACACAATAAAACTACAACCCTGGCATTTAAGGATGGAACAAAACATGATATAATTGCAATCCTACTAATGCTACTTTGAATAAACAAAAAACGTGTAAAAGTCGAGACCACCACGTTATTGTGCCTTCCGGAAATAAAATACAAATATTTTGTGAATGCTGGGACACGGTTATGTAGAAATAGCGATGCATCAGCTCCACGCTCTTTTAATGTCTTCCATATCCTCTGTGTTCTTTCAATGTTTCCCTCTTGTTTTCATGTTGTTATGGTCTCCAAAAAAATAAGAATCCAAGTGCGGATCAGTAAAAAAACCTCTATTTAACAACCAAAAATCACTGGAGAAAATGCAAACCCCGTTTCCATATGAGTTGGGAAAATGTGTTAGATGTAAATATAAGCAGAATACAATGATTTGCAAATCATTTTCAACCCATACTCAGTTGAATATGCTACAAAGAAAACATATTTGATGTTCAAACTGATTAACATTTTATTTTTTTTGCAAACAATCATTAACTTTAGAATTTGATGCCAGCAACACGTGGCAAAGAAGTTTGGAAAGGTGACAAATACTGATAAAGTTGAGGAATGCTCATCAGACACTTATTTGGAACACCCCACAGGTGTGCAGGCTAATTGAGAACAGGTGGGTGCCATGATTGGGTATAAAAACAGCTTCTCAAAAAATCCAAAGTCTTTCATAAGAAAGGATGGGGCGAGGTACGCCCCTTTGTCCACAATTGCGTGAGCAAATAGTCAAACAGTTTAAGAACAACGTTTCTCAAAGTGCAATTGCAAGAGATTTTGTGATTTCAACATCTACGGCCCATAATATCATCAAAAGGTTCAGAGAATCTGGAGAAATCCCTTCACGTAAGCGGCGTGGCCGGAAACCAACATTGAATGACCGTGACCTTCGATCCCTCAGACGACACTGTATCAAAAACCGACATCAATCTCAAAAGGATATCAGGCTCAGGAACACTTCAGAAAACCACTGTCACTAAATACAGTTTGTCGCTATATCTGTTAGTGCAAGTTAAAGTTCAACTATGCAAAGCGAAAGCCATTTATCAACAACATCCAGAAACGCCGCTGGCTTCTCTGGGCCCGAGATCCCAACTCATATGGAAACGGAGTTTGTAACACAGTAGTAACGAAAAATCAGAAGTCTGTCCCCCACCTGAGGAAATACAAAAAACAGAAATCACACAGGGTTCAGGGCAAAGGTCAGAGTAAGTGAGCTCAGGCTGGATTGTACGGCAGGCAACTGGCTGGGTGGAGATCCAGGGTTTAAGTCAGGTGGTTGATTAGAAGCAGGTGGGCTTGGATGACTGGTAGCACACCTGCAACTGATGACGAGGTAGGGAATTTAGAGACACAAGAGGAGAAAAAAAAAGGCAGGAGAACTGCCCTCATGACGCATGAGTTTTTTTACTTTTTTTCTTGTGGACTTTTTGTTCCTGCACTGCAACCACGTCATGTGCCCATTGTGGCTTGAATAAAGTCCTTTCCTATTCTAAAATGCTACAGGACATCCACCCCTAATCTGTATTCCAGACCGCTATTGTACAAAAACAAAATATTTTTGTGCCAATGCTGACAGACAAATGTGCGTACTAATGCTGCATGAACTTAAAAAATGTGTGAATGTTGAAAGACGGCCACAACAAATATGAAGAGTAAAAAAATAAATAAATAAGTAGCTGTTTGACGAAAGATCAAGCATGTGTTAATGCTCAGAGTTAAGCATTTACAAAACCCCAAACCAGAGAAGTTGGCACGTTGTGTAATGAATAAAATAAAAACAGAATGCAATGATTTGCAAATCCTTTTCAGCTTATATTCAATTGAATAGACTGCAAATACAGGATATTTAATGTTCGAACTTTAATGGCAGCAACAAATTGCAAAAAAGTTGGCACAGGGGCATTTTCACCACTGTCTTACATGGCCTTTCCTTTTAACAACACTCAGTAAACCTTTGAGAACTGAAGAAACCAATTTTTGAAGCTTTATAGGTGGAATTATTTCCCATTCTTGCTTGATGTGCAGCTTAAGTTGTTCAAAAGTCTGAGTTCTATGTTGTCATATTTTAGGATTCATATTTTGTCCCCACATTTTCAATGGGAGACAGGTCTGGACTACAGGCAGGCCAATCTAGTACCTGCACTCTTTTACTATGAAGCCACGCTGTTGTAACACGTGGCTTGGCATTGTCTTGCTGAAATAAGCAGGGGCGTCCATGATAACATTGCTTGGATGGCAGCATATGTTACTCCAAAACCTGTATGTACCTTTCAGAACTAGTACACCCCCATACCATCACAGATGCTGGCTTTTGAACTTTGCACCTATAACAGTCCGGATGGTTCTTTTCCTCTTTGTTCTAGAGGACAATATGGCCACAGTTTCCCAAAAATATTTAAAATGTGTACTTGTCAGACCACAAACCACTTTTCCACTTTGCATCAGTCCATCTTCAATGAGCTCGGGCCCAGAGAAGCCGGCAGCGTTTCTGGGTGTTGTTGATAAATGGCTTTTGCTTTGCATAGTAGAGTTTTAACTTGCACTTACAAATGTAGTGACGAACTGTACTTACTGAAAGGTGTTTTCTGAAGTGTTCCTGAGCCCATGGGGTGATATCCTTTACACACTGATGTCGCTTTTTGATGTAGTACCACCTGAGGGATTAAAGGTCCGTAATATCATCGCTTACATGCAGTGATTTCTCCAGATCGTCTGAACCTTTTGATGATATTACAAACCGTAGATGGTGAAATCCCTAAATTCTTTGCAATAGCTCATTGAGAAATGTTGTTTCTAAACCTTTCCACAATTTGCTCAGTATTTGTTCACAAAGTGCTGACCATCGCCCCATCCTTGTTTGTGAATGACTGAGCATTTCATGGAAGCTGCTTTTATACCCAATCACGTCACCCAACTGTTCCCAATCCGCCTGTTCACCAGTGGGGTGTTCCAAATAAGTGTTTGATGAGCATTACTCAACTCTCTCAGTTTTTTTTTTTTTTTTTAATGTTGCAGGCATCAAATTCCAAATGAGCTAATATTTGCAGAAAATAACAAAGTTTTCCAGTTCAAAAGTTAAGTATCTTGTCTTTGCAGTCCATTCAGTTGAATATAGGTTAAAAACGTTTTACAAATCATTGTATTCTGTTTTTATTTACGATTTACACAAGGTGCCAACTTCACGGGGTTCGGGGGTTTGTATTATGTTGCATAAAAAAATAACTATTTAAAAAAAAGAAAATGCTGAAAGATGGTCACTCCAAAAAACAAACATAAACAAATATATACATCACGTATTGTGCTTAAACTAAATGTAATTGTGCCAATGCTGAGAGACAAACATTCCTACTAATGTGTGAATGCACAGAGACAAGCTTTATTAGTTATATATTTGTTCATAGATAATGGGGAAGAAAAGTAAATGTGGAGAGACGATAACAATAATCAAATACATAAAAAATAAATGGGCTTCACGGTGGCAGAGGGGTTAGTGCGTCTGCCTCACAATACAAAGTTCCTGCAGTCCTGGGTTCAAATCCAGGCTCGGGATCTTCCTGTGTGGAGTTTGCATGTTCTCCCCGTGAATGCGTGGGTTCCCTCCGGGTACTCCGGCTTCCTCCCACCTCCAAAGACATGCACCTGGGGATAGGTTGATTGGCAACACTTAATTGGCCCTAGTGTGTGAATGTGAGAGTGAATGTTGTCTGTCTATCTGTGTTGGCCCTGCGATGAGGTGGCGACTTGTCCAGGGTGTACCCCGCCTTCCGCCCGGTTGTAGCTGAGATAGGCGCCAGCGCCCACTCACGACCCCAAAAGGGAATAAGCGGTAGAAAATGGATGGATGGATGGTAACAATTTAACATGGGGGAACACAGATTAACTATTAATTAGTTGCTTATTAACATGCAAATTAATAACATATTTGCTCCTAATCAGTAATTAATGCCTTATTCTGCATGGCCGTATTAAACAACCAGTAAGCCATTAATTAAGAGTCTTCCCTCAATAACCTCAGAATTATTGCTTAATAGTAACCCTAACCCTTATTTGTTCCCCTAGTGTCCAAATAACCCTAAATTAAGTCTGTGTTACTTTAATAAGCAAGTAATAAATGGTGAATATGTTCCCCATACTAAAGTGTTACCAAAAATACACATTTTGCTGTTTGGCATGACTGCTGAGAGACAAACATTCTACTAATAACAATTGATGTAAACAATAGCAACTTTTTCTGTAAGAAAATCGTGTCCATTAGAGCAGGGGTCGGCAACCCGCGGCTCTTTAGCGCCGCCTAGTAGCTCTCTGGAGCTTTTTCAAAAATATATGAAAAATGGAAATGATGAGGGGGAAAAAATATATATATTTTTTTAATAACGGTTTCTTTAGGAGGATAAACATGACACAAATCTCCCTAATTGCTATAAAGCACACTGTTTATATTAAACATGCTTCACTGATTCGAGTATTTGGCGAGCGCCGTTTTGTCCTACTAATTTTGGCGGTCCTTGAACGCACCGTGATTTGTTTACATGTGTAACGTTCTCCGACTCTCTAAAACAGGGGTGCCCACACTTTTTCTGCAGGCGAGCTACTTTTCAATTGACCAACTCGAGGGGATCTACCTCATTTATATATATCATTTATATTTATTTATTTATGAAAGAGACATTTTTGTAAACAAGTTAAATGTGTTTAATGATAATACAAGCATGTGTAACACATATAGATGTCTTTCTTTCACAAAGACAAGAATATAAGTTGGTGTATTACCTGATTCTGATGACTTGCATTGATTGGAATCAGACAGTAATGATGATAATGCCCACATTTTCAAATGGAGGAGAAAAAAAGTTGTCCTTTCTGTACAATACCACATGAAAGTGGTTGGTTTTTGGCATCTAATTCATCCAGCTTCCATACACTTTATAAGAAAAACATTGGCGGCAAATTCCATAGCTTGCTTGATTGACATTCACGGCACCCGAGGGTCTTGTGAGATGACGCTGGCTGCTGCCAGTTCATTATTATGAAAAAATGACAGAGAGGAAGGCGAGAAACACTTTTTATTTCAACAGACTTTCGCGCCGTCCCTTCCGTCAAAACTCTAAAGGCCGACTGCACATTTCCTATCTTCACAATAAAAGCCCTGCTTCATGCTGCCTGCGCTAACAAAATAAGAGTCTCGGAAAGCACATCACTTGTGCACGCCAGCTTTCCGAGACTGTATTTAGTTAGCGCAGGCAGCATGAAGCAGGGCTTTTATTGTGAAGATAGGAAATGTGCAGTCGGCCTTTGGAGTTTTGACGGAAGGTACGGCGTGAGAGTCTGTTGAAATAAAAAGTGTTTCTCGCCTTCCTCTCGGTCATATTTTAATAATAATGATCTTGCAGCAGCCAGCGTCATCTCACAAGACCCTCTGGTACCGTGAATGTCATTTAAGTGATGTCTTGGTGAAGATTGATCATCACTAATTTTTAGGTCTATTTTTTTTAAAAGCCTGGCTCGAGATCAACTGACACACCCCCCGCGGTCGACTGGTAGCTCGCGATCGACGTAATGGGCACTCCTGCTCTAAGAGGTGTTTTATGCCACTTCTTTTTCTGTCTCATTTTGTCCACCAAACTTATAACGTGAGTTTTGTTGATGTTATCGACTTATGTGGAGTGTGCTAATCAGACATATTTGGTCACTGCATGACTGCAAGCTAATCGATTCTAAACATGCTAATTAGGCTAGCTGTATGTACACATTGCATCATTATGCCTCATTTGTAGGTATATTTGAGCTCATTTAGTTTCCTTTAAGTCCTCATAAAACTACACTGTCTGTATGTAATACTGATTTTAATGTTTTGCGGCTCCAGACGGATTTGTTTTTGTATTTTTTGGTCCAATATGGCTCTTTTAACATTTTGGGTTGCCGACCCCCGCATTAGAGGGATTTCAATGACATTTGTGATGTTTCATCCATGTTTTGTTTTTAAAGGCCTACTGAAACCCACTACTACCCACCACTCAGTCTGATAGTTTATATATCAATGATGAAATATCAAAATTGCAACACATGCCAATACGGCCAGTTTTTACGGGAGTTTTTTCTTGAATACGTCGTGTAATGATGACGTGTACGCTTGACGTCACAGGCTGTTAGAGAATATGAGCGCTGCACACACACACAGCTAAAAGTCGTCTGCTTTAACCGCATAATTACACAGTATTTTGGAGATCTGTGTTGCTGAATATTTTGCAATTTGGTAAATTAATATTGGAGAAGTCAAAGTAGAAAGCTTTAGCCTTTAGCCACGGTGATTCCTTGTTTAAAATTCACAGAGGTAAAACTTTACTATGGATCACAGCAAACATGGATCCCAACCGAATGTCAACCAGCAGGTTTCAGTGAGAAAATTGTGGTAAAAAGTCGCTTCTTACCGGATATCAGCTGAGCTTGTGCCGCCCATACAGCTGCCGTCGACTTCCCTGAGACACTGCGCGTCAACACACCCGTGGACACACCCCTCCGACTATCAGGTACTGTTAAACTCACTAAAACACTAGCAACACAATAGAAAGATAAGGGATTTCCCATAAATATCTTCGTAAATGTCTCTAAAAACATCAGAATTTGTCCCAATGCAATCGCGTTTTTTTTTTTTTACTTGTTTTTTTTTTCATTTTGTTTTTTTTTCTAGTCCGTCGCTATCAATATCCTCAAACACAAATCTTTCATCCTCGCTCAAATTAATGGGGAAATTGTCGTTTTCTCTGTCCGAATAGCTCTTTTTGTTGGAGGCTCCCATTAAAAACAATGTGAATATGTGAGGAGCCGTCAACATGTGACATCATCGTCTGCGACTCCCGGTAGAGGCAGGGCTTTTCTCTTAGCACCGAAAGTTGCGAACTTTATCGTGGATGTTCTCTACTAAATCCTTTCAGCAAAAATATGGCAATATCGCGAAATGATCAAGTATGACACATAGAATGGACCTGCTATCCCCGTTTAAATAAGAAAATCTCATTTCAGTAGGCCTTTAATACACCAATCAATTTTGGGGGCATGTTTCAGCATTCACACTAAATAGTCTTATAATAAAATATCTTTGATTGATTGAGTGATTGAAACTTTTATTAGTAGATTGCACAGTTCAGTACATATTCCGTACAATTGACCACTATACGTTTTTCAACTTGTTTAAGTCAGGGTCCATGTTAATGAAGCCATGGTAAAATTCATCTATAAACAATCACACCAGTGAGTTTTTCTATCACATTTTTGCCATTTTTTTCCGTTTTTTTTCTACCCATTTGTGTCTCATGTTTTTGCCGTCTGTTTGCAGTTTCATTACGGCACAGTGGAAGGATTTGTGTGTGGGAGACATTGTGCGCATCCACAAAAACCAAATCATTCCCGTGAGCTGCTCATTCCATAATAATAATTATTTCTAAAAAAAGACAGGACATAAGCACTGTTTGTTTATTATGTTGACTCTCAGGCAGACCTTCTGCTCCTGTGCAGTTCCGAGCATCAGAGTCTGTGTTATGTGGAGACAGCTGACATTGACGGGTAAGATTTGCATGCAAAATGTATTGAAAATAATAATAATGATAATTATATACATTATTTTTACTCACACAGCGAGACAAACCTGAAGTACAGACAAGCTCTGGATGGAACACACCACGTCTTAACCTCTCACCCTGCAGATGGAAGGCTGGCCAACTTCGACGGTAATAGACCATCCCCCCCTTTTATGGTTTAAAAAAAAAAAAAAAGTCATATTTTGAATTCCTAGGTGTCGTTCTCTGTGAGGAGCCCAACGATCGCTTGTACACCTTCAGGGGACAGCTCCACTGGCGGAGGCAATGTCTCCCGCTGGACAACGAGCACATCCTGCTGAGGGGGACGGTGCTGCGGAACACGCTGTACGCTTACGGCTTGGTCATATACACCGGTAAATGTACCCCGATTTCACCTCAAAGGACACAACATTAGGTACACCTCCCGCGGATCCCAGACGAAGGGCAACGCATCCTTAGTTCACCTCCAATCGCCTCAAAGGCAAATTTGAGTTGAATACATTACCCTGCTAATTATGCGGCCGACTGAAATCCGGGTCATCTAAACGTCTCGTACATCGCACACTTCTCCAGTCTTTTAAAGTGATCATTGATCGGATATTACCGCCCTGACCCTGTCACTTCTTCCATAGATGGCTTTTACACCATTTATTGCACACGTTACCTCTCCGTACGAAACCGGTTGTAAAAATGGATTGATTGTTGTGTATGAGTGGCAGGAAGAAAAGCTCACGCTCACTTGGGAGTGAAGTGATTTCACCCACCTGTTGGGTTACATGTATGCATGTTTAGACACAGTAGGAATGGAATTCATATGGCCCCATTGGTCACGGTTTACCTGACACATGAAACGTGACTGTGGAGGGGGGGCGTGGCCTGCTGACCAGCAGCGAAGCGGGGTGTGCCTGGACCGGCTGCGAGATCAGCGACAGGTGCGTAGATGGCCCTCCTGGGCCTGCTTGTCTGATCACCTGTCGCTCTGTTAAAAGGCAGCAGCCGGGGAGGAGAGTGTGGGGATGTTTGTTGGACCGAAGAACCCAGAGGAGGTAAACTTCTATGATGACGTAATTGGGGGAGGTGCACTATCCCCTTTAGCCGCCAGATGACAGTAGAGTGTTGGATATCTTGAAATGTGTTTTGCAGCATTCCCAACTATGACCAGAGTCAGTTGCTATGCAGTGTGGCTCTTTCCATCATTTTCAGTAGACTGTATTGCAAAATGACTACAGAGGAATGGAATTCATACGGCCCTATTCGTCAGGGTTTACCTGACGCACGAAACGTGACGTATTGGGAGTGGTGCACATTCCACTTTAGTCGCCAGATGGCAGTAGAGGGTTGGATATATTACAATGGGTTTTGCGGCATTCCTAACTTTGACCGCAGCGTCGGTTGCTATGTAGTGCGGCGCTTTCCATCATTTTCAATAGACTGTACTGCACAATGTTTACAGTAGGAAGGGAATTCATATGGCCTCATTGGTCACGGTTTACCTGACACATGAAAAGTGACGTAATAGGGGGTGGTCCACTATCCACTTTAGCCGCCAGATGGCAGTAGAGTGTTGGCTATCTTAAAATTGATTTTGTGGTAATTCCAACTCTGACCACAGAGTTGGTTGCTATGTAGAGTGGCGCTTTCCATCATTTTTAGTAGACTGTACTGCACAATGTTTACAGTAGGAAGGGAATTCATATGGCCTCATTGGTCACGGTTTACCTGACACATGAAAAGTGATGTAATAGGGGGTGGTCCACTATCCACTTAAGCCGCCAGATGGCAGTAGAGTGTTGGATATCTTAAAATGGGTTTTGCGGCCTTCCCAACTTTGACCACAGAGTCAGCTGCTATGTAGTGCGGCACTTTCCATCATTATCAGTAGACTGTATTGCAAAATGATTATAGTAGGAATGGAATTCATATTCATGTCAGGGTTTACCTGACACGCGGAACTTGACATAATTGGGAGTGGTCCACTATCCCCTTTAGCCGCCAGATGGCAGTAGTGTGTTGGATATCTTAAAATGGGTTTTGCGGCATTCCCAACTTTGACCACAGAGTCGGTTGCTATGTAGAGTGGTGCTTTCCATCATTTTCAGTAGACTGTATTGCAAAATAATTAACCCCTCCCACCCCATTTCTCTCACGCAAGATCCGCCCAGGAATGGGGTCAAATGAAATCCTTACCTATGAATAAGTACAAAACCCAAAACCAGTGAAGTTGGCCCGTTGTGTAAATTGTACATAAAAACAGAGTGGAATGTTTTGCAAATCCTTTTAAACCTATCTTCAATTGAATAGACTGCAAAGACAAGATACTTAATGTTCGAACTGGTAAACTTTGTTATTGAGAGCAAATATTAGCTCATTTAGAAATTTGATGCCTGCAACATGTTTCAAAAAAGCTGGCACAAGTGGCAAAAAAGACTGAGAAAGTTGAGGAATTCTCATCAAAAACTTATTTACAACATCCCACAGGTGAACATGCTAATTGGGAACAGGTGGGTGCCATGATTGGGTATTAAAGCAGCTTCCATGAAAAGCTCAGTCCTTCACAAACAAGGAAGGGGCGAGGGTCACCACTTTGTGAACAAATGCGAATTGTCCACCAATTTAAGAACAACATTTCTCAATAAGCTATTGCAAGGAATTTAGAGATTTCATCATCTACGGTCGGTCCGTACTATCATCAAAAGGTTCAGAAAATCTGGTCAATTCACTGCACGTAAGCGGGAACGCCCGTGACCTTCGATCCCTCAGGTAGTACTGCATCAAAAAGCAACATCACTGTGTAAAGGATATCACCACATGGGCTCAGGAACACTTCAGAAAATCATTGTCAGTAATTCTAGGTTTGTAGCTACATCTGTAAGAGCAAGTTTAAACTTTAATATGTAAAGCAAAAGCTATTTATCAACAACATCCAGAAACGCCGCTAGATTCGCTAGGCCCGAAATCATCTAAGATGGACTGATGCAAAAAGGAAATGTGTTCTGTGGTCTGACAAATTCACATTTCAAATTGTTTTTGGAAACTGTGGACGTCGTGTCCTCCGGACCAAAGAAAAAAAGAACCATCCGGACTGTTTTTTGGTGCAAATTTCAAAAGCCAGTTTCTGTGATGGTATGGGGGTGTATTAGTGCCAGAGGCATGGGTAGCTTACACATCCGTGAAGGTACCATTAATGCTGAAAGGTACATACAGGTTTTGGAGCAACATATGTTGCCATCCAAGCAACGTTATCATGGACGCCCCTGCTTATTTCAGCAAGACAATGCCATGCCATGTATTACAACAGCATCGTTTCATAGTAAAAGAGTGCGAGTACTAGACTGGCCTGCCTGTAGTCCAGTGTGTGGCACAATATTAAGCAATATTAAGCCTAAAATACCACAACAGAGACCCCGGACTGTTGAACAACTTAAGCTGTACATCAAGCAAGAATGGGAAAGAATTCAACCTGAAAAGCTTCAAAAATTGGTCTCCTCAATTCCCAAACGTTTATTGAGTGTTGTTAAAAGGAAAGACCATGTAACACAGTGGTAAAAATGCCCCTGTGCCAACTTTTTTTGCAATGTGTTGCCATTAAATTAAAAGTTAATGATTATTTGCAAAAAAACAAACAAGTTTCTGAGTTCGAACATTAAATATCTAGTCTTTGCAGTCTATTCAATTGAATATAAGTTGAAAAGGATTTGCAAATCATTGTATTCTGTTTTTATTTACGAATTACACAACATGCCGAACTTCACTGGTTTGGGGTTTTGTATTTTATTGGCTAGCGCTACATCAATATGTTTAATCCGTCCTCTCAGGTACAGACACAAAGATTCTGAGGAACTGCGGAAAACTGCGGAAAAAGGGAACTCGGGTGGAAAAAGTTCTCAACCGAGCGGTGATCGGGGTGAGTATCTTTTACCTGAAGGTAAACAATCGGGGTGGTGGAAAAATCGATTCGAATACGAATCGCGATTCTCACGTTGTGCGATTCAGAATCGATTCTCTTTTTTTTTTTTTTTATCTTTTTTTTTTTTTATCAATCCAACAAAGCAATACACAGCAATACCATAACAATGCAATCCAATTCCAAAACCAAACCTGACCCAGCAACACTCAGAACTGCAATAAACAGAGCAATTGAGAGGAGACACAAACACAACACAGAACAAACCAAAAGTAGTTAAACAAGAATTATTATCAACAACAGTATCAATATTAGTTATAATTTCAGCATAGCAGTGATTAAAAATCCCTCATTGACATTATTATTACACATTTATAAAAATTTAAAAAAAAGAACAATAGTGTCACAGTGGCTTACACTTGGATCACATCTCATAAGCTTGACAACACACTGTGTCCAATGTTTTCACAAAGATAAAATAAGTCTTGTTTTTCGTTTGTTTAATAGTTAAAACAAATTGACATTATTGCAATCAGTTGATAAAACATTGTCCTTTACAATTATAAAACCTTTTTTAAAATAATCTATTACTCTGCTAGCATGTCAGCAGACTGGGGTAGATCCTGCGGAAATCCTATGTATTGAATGAATACAGAATCCTTTTGAATCGGACAAATATCGTTTTAGAATCGAGAATCACATTGAATCAAAAAAATCAATTTATTATTGAATCGTGACCCCAAGAATTGATATTGAATCGAATCGTGGGACACCCAAAGATTCGCAGCCCTAGTAAACAACATTATGAATTATCTATTGAGATACTGTATGTACTGGGGCAGTCAAACGGGTGAAATATTTAATCACGTTTAATCACTTGTTTTACATTAACTCGAAATTAATCGCAGACAAATAGAAGTTTTGTGTCTTTAATGACCTTTTGAAGTTTTGACATGATCAACGTTGGACTCTACTCTATGCAAATGTATTAAACACAATACTTTTTTTAAACAGCGCAACACAAAATGGACACAAACACTCTCTATGTCCCACACTATGGTCGGAGTGGGACTCGTTTTCAGCCCTGGAATTTAATGCCTCACTTTGGATCATTAACTGACCTATTATAATAGGTCTGTCATATAATATAATATATTTGTCATGATCCGTGATCCGGATCATGTTTTGTTTAGTTATGTTCTGTTAGTTTTGGACTCCCTTAGTTCCTGTTTTGTGCACTTTGGGTGTTTGTTTTGGTTTTCATGGGTACTAATTGGTTTCACCTGCCTCTGATTAGTGCTGTGCATGTTCACCTGCTGCTGAGCACTAATCAAAGAGCTATTTATTCATATTGCTCGCCACAGTCGGTGTGGCTTCATTGTTTTGAAGGATGCAACTGTCACTTTGGTATATTCCTGTTCTTGATTCTGAGCTAAGTTGTTACCTTAGCTTCCCGTGCGATCGGCACGTTTCTCCTTTGTTTGATTCTGTCTTTTTGGTACCTCTATGATTAATAAATCATCTCCTACCTCACCCTGCCGCTCGGAGCCGTCCGTTTTGCATTCCGGTAGAACAAACCTCAACACAAAAAAACATGTCCAATTTAGAGAAAATGTGGTTTTCATCACATTGTAAATTTATTTCAACATGAGTTCAAGTGAAAATATTCAACATATCCAAAATAAAAGTTTCCCCAGACTTAACTGATTTTAGCACATTTGGTTGGTAAAGAATATTTTGCCAAGAAATTCAGATTGATTTAATGACGCAATGTGGAGGGAGTTATATCTCACAGTGTTGTCATCCTATTGCGCTTTATATTCTCTATCTACTTGTGTGCACCTATAGGCTGTAAACAATTCAGAATAAAATTAATTAAGTACTTAAAAAATTTGCATGAACTCGTTATTATTGCGTGAACTTGAACGGGCCTCTTATGTTCCAAAATATACCGCATAATCCACATGTGAATAATTTAAATACAGTCTATTATACAGCATTATTCACATGTGAATAATATAATTATAGTCTATTACTCAGCATTATTCACATGTGAATAATATAAATACAGTCTCTTTTACTATATATAGTCTATTTAAAGCAGGGGTGTCCAAAGTGCGGCCCGGGGGTCATTTGCAGCCCGCAGCTAATCGTTTACCGGCCCGCCACACATTCTGCAAAAATTGCAAAATTGATAGTATTGCAAAAATAAATAAAAGCACATTTAAAAAAAGTGGAATGAGGTGAAATCTAATTGGCAATGTTGACACAAAGCTGCTATGCAGGCATTTTTTTTTTTCCTTTTGCCTTTATTTTCCTTTTTTTTCCATTGCTCAAAAAAATAGTAATAAAAAGGACAAAAAAATCTATGTCATAATGAATTATTACTTAAAAATTGTCACTTTAAAATGTTTTATGTGGAAAAAATATGGCGTATGTTGTGTGGTTGCCATATAAAAACATCAAAGTTTTGACAAAAGAGCATAAAACACACAAAATAATAGTTCAAACTTAAAATCGACAGATATATCGGAAGTTTATCTTTAAATTTAAGTGTGCAAAGTAAAAAAAAAAAAAAAACGAATAAAAATGAATCACTTAATTAGTGGGGAACCTTTCGGATCTCAAATATATTTAGTAGGATTTTATTTAACTTTTCACTGTGATTACTCAAAAATATTAAATCATTAAAATCAATGGTGTCCTGCATTATTGATCTTTGAGGGCTTTGATTGCTAAATAAAGGAACTCTCCTGAAGGAATCGATAAATTACTATCTATCCATCTAAATAATATAAAAAAACAAAGTTGTCTTTGACAGAAAAGGCATAAAACCTTATTCGTTTTACTTTATATCAACCTCAAGTTTGATTGATTGATTGACTGATACTTTTATTAGTAGATTGCACAGTTCAGTACATATTCCGTACAATTGACCACTAAATGGTAACACCCGAATACGTTTTTCAACTTCTTTAAGTCGGGGTCCATGTTAATCAATTCATGGTAGTTGATAGAGTTTTACTGTAAGCATTAAAAAAAAATAATAACAATAATAATTTTACTTATTTTTAAAGCATAAGAATTAGCCGAGCGCCAAAACACTCTCACGTTGAGGTACCGCTGTATCTAATAGAATAGGAGGAACAAGCCTTACATGTTTAAAAAAATAATAATAAGAATCATTACGTTTATGACATCTAATGAAGTAGCCACTGTGTTTGGGATTCTCAGATAGTCGTGACCATGCTGCTGACTGCGCTCCTTATGGCCGTGGGGAACGGACTATTCGCCAGCCGGGTCATGACCCACACGGAGGTTCTGTCTTCTCTGGTCATCAACAACGACCCGGCCTACACAGGCTTCCTCACCTTCTGGAGCTACATCATCCTGTTCAGCCCGGCCATGCCTATTGCGCTCTTCTTCACGTCAGTAGTGACTGGTGTGGCGTCGCTTTGGTTTCATCTCGTCAGTGATCGGGTGTGTGTGTGTGTGTGTGTGTGTGTGTGTGTGTGTGCAGGTTTGAGATGATCCACACAATCCACAGCAAGTTCATCGGGTGGGATCTGGAGATGTACTGGGAGAAGACTGACAGCCCAGCACAGGCCCGCAACACCTCCTTGTGTGAGGAGCTGGGCCAGGTGGAATACCTGCTCAGTGACAAGACTGGGACCCTGACCCAAAATCGTCTTCTTTTCAGACAGTGCTGCATAGCTGGCAAGATTTATGGTAATTTCCATTTCCCCTCCTTCATTTCATTTATAATATATCAAGAGTTAATCTCTGAGGACTGCGTGGCATAACGATGCCAGATTTGTTCCTCCGGGGATGCGTCGAGCAAAAACACAGCTTGAGGTAAGAAATAAAGATTGAATACCTCAAAACAGGCTAAAACAAAACACTGGTGCTAAGCAGCAAGGCAAACAAATGGCGCTAGCATGGAAGCTAGGAATACAAACAAATAAACTAAACTTGGCACAAGGGCACAAAAAAGGGAAAACAAACCATTAGCATGAGAGCTAGAATAAACAAAACGCAGCGCGAGAGCTAGCGAGTATGGAAAGCAAGTTTTCGTCAGTTGCATGAAAGCAAACTAAGATTCCAGCCAGAAGAACGAAAAGGGGTGAGCTTAAATAAGGTAGCAATCAATAGTAACAGGTGTGCGGGAAGCGAGAGTAGCAGGTGGAACTAATAAACAACCATGGTGACAAAGCAAACAGGAAATAAGGACGTCAAACAACAGAGTGATACCAAAATGGAACAAAAACAATAATATGGGTATGATCCGGATATCGGCTCATAACAGAATCTGCAAAAATCAGCTGTTCTATAATTGTTTTCATCCCTTTCTGATCGGCATATATCAAAAGTGCAATAAATAAATACGTTTTAGTGCAATATAGAGTACAGGCCAAGAGTTTGGACACACCTATTCTAGGTGAAGTGAATTGTATTTATATAGCGCTTTCCTCGAGTGACTCAAAGCGCTTTAAATGGTGAAACCCAATATTTCAGTTACATTTAAACCAGTGTGGGTGGCACTGGGGGGAGGTGGGTAAAGTGTCTTGCCCAAGGACACAATGGCAGTGACAAGGATGGCAGAAGCGGGGATCGAACCTGGAACCCTCAAGTGTATGGCACCACCAATCGAGCAAAACCCCCTCATTTAATGCGTTTTTTTAATTTATATGACTATTTACATTGTAGATTGTCACTGAAGGCATCAAAACTATGAATGAACACATATGGAGTTATGTACTTAACTGAAAACATCTAGTTTCTTCAAAATAGCCACCCTTTGCTCTGATTACTGCTTTGCACACTCTTGGCATTCTCTCGATGAGCATCAAAGCACACCTGCGAAGGGAAACCCATTTCAGGTGTCTACCTCTTGAAGGTCATTAAGAGAATGCTAAGAGTGTGCAAAAAAGTAATCAGAGCAAATGGAGGCTACTTTGAAGAAACTAGAAAAATAAAACATGGTGTTACGTACGGCGGGGCAGGAGACGACACAACCACAGGGGTAAAGCTCAACAGGTTTATTTGAGCTTGATTATGCGGTGGAGTGTGTATGCTATTATGTGTGTGTGAAGTAGGGCGATGTGAATGATTAAACAATGAAAATGTTACCAGGGGTTTGTTGTATGTACTGTATATGTTGAATCAGAAGTCCAGTGGGGCCAGGCTGGAGGGAAGTCTGTGAAGCATGTGAGAGGTCCAGGGGCTAGAGAGAGGCATCAAGGTCCGTGTCCAAGCAGGGGTCGAGGATCCAGGGAGGCAGTCAAATTCTCGGGGGCTGAGAATTTGCGGGACAAAAGGGGCAAGTGAGGACAAGGGCAGAAGGAGTGTCTCACTGTGAGACAGATCGTTCTAGTACTGGATCTCAGGACACACTGGCTCTTAAGGTGTGTAGTCCCATCTGGAGCAGGTGCATTGATTTCTGATTGCCTGCAGCCGTATAGGGGGTGTGTCGAGCGGTGCCCTCAGCGGCGCTTGCAGAAGAATGAATGGCGGTATGCTCACGTGCTGTAACACATGTTTTCAGTTAGTTCACCGTTGTTTTGTCAAGTACATAACTCCACATGTGTTCTTTCATAGTTGTGCTGTCTTCAGTGACAATCTACAATGTAAATAGTTATGAAAATAAAGAAAACCCATCGAATGAGAAGGTGTGTCCAAATTTAGCCTGTACTGTATATTAATTTTTATCAGTTACATTTTCATATTTGTATTATCTGTGCAGCCATAGGGGAAATTAGCTGTATACATTGTGACTACAACAAATGTTCTATTCTTTATCAATTCAATTCAACTACTCTATTTATCCGTAGAGAATTTGAGGTGTGAAGCAGATTACCAAAGCACAACAACAAACATCCACTACACATTCAGATTAGGCAACACGGCACGGATCTCATAAAAATATCAAATATGCAATATGTCTGTTGGATAGCTAAAATGTCAAGAATGTGAGCCTTTGAATCCTTAATCAATTATACACTGGCGTCCACTGAGTCTACCGAGCTAAAATACTTGGAGTTAATCAATAACGCAATATATATATATATATATGTATATATATATATATATATATATATATATATATATATGTATATTTTATATCTATTCATTAGTAGTATTGGGGTGGTATAGCTCGGTTGGTCAGAGTGGCTGTGCCTGCAACTTGAGGGTTCCAGGTTCGATAAATGTTTCCGCCATCCTAGTCACTGTCAGTGTGTCCTTGAGCAAGACACTTTACCCACATACACCCAGTGCCACCCACACTGGTTTAAATCTAACTTAGATATTGGGTTTCACTATGTAAAAGCGCTTTGAGTCACTAGAGAAAAGCGCTATATAAATACAATTCACTTCACCAGCAATTGTAGTAGAAGTTATTATCGTTACAGTTATATTGTCATTTGTTACGTTTCGTGTTGTTCATGACCGCAGGCTGCAGAGACGGCAGGCGAAGTGCACAATAATGCATTGGGGACGTCCACAAAAAGGATAAACTTTCACAGGAAGTATAGAAAAAGAGGTACAAAGCTCTGTCCATAGGACATGGTGGGCATGAAAAGTGTCCACATTGGCAGCTAGGAACAGCTGTGTACTGGTTGCCAATCAGCATACTTGCCAACGTTGAGAGCTCCGATTTCAGGAGGTGGGGGGTGGTTGGTGGGGGGCGTGGTTGGGGGTGGAGTGGGTGGTGTGGTTGGGGGCTGGGGGCGTGGTTAAGAGGGGAAGAGTATATTTCTATTATTCATATATCATATATATATATATATATTGTATTATTTATTATTAGCATTGTTTATTGTGAGCGAACCGTGGTGCTGAATTCCCCCCAGGGATCAATAAAGTACATTCTATTCTATTCTATGTTTACCGCTAGATTCACCAAGTCAAGTATTTCACATATATATATATATATATATATATATATATATATATATATATATATATATATATATATATAAAATAAATACTTGAACTTACACACACATAACACTCATCTACTTATTGTTGAGTTAAGGGTTGAATTGTCCATCCTTGTTTTTCTAACCATATGCATGTACAGTAGATGGTAGTATTGTCCTGTTTAAGAGTGTCACAACATTGCTGTTAATGGCAGACAAACTGCTAAACGGACAGCTGTTGTTGTGTGTTGTTGCCACGTTGGTAGGACGTTAATGACACTGCCTAACAATAAACCCACATAAAAAAACAAAAACTCGCCCTTGATCATTCTACAGTTATAACATCATTGGGCAGACACGCTCTTTATACACGTCACTCAGGTCCGCATGAAGCTGGAGGGGGCGTGGCCTCCAGCTCCGCCTGAATTTCGGGAGATTTTCGGGAGAAAATTTGTCCCGGGAGGTTTTCGGGAGAGGCGCTGAATTTCGGGAGTCTCCCGGAAAATCCGGGAGGGTTGGCAAGTATGCCAATCAGGGATTGCGGAGGGGACCAGACCTCGGACAGGAGAAAAAGTGACGCAAATCTAAACCCAAATTAGAGCACTGAACAAGAAATAAAACAAAACAACAAAAACTAATAATAATTGTCACAAGAGATCATGATTCATTATTATATGCATTCTATTGGTGAGAACATGTGTGTTTTGTTTATTAATTTATCAATATCTTACCTCTAATAGGTGACGTTTCAATAAGGGCAGAGGACACAAAGGTACCTACAGTCACACCCTTAAGGAGTCAATATGATGCCATCTGCTGTATGTCTGTCATGTCAGTCGTGTTTTTTTTCTGGCATAGCCGATGGACCTCAGATGGAATCCTTTCTCCCGTGGGGGTCTGTTCATGTGGGCTCCCAGCTTGGTGAGGCGTCTCCGAGCACAGCAGTGTGAGACCACAAGACAATTCTTCACGGCATTGACCGTGTGTCACACCGTCATGGCCGAGTGGAAAAAAGGTGAGAGGTTTCTGTCAATGGAACACGGAGCGGCTTTTCTACAATAGTGTGCCGTCAGGGCCAGTAAGGCCTTTTTTTCTGGCCTAACATAACCAGAAATCCTGATCATAATTAAAATAAAAGTACTCTTTAATTTACTTTCCCTAAATATCTACAAGTATTCATATTCCATTCATGTAATAATATGCTCTTTCCAGTGCTGTTGTTTTTAGGTTAGAGTTTGTATCCAATCAGAATTCAGCTTGATATGTTGCCATGCTGTACGAAATCTGCCCGGGGCCTTCAGAATTAACAATGCAGGCATCTATGCACTGTAAGCGAACGGACACATACAGTTGATAGACAGTTGCGATAGCCAATCAGATCACGAGTTGTTGTCAGTAAGGCCTTCTAGCTGGCCTATGGTTGACCGTGACATGTACGCATTCTGTGATTAGATACTCACTAGGACCGTTGAATCGGTGAACACATACAGTTGATAGACAGTTGTGATGGCCAATAAGATCACAAGTTACCTATTCAGTTGCCTAGTGGTTAGGGTGTCCGCCCTGAGATCGGTAGGTCGTGAGTTCAAATCCCTGCCAAGTCATACCAAAGACTATAAAAATGGGACCTATTACCTCCCTGCTTAGCACTCAGCATTAAGGGTTGGTATTGGGGGTTAAATCACCATAAATGATTCCCGGGCGCGGTACGGCTGCTGCCCACTGCTCCCCTCACCTCCCATGGGGTGATCAAGGGTGATGGGTCAAATGCAGAGAATAATTTCGCCACATCTAGTTTGTGTGTGACAATCATTGGTACTTTAACTTTAAGTTGTAGACAGTAGCCTATCTACGTAGCCTGATGTTAACGTGACTGGGACGTTAGGGGACGGCATGGCGGGGTTGGGAGAGTGGCCACGTCAGCAACCTGAGAGTCCCTGATTCAATCCCTACCTTCTACCAACCTCGTCACATCCGTTGTGTCCTTGAGCAAGACATTTCACCCTTGCTCCTGATGGGTCTCGGCTAGGGCCTTGCATGGCAGCTCCCGTCATCAGTGTGTGAAGGTATGTGTGAATGGGTGAATGTGGAAATAGTGTCAAAGTACCGTGAAGGTAGAAAAGCGTTATACAGGTATAACGCATTTACCATTTACCATGACTGTGATTGGATACTCCCTCGTCATTCCAAAGTGAGTATCCAATCTCAAGTTGCAACTTAGCAGGAAGCAGGTAGTGTTGACCCACAAAAAAGGAGAACAGATATATATCAGTCAATCATCACCAATCAAAGTTTACTTATGTAGCCCTAAATCATGAGTGTCTCAAAGGGCTGCACGAACTACAATGACATCCTCGGCTCAGATCCCACATCAGGGCAAGAAAAAACTCAACCCAATGGGATGAGAATGAGAAACCTAGGAGGGGACCGCAGATGTGGGGGCCCACCCCTGGGCGACCGGCGTAGTGAATGCCGACTGGATACAGCATATTTGCAAGCCAATTTTCAAGAAGGATATTTAAAGAGAAACTACATCTTGTGAGATGATGTCGGAGATGAAATGGGGTACAAATATCTTATTTCTTAATGTTTTCACGTTTCATGTTATTTTGGCATTTTAATTTCGACAGTGCTACATAAGATATGTTTAAGTTGCTGATGCGGGTTTATTGATGCGGTTTTGTACACTGGTGAGTTGATTCAATGATTTCTCCAGCAATGGTCATGTTGTGACAAAAATGATGGTATTTTGAGAGGTAATCATTGAAGTCGGACATCACTGAAGGCCTAGGTGGGAAACGCACGACCCGTAACTGCTTTTCTAGGTCGTTTTTTGCCAAGCCTATGTAACGGTACAGCGGGAGAAGGAGACGCCACGGAGACAATGGCGTCGTTAGCTGGCAGCCTGTTTATTGGAATAAACAAAGGTGTGTGAAGTGTGTACATAATCCATATGAATATGATGTGACTATGTGAGGCAAGTATGTGAGGGTTGTTACCAGGGGGTGTTGAAGGGGCGTGTTGAAATCGAGGCGGAAGTCCAGAGACAGGCGGAAGGTCAAGGCCTGGAGCGAGGCATTGTGGTCAGAGGACAGGCGTGAAGTCGAGATCCAGAGAGGCAGCAGAGAGTCCAGAGGGGATCCGGGAAGACGAGACACACTGCTTGACAACGGGGAAGGAAGACTGGATGACGACACAACACAGGACGCAATGAGCATGACGGGGGGAAGAACAAAAATAGCGAGGAAGCACATAGGCAAGGAAATCTGGAGACGTAATAAGGCTTACTGTACGGGTATGAGGAGCTACGTTCTGGCCCGGAACGCAGGTTTGCACTCGCTTAAGAAGCGTGGCGTCTCATCAGCTTCAAGTGTGCAGATTGCAGATTGATTGCAGTCGCCTGCTGCAGCCGGAGTGGCGCGCGCAGATGAATGCGCATTGGAATCCGCCCAAGCCGTGACAGCCTATGCAGTGATCGCTCATCTACTTCCAGGCGCTCCAGTTTACCAAGTGGCATCTCCAGACGAAGAAGCTCTTGTTTGTGCCGCCAGGGAGTTGGGCTGGGTCTTCATGTCCAGGACCAGAGACATCATAGTTGTCTCCGAACTGGGAGTCACCCGTCACTATAAACTGCTGGCGTTGCTTGACTTCACCAGCCAGAGGAGAAGGATGTCCGTGCTGGGTGAGCGCAGCCAGCCATGTTTTATCATATCCACATTGGAGGTGGACCCTCATCCTGGTCCCGTTTCTGTTTGATCCAGTTCAGGAGCCAGGGGGAGCTTTGAAACTTTACTGCAAGGGAGCTGATATAGTGATACTGGAGAGGCTACAAAGGGGCTGTCCACATCAGGAGATGACTGAACAAGCCTTGGAGGTGATCAGGCTTTTCCTACACATTTAACACAACAACATTAGGCAAATAATGAAGGCCACAGTTGTAGCCGAGACCATTAGGTCTGAAAATCAACACATAGGGCTGGCTATATGAATACAAAATACCAGATTAGGCACACCTACACTATAAGCCAAAAGTTTGGACACACTTTCTCCTAAATCAATGCTTTATTTTTATGACTATTCACATTGTACATTGTCACTGAGGGCATCACAACTATGAATGAACACATGTGGAGTTATGTACTTAGCAAAAAAAAGGTGAAATAACTGAAAACGTAACGGCGCAAGAGCTTACCACCGTTCGTTCCTCATGCTTTTCCAGCCCTGCACGGCTGCAGACAATCAGTGATCAACGCACCTGTTCCTGATGAGACTCCACACCATAGGAGCCAGTGTGTTTTATATTCTAGTTTCTTTAAAACAGCCACTCTCTGCTCTGGTTACTTTTTTGCACACTCTTGGCATTCTCTTGATGAGCTTCAAGCACACCTGTGAAGTGAAAACCATTCCAGGTGACTCCCTCTGGAAACTCATCGAGAGAATGCCAAGATTGTGCGAAAAAGTAATCAGAGCAAAGGGTAGCTATTTTTGAAGAAACTAGAAACTGACATTGCTCATAAATAAGAATGAATTAAAATGAATGTTGATTTGAAAAATTGACCTATTTAAATATTCCAATTACTTCACGTCAAATATTTCACTTTGAACATTTTTCTGAAGAAAATATGCAATATTTTGTGGTTTTGCCATAGAAAAATAAGTTTTGACAAAAAGGGAATAAAACATAAAGAATTAAAAATAAACGTGTCGACAGATAAACCTTAAGTTGATGTGGAGATTTAAGCATTAAATAATAACATAACATTATATGTGACTTAATTTAAAAAAATTTATGACAGAGACCCTTCTGGGTCCCCAAGACCAAACTTGAGGTGAGCCCTAAATGTAAAAATATATAAATATTTATTAGTTTTCAAAATTGCCCCGCTATGCTTTAATTTTTCAGTGTGCGGCCCTCAATGGAAAAAGTTTGGACACCCCTGGTTTATCTAATCCTAGCGTCTCCTATCCGTTCCTATCGACGGAATATAGGACGATATTTTCCCCCCAAAAAAATGTTTGAAAATGACCATTCATGGTGAGAAAATTTTTACATGCAAAATTAAATGGGTGCCCTAAATCAGTTAACACACACATACAAAACATTTTTAAATTTGCGTCAAAATTGACGGTTTTCATTTAGAACGCTTGCTGGTTTTTTAGGTAGTTAGAAGTGTAACTCAAAACTACTCAACTGATAAAAAAAAAAAATGAGGTAACATTAATGCTGTCACAGTCCACGTGCACTGATCACATCCAACAGGACGAGGTCTGTGAGTCTCGACTGAGTGCTGTAGGTTTTCTTCCAGCTGTTTTCCCGGGCCTCTCTGAGAACTTTGTGTATTGCTGTCCGGTCGGTTGCTGAGGCGTCCTGGAAGCAGTGGCGCAAAACCCTGGCCAGGGCGGCGGCCATGGCGACCTGTGACCGCGGCAACCTGCTGGAGAAGCTTTATGAAGAGATGGAGCAAGAGCTTCAGGTAATTACGGGGCACTTAGGTCATTGGTGGATTATTATGAGCCTCTATTTTTTATTACACAAGGTGGCGGCTTTGACTAATGTGACGCTTGCATGTTTGTGTCATGGTCTGTTGGGAGTGAGCCCTAAAGCTTAATATTTATGATCTGTAGCTTCTGGGAGTTACAGGCATAGAGGACCGACTCCAAGAGGGCGTTCCAGAAACGATCGCTTTACTTACACAGGCTGGGATTAAAGTATGGGTGCTAACAGGGGACAAAAAAGGTATTTTGAAACACTTCATCCAATATAGCAGCCATGGGCAGTGTTTTCCCTAATTCCTTATTTGTTTCTGGCCTTGTAGAGACCGCAGTCAACATCGGCTATTCTTGTCAACTGCTGGACCCTGATACAAAATTACTTGAGTGGCAGGAGTTGAGGTTATCAGTGCTGGAAAATACCCACACACACAGTGGAACATGAATGCATCATATCAGTGATGTTTATTTGTTCGACCAACAGAAACATCCTGCAGTCCCCGGACCCTGAAGTCAGTTTCCTTAAGGCCCGTGAAACACAGCTGTGGGCTATTGAAAAGGACAAACCCGGATCAAAGACGGCGATGGTCCTGACCGGTCCCGAACTGGTAAACACAGTATCTCAACCAAAAATACTCTCCTTACATATCAGCAAGCCTTTTTTTCATATCTTCTCAAGGGATGATAGTAGAAAGCAAAGGAGTGTAGTAACGTGATCACTTAATTTGTGGGTTATTTAAAAGGACAAACCCGGATCAAAGACGGCGATGGTCCTGACTGGTCCCGAACTGGTAAACACAGTATCCCACCAAAAATACTCTCCTTACATATCAGCAAGCCTTTTTTTCATATCTTCTCAAGGGACAATAGTAGAAAGCAAAGGAGTGTAGTAACGTGATCACTTAATTTGTGGGTTATTTAAAAGGACAAACCCGGATCAAAGACGGCGATGGTCCTGACTGGTCCCGAACTGGTAAACACAGTATCCCACCAAAAATACTCTCCTTTCATTTCAGCAAGTCTTTTTTTCAAATCTTTTCAAGGGACAATAGTAGAAAGCAGAGGAGTGTAGTAGCGTGATCACTTAATTTGTGGGCTATTGAAAAGGACAAACCCGGATCAAAGACAGCGATGGTCCGGACCGGTCCCGAACTTGTAAACACAGTATCTCACCAAAAATACTCTCCTTACATATCAGCAAGTCTTTTTTTCATCTCTTCTCAAGGGACGATAGTAGAAAACAGAGGAGTGTAGTAGCGTGATCACTTAATTTATGGCTTATGTAAAAGGACAAACGCGGATCAAAGACAGCGATGGTCATGACCGGTCCCGAACTGGTAAACACAGTATCTCAACCAAAAATACTCTCCTTACATATCAGCAAGCCTTTTTTTCATATCTTCTCAAGGGACAATAGTAGAAAGCAGAGGAGTGTAGTAACGTGATAGTTTAATTTATGGGCTATTGAAAAGGACAAACCCGGATCAAAGACGGCGATGGTCCTGACCGGTCCCGAACTGGTAAACACAGTATCTCACCAAAAATACTCTCCTTACATTTCAGCAAGTCTTTTTTTCATATCTTTTCAAGGGACAATAGTAGAAATCAGAGGAGTGTAGTAGCGTGATCACTTTATTTATGGTTTATTTAAAAGGACAAACCCGGATCAAAGACGCCGATGGTCCTGACCGGTCCTGAACTGGTAAACACAGTATCTCACCCAAAATACTCTCCTTACATATAAGCAAGCCTTTTTTTCATATCTTCTCAAGGGACAATAGTAGAAAGCAGAGGAGTGTAGTAGCGTGATCCCTTAATTTGTGGGCTATTGAAAAGGACAAACCCGGATCAAAGACGGCGATGGTCCTGACCGGTCCCGAACTGGTAAACACAGTATCTCAACCAAAAATACTCTCCTTACATATCAGCAAGCCTTTTTTTCATATCTTCTCAAGGGATGATAGTAGAAAGCAAAGGAGTGTAGTAGCGTGATCACTTAATTTGTGGGTTATTTAAAAGGACAAACCCGGATCAAAGACGGCAATGGTCCTGACCGGTCCCGAACTGGTAAACACAGTATCTCAACCAAAAATACTCTCCTTACATATCAGCAAGTCTTTTTTTCATATCTTTTCAAGGGACAATAGTAGAAAGCAGAGGAGCGTAGTAGCGTGATCACTTAATTTGTGGGCCATTGAAAAGGACAAACCCGGATCAAAGACGGCGATGGTCCTGACCGGTCCCGAACTGGTAAACACAGTATCTCACCAAAAATACTCTCCTTACATATCAGCGGGTCTTTTTTTCATATCTCCTCAAGGGACAATAGTAGAAAGCAAAGGAGTGTAGTAGCGTGATCACTTAATTTGTGGGTTATTTAAAAGGACAAACCCAGATCAAAGACGGCGATGGTCCTGACCGGTCCCGAACTGGTAAACACATTAACTCAACCAAAAATACTCTCCTTACATATCAGCAAGCCTTTTTTCATATCTTCTCAAGGGACGATAGTAGAACGCAGAGGAGTGTAGTAGCGTGATCACTTAATTTGTGGGCTATTGAAAAGGACAAACCCGGATCAAAGACGGCGATGGTCTTGACCGGTCCCGAACTTGTAAACACAGTATCTCAACCAAAAATACTCTCCTTACATATCAGCAAGCCTTTTTCTCATATCTTCCCAAGGGACGATAGTAGTGAAGTGAAGTGAAGTGAATTATATTTATATAGCGCTTTTCTCAAGTGACTCAAAGCGCTTTACATAGTGACACCCAATATCTAAGTTACATTTAAACCAGTGTGGGTGGCACTGGGAGCAGGTGGGTAAAGTGTCTTGCCCAAGGACACAACGGCAGTAACTAGGCTGGCACAAGCGGGAATCGAACCTGCAACCCTCAAGTTGCTGACACGGCCACTCTACCAACCGAGCTATACCGCAGAGGAGTGTAGTAGCGTGATCACTTAATTTGTGGGCTATTGAAAAGGACAAACCCGGATAAAAGTCGGTGATGGTCCAAAAATAACGTTGCATGGATGGCAATTTGCTCCAAAACCTATATGTACCTTTCTGCATTAATGGTGCCTTCACAGATGTGTAAGTTACCCATGCCTTGGGCACTAATACACCCCCATACCATCACAGATGCCGGCTTTTGAACTTTGCGCCGGTCCAGATGGTTCTTTTCGTCTTTGTTCCGGAGGACACAATCTCCACAGTTTCCAAAAACTATCTGAAATATGGTCTCGACAGACCACAGAACACTTTTCCACTTTGCATCAGTCCATCTTGGGCCCAGTGAAGCCAGCAGCGTTTCTGGGTGTTGTTGATAAATGGCTTTCGCTTTGCATAGTAGTTTTAACTTGCACTCACAAATGTAGCGACAAACTGTAGTTACTGACAGTGGTTATCTGAAGAGTTCCTGAGCTCATGTGGCGATATCCTTTACACACTGATGTCGCTTTTTGATGCATTACCGCCTGACGGATCAAATGTCCATATTATCATCTCTTAAGTACAGGGAGTTCTTCAAATTCAGAGCTAATATTTGCAAAAAAATAAAGTTTTTCAGTTGGAACGTTAAGTATATTGTCTTTGCAGTCTATTCAATTGAATATATATTGAAACGGATTTGTAAATCATTGTATTCTGTTTTTATTTACGATTCACACAACGTGCCAACTTCACTGGTTTTGGGTTTTGTATATTCAGTGTAACAAGTGGCCCTCTGAGGGCAGCCAAAACTTCCATGTGGACCACAATGTGAACAAGTTTGACACCCCTACCTTAACGGTTGTAGTATAAAATATATTTCTCTTCAGACAGAGTTTGACCAGAAACCGGAATGGGGGTCCACGTTCATGAACCTGGCCAAACAGTGTCAGTCGGTGTTGTGTTGCCGGGTGACACCTGGGCAGAAGGCCAACATCGTCACTCTGGTCCAGAACCACACCAGCTCAATTACGCTGTCAATCGGGGACGGCACCAACGATGTCAACATGATCAAGAGTAAGTAAAATGTTAATATTGCAAAATGTTTTGATGGTGGTCCTGAATCTTGTTGTGCATTTGCAACATTAGCGGCTCAAGTTGGCGTGGGTCTGGTCGGAGTGGAGGGAGGCCAGGCTGTGCAGAACGCAGACTTTGCCTTGTCTCAGTTCAGGTTCCTGCAGAGGTTGCTCCTGGTCCATGGGCGCTGGTCTTACCGCCGCATCTCCCTTTTTTTGAGTTACTACTTGTTTAAGACATGCAGCTATACGCTTGTCCAAACATGGTTTGGCATCTTCAACGGCTTCAGTGCTCAGGTACGATATCCTTAACCCTTGGTTAACTTTTCCAGCGTAAAACAATGATATTATACCACCAGTAATAATTACGAGTCGGTTCCTATTTTTATTTTTTTTTGTATTGAAAATGCTTTTTAACTTTTCTCTCTTGCAGTCAGTGTATGAGGGATGGTTCATAACTTTGTACATTGTCTTCTACACGGCTTTCCATATTCTGTTTGTGGCCTTCTTTGAAAAGGTGAGAAAGTTCAAATGTTTTAATACAAGACTCAATTGAAAAAAGTAAGACGTAAAATCCAAACGAATACAGATTTCTACCAATTTAAACAGACGCGTTTGTGTCACGATGTGGTGGTGACGAACCCCAAGATGCAGAGATGACAGGCTTGGTACATGAAAACATTGTTTTAATTTTCAAATAAAAAAAGCAAGGAAAACACAAACCAGAAACCAGAAAACAGCAAACAGGGACAGGAGTCGGGATCCAGGGAATAGCTCACAGCATTAAAAAAAAATAAAAAAAACAGGCAATCCACAGCATACAGCAAACAATACTCCAGCACTGACTGGTGGGCAAGGCAGGTTTAAATAATGCCTCTGATTAGTGCTCGGGCAGCAGGTGAGCAGGCGAACACTAATCAGAGGCAGGTGGAAATAATAAGTAACCATGGTAACTAAAACAAACAAGAGTGGACAAAAAACAGGAACTAGTGGAGTCCAAAACTAACAGAACACAACAAAACATTAATATTAAGCATGTTGTTTAATATTAATAATTATAATCATTTTATTTTGTTAAATGTCATTTTGTGTATATATTTAAAAAAAAATTATATTTACAGTAATAATAATACTCAAGATGGGTCAATGAAGCTACTTGAAGAAACAAAATCATTGTAAATAGTATATTTTATATTATTATTATTGTATTATTTTAGTAACATAATGTGACTGTAAAACACATAATTTACTTATTTAAACCTGTTTAAAAATGTATGCGTTTGCTACAGTATAATTGTATTTTCATTAATATTTTAGTATATATTATTATATTTATTTATACAGTACTAATGATTATACACAATATTGCTAATTGTAGAAATACTAGAATGAACAAATAAATTGTATAAAATAATCAAAAAATAGTTAAAAAAATATATTATATTATATTAGTATCCATCCATCCATCCGTCCATTTTTCTACCGCTTATTCCTTTTGGAGTCGCGGGGAGCGCTTGTGCCTATCTCAGCTACCATCTGGCGGAAGGCGACGTACACCCTGGACAAGTCGCCAGCTCATTGCAGATTATATTGTTATGTTATAATAATTAACCATATTATTATATCATATTAATTATTATATTAATTATATAATTTATATAATTATAATAACAATTATTATACTATATAATATTTTTCTTATTTATGCCGGAAAACAAAAATGTTGTTAAATACAAAGAAAATGTACAAACCCCAAAACCAGTGAAGTTGGCACGTTCGGTAAATCATAAATAAAAACAAAATACAATGATTTGCAAATCCTTTTCAACTTACAAACGTATACTCAATTGAATAAACTGCAAAGACAAGATACTTAACATTCAAACTGGAAAACGTTTCTCATCAAACACTTATTTGGAACATCCCACAGGTGAACAAGCTAATTGGGAACAGGTGGATGCCATGATTGGGTATAAAAGCAGCTTTTATGAAATGCTCAGTCATTCACAAACAACAATAGGGTGAGGGTCACCACTTTGTGAACAAATGCATGAGCAAATTGTCGAACAGTTTAAGAACAACATTTCTCAACAAGCTATTGCAAGAAATTTAGGGATTTCACCATCTACGGTCCGTAATATCATCCAAAGGTTCAGAAAATCTGGAGAAATCACCGCACATAAGCGGTGGTATTACGGTCCTTCGATAGCTTAGGCAGTACTGCGTCAACAAGCGACATCAGTGTGTAGAGGATATCACCACATGAACTCAGGACCACTTAAGAAAACCACTGTCAGTAACTACAGTTCGTAGCTACATCTGTAAGTGGAAGTTAAGACTCTACTTGTGTGCTCCGGAACAAAGAAGAGAAGAACCATCCGGATTGTGGGTCTCTGTAGGTCGAAAAAGAGTACATTTGCAAAATTAATCATGAATGCAGCCCCAAGAAAAATACAGAGAAAAGAAGAATGTAAAACTTAAAAAGCAGTTAGTTAAGAATAAATAAACCCCATTTAGAAAAACATAAATACATGTACAAAACCAAACTCCCCTTGACACTGCAGACACTTCTCTGAACCTTTTGATGATATTACGGACCGTAGATGGCGAATTCCTAAATTCCTTGCAATAGCTCGCTGAGAAAAGTTGTTCTTAAACTGTTCGACAATTTGCTCACACATTTGTTCACAACGTAGTGACCCTCGCCCCATCCTTGTTTGTGAATGACTAAGCATTTAATGGAAGCTGCTTTTACACCCAATCATGGCACCCACCTGTTCCTAATTAGCCTGTCCACCTGCGGGATGTTCCAAATAAGTGTTTGATGAGTTCTCCTCAACATTCTCAGTAATTTTTGCCACTTGTGCCAGCTTTTGTGAAACATGTTGCAGGCATCAAATTCCCAATGAGCTAATATTTGCAAAAAATAACAAACTTTACCCATTCCAAGGTTAAGTAACTTGTATTTGCGGTCTATTCTATTGAATATAGGTTAGAAAGGATGTGCAAATCATTGTATTCTGTCTTTATTTACGATTTACACAATGTGCCAACTTCACTGGTTTTGGTTTTATGTTTGCATTATGAGAATGTTGAATTCCAAAATAAAGGTACATATGTCTTTCATTCATTAGCTTTGTGCCACTGCAGGTATTGCACTCTCAGTTACTTAAGGTTCTTCTTTCTTCTAGGATGTGAGTGCAGAAAACAGCCTAAAACAGCCCGAGCTCTACAAGTCTGGACAGAGGCAGCAGCTTTCCAGTCCACTGGTCATATTTGCGTCACTGGTGTACGCCATTTACGCTTCACTTGCTCTCTTCTTCATCCCGTATGGAGTCTTCTTCGACACATATTTCGACTACCAGACCATGGCGATCACTGTGTCCATGGCAGCTACTTTCACCGCCATCATTGAGGTCAGACTAGCGCACAATGCGATCCGATGAAAGACTATTTTACTTGTTGGCCCGAACTGTTTATTTTCTCTTCTATCAGAATGTGGTGATCAGCAGATATTGGACATTGTTGAACGTAGGAGCAGTGTGCTGTTCTTTGCTCATGTTCTTCATCGGCACCACGGTCACAAATTGCAAGTTCCTGTTTCTCAGAGCACCTCTGGACTACTTCTTTTACGGTACAATCTTTATTCAATTACATTTTTGAGTAATTTGTAGATACAGTTGAGCCACCAAAAGTTAAGATTATCGAGTGAAAAGTTAAGCCTGCTTCCAGCCAGATGGATTTGTTTTTAGTAGCGATCGGAGCCGATATTTGCTTTTTTCTTCACCGCAACTGTGCCCTAGATTTTACTGTTCATGGCTAAAGATTGTACTCATGTCAAAGATTCCTTCAAAAAGGAGACCCAGTTACATTTTCATATTCCTTGTTGCACATATGCAGGAGTTGCATAAATTCCAGTAGGGTGCATGTCTTGCCAGAACATGGACTAGAATTTGAAAGCAAGCTGCAACATTTTTTTTGTGTGTCTACAAAAATATGCATATACTGTACATTTTAAAAATACTATGCATCACTTAGTCCTAGTTTATCTTGCCATTTGAATGATTGGGTTGTTGGAGGTTACAGCGCGTGTATAGAAGCTGTTTTTAGTCTGTTTGGTTTGCTTTTTGCATACAGCGATTTTGATCCATTGTGATTGTCACGCTTGTCCCTGAAAGTTTTGTTTTGTTTTAGTTTTTCCTCTGTGTATGTCTTTGTTTCCTGTCAGCGCTTTTATTTTGGTCATTTCCTGCTTTTCTCCCTGAGCGCTGTTTCCCCTCAGCTGCGGCTGATTGACACCTGGCCACACCTGGTGTCAATCAGTCCGCTCTTATTTAAAACTGCTTTGTCCTCCAGTCAGTGCTGGATTATTGTCGTGTCAATGTCACCACTACCTGTCAACGTCATTATTACTTATCGTTGTAGCTGTGTCTACTTCTGTTCACTCTGTTCATGCCATAGGTCCTTCGTGTCACAGTAAGTGTTTTTGTTCATAGCCAAGTTTGTTATCCGCCTCGTGCGCGCCTTTTGTTAGTACCCTTTTGTTTGTTCTTGTTTTAGTGTTTAAATTAAATCATGTTTTCTTACTCAATGCCTGCCACCTTCTCTGCATCTTGGGGTTCATCACCAACAACACACCGTGACAGTGATGCTTTCTGGCCTTCTTTGTCAGGCAACCAGTATAAATGTCAGTATGAGCAGGGAGTGAATGCGATGCGTTCGGCAGTTTTCACCACCTTCTGCATGTGGTTCCTGTTCTCTTGAGTGCAGCAGTACAACAGCAGGCTTTCTATAACTGACCAGTAGATGTTTGTGAGCAGGGGTGGATGGAGATGGACCTGTTTCAGCCTCCTCAGGAAATACAGTCTCTGCTGGGCCTTCCCTAACTGACGTTTCATGTGCGTGTTCCACAAAAAGGTCTGCCGAAATATGCACTGCCAAGGAACCTGATATTGTCCACTCTCTAGACCTTCTGCCCCCAATTGCAGAGTTCAGAGTGTACACTCAGTTTGGATTTCCTAAAGTCTACTATCATCTCTTTTGTTTTAGTGATGTTGAGCTCCAAGTTACTTTCAATACATCAGTCTGGATCTCCTCTCTGTCGGCTGTCTTGTTGCTCTCTGAAATCAGTCCTGCAAAAGTGATAGCGTCAGCGTACTTAACAATGGTGTGAGTGGGGTGTGAGGGTAAACATTCATCCATCCATCCATCTTCTTCCGTTTATCTGTCGGGGCAGCAGCCTAAGCAGGGAAGCCAAGACTTTCCTCTCCCCAGCCACTTTGTCCAGCTCTTCCCAGGGGATCCCGAGGCGTTCCCAGGCCAGCCGGGAGACATAGTCTTCCCAATGTGTCCTGGGTCTTCCCTGTGGCCTCCTACCGATTGGACGTGCCCTAAACACCTCTCTAGGGAGACGTTCGGGTGGCATCCTGACCAGATGCCCAAACCACCTTATCTGGCTCCTCTCGATGTGGAGGAGCAGCGGCTTTACTTTGAGCTCGCCCCGGATGGCAGAGCCTCTTACCCTATCTCTAAGGGTGAGAAGGGTTTCCTCTGCCACTCGGCGGAGGAAACTAAATTTGGCCGCTTGTACCCGTGATCTTGTCCTTTCGGTCATAACAAAAAGCTCATGACCATAGGTGAGGATGGGAACGTAGAGCGACCGGTAAATTGAGAGCTTTGTCTTACGGCTCAGCTCCTTCTTCACCACAACGGATCGATACCGCGTCCGCATTATTGAAGACGCCGCACCAATCCGCCTGTCGATCTCGGGATCCACTCTTCCCTCATGCGTGAACAAGACTCCTAGGTACTTAAACTCCTCCACTTGGTGAAGGGTTTCCTCCCCACTCCAGAGATGGCACTCCACCCTTTTCCGGGCGAGAACTATGGACTCGGACTTGGAGTTGCTGATTCTCATCCCAGCCGCTTCAGACTCGGCTGCGAACCGATCCAGTGAGAGCTGAAGAGCCTGGCCAGATGAAGCAATCAGGACCACATCATCTACATAAAGCAGATCTAATCCTGCAGCCACCAAACCGGATCCCCTCAACGCCTTGATTTCACCTAGAAATTCTGTCCATAAAAGTCAAGAACAGAATCGGTGACAAAAGGCAGCCTTGGCGGAGTCCAACCCTCACTGGAAACGTGTACGACTTACTGCCGGCAATGCAGACCAAGCATTGAGGGTAAACAGTCATGGGTGAAATGGAGAGTATTGGACTCAGGACATATCTCTGTGGTGTGCCTGTGCAGAGAGTGAGGGTTGAGGAGGTATATTTTCCCACAGTGAACTGCCCAGGCCGAGGTCGATTTTCTGCACTAACTTACCACTCAATCAATCAATCAACGTTTATTAATACAGCCCTTAATCACAAGTATCTCAAAGCGCTGCAGAAGCCGTAACAACATCCTCGGCTTAGATCCCACATCAGGGCAAGAAAAAACTCAACCCAATGGGAGACAATGAGAAACCTTGGAGCGTTTGGGCTACCAGTGCAATGGATTTCGAGTGGATCTAGTTAATAGTGCAAGAGTCCAGTCCATAGTGGGGCCAGCAGGGGATCATCTTGAATGGAGAAAAGTTAGCAGCGCAGAGACGTCCCCGACTGATGCACAAATGAATATTCCACCCCAGGTCCTGACTTTGAACAGCTAGCGCTCATCTGTGGTCACCTAATAATCTCACCACGCAGGAGTGGTTGTATGAAATGACAGTACTGAAGGCTGATCTAAAGTCTACAAAAAAGCATTCTCACATATGTATTACGTCTGTACAGGTGTGTCAGTGCATGGCCGTTACTATAGCAGCCTCGGTTGCCCTTTTTGCTCCATCTGCAAAATAGTGAGTGCCATGGTTAGCAGGCAGAACAGATTTAATGTGGGTGACAATGAGTCTTTCCAACCATTCGGCGATCATTGGAGTTATCATTGGGGCTTCTCACTGCGTTCTTTGTGGGAACTGGAACTATTGTGGCAGCCTTCAAACAGGAAGTAAGAGTTCACAGAAACAGTGAAAACTAAAAATACAGGTGAACACCTCTGCCAGCTGGACAGCGCAGTCCCTCAGCATCCTCCCGGCGAAACCGTTGGGGCTAAGAGTGGGAGGAAGGGCTAAATATGTTCTTTTTCTTGACAGAAAATAATTGAGAAGCAGTTTATTGAACATATAAAACAGTACCGAAGTGTGCAAAATTTCTTCTTGGAACACACTGGATGGGACAGGAAGTATCATTGCCTCAGGATATTGACGCGATATTGTCTACTCCATTAGTAAATAGTGGCCCGCCCCAACTTTGGCGAAGGGGGGTCATGCCTAGCGACCGTGCAAAGGAAAAGCCACAGCCTGAAAAACCCTTCTTATTGTGAAAAGCCTTACAGGTAAAATACGTAAACGGACAAAGACAGGATTATTGTTCAGTCGAGATAGAGAACTAAGCTACAAGCTTAAACTTTTAATGAGGCACTTTGAGCAATAAGTTTCTTTATTCGACTTGTGCCTTCCGTCCAAGTGCTGCTGGGATAGGCTCCAGCGCACAAGCGGTGGCAAAGAGATGGATCGATAGAATTTCCTAATACAAATAGATCATTCACTGTTTAAACTGTTACTGTTGTACTTGTCTGCGTTGTTACACTTTCCTGAAAAGGAACCTTGTTTTTGAGCACAATCACTGGGAATTGCCAGCTACTGGTGTACAGTTTGTTTCATTTCAAACATTCTTAGAGTGGTATTACACTAAAGTTAAAGGCCTACTGAAATTAGATTTTCTTATTTAAACGGGGATAGCAGGTCCATTCTATGTGTCATACTTGATCATTTCGCGATATTGCCATTTTTTTGCTGAAAGGATTTAGTGGAGAACATCGACGATAAAGTTCACAACTTTTGGTCGCTAACAGAAAAGCCCTGCCTTTACCGGAAGTAGCAGACGATGACGTCACCCGTTGAGGGCTCCTCACATCCTCACATTGTTTTTAATGGGAGCCTCCAACAAAAAAAGCTATTCGGACCGAGAAAACGACAATTTCCCCATTAATTTGAGCGAGGATGAAAGATTTGTGTTTGAGGATATTGATAGCGACGGACTAGAAAAAAAATAAAAATAAAATCAAGTTAATAAAAAAAAAGGCGATTGCATTGTTTTTAGACACATTTACTAGGATAATTCTGGGAAATCCCTTATCTTTCTATTGTGTTGCTAGTGTTTTAGTGAGTTTGATATTACCTGATAGCCGGAAGGGTGTATCCACGGGTGTGTTGACGCCAGTGTCTGATGGAAGTTGACGGCAGCTGTACGGACGGCACAAGCTCAGCTGATCTCTGGTAAATGGCGACTTTTTACCACAATTTTTTTTACCGAAAACTGCTGGTTGACAAGTGGTCGAGATCCATGTTCGCCGGACCGCTCTGATCCATAATAAAGTTTCACCTCTGGGAATTTTAAACAAGGAATCGCGGTGTGTTTGTGTGGCTAAAGGCTAAAGCTTCCCAACTCCATCTTTCTACTTTGACTTCTCCATTATTAACTGAACAAATTGCAAAAGATTCAGCAAAACAGATGTCCAAAATACTGTGTAATTATGCGGTTAAAGCAGACGACTTTTAGCTGTGTGTGTTCAGCGCTAATATTTCCTAACAGTCCGTGACGTCACGCGTACACGTCAGCATTCTGCGACGTTTTCATTTTAAAATTGCAATTTAGTAAACTAAAAAGGCCGTATTGGCATGGGTTGCAATGTTAATATTTCATCATTGATTTATAAACTATCAGACTGCGTGGTGGGTAGTAGTGGGTTTCAGTAGGCCTTTAAGCAGTTTTATGTTTGTGTTCTTCTTCCTTACTGTACCCGAAAATGAACTGTAATGACAAATGTCAATTTAAGAAATAAGCAAACAACCTGATGTGTGCTGATTTTTCACCAGGTGCGTCCGACATGGCCTTCAGTGATCCAGTCGTATGGCTCACGGCTGTGCTCGCCGCCTGGACGGCCGTGTTGCCTTCAATGGTCTTCCATGCAGTCAGTGCCATCCGCCCCAACCAAGACAAACATAGGGTGAATAAATTGTACTTAATTTACATATATGGGTGACAGCCACTACTGATGTCTTACCTGGATGTGCGGTGCAGGTCCACAGCATGACTCCTCAGCCAGTAGAACTGAATTCAAGGTTCACACGGGGATCATCTCGGCGTCGTTCTTCATTTGCTGTCTCTCAAGGACCTGCGCCTGAACGCCTGATCTCTTCAGGCATCCAAAACACAGTTATGGATACCAACGGTGTGGACTCCAGCGATGCGATTTGGTCTCAAGTATAACACGAGTGTCATTTTTTCTGATTTTGGACTCATCTTGACAAAATCATGAAAGACTTGCAACTCGACTTGGACTTTTACAATAACTGACCCGGGACTTGACTCGGGCTTTAGCAATGCAACCTCATAGCACTTGAGAGATTAGGTAGGAGTGTTCAGCAAATGTGTCCTCAGCAGTTATACACAAAATGTAGTTTAAAGGGGAACATTATCACAATTTCAAAAGGGTTAAAAACAATAAAAATCAGTTCCCAGTGGCTTGTTGTATTTTTTTAAGTTTTTTTCAAAATTTTACCGGTCCCCTAATATCCCTAAAAAAAGCTTTAAAGTGCTTGATGTTCGCTATTTGCGATGCGACTATCCATTTCCCTGTGACGTCATACAGTGCTGCCAATGTAAACAAACAACGGCAAATACCACAGCAAGATATAGCGACATTAGCTCGGATTCAGACTCGGATTTCAGCGACTTAAGCGATGTATTGAAACGGATAGTTGGAGTATGAAAGTATTGAAGAAGAAACTGAAGCTATTGAGCGAATAGCTATTGACGCTATTCATAGCCATAGCATGGCCGAATAGCTGCGTTAGCATCGCCGGTAAAATGTGCGGACCAAACGATCAGGACTTTCGCATCTTGTGACACTGGAGCAACTTAAATCCGTCGATTGGTAAGTGTTTTTTTTCGCATTAAATGTGGGTGGAAGGAAACATAATATAGTTGCAAATGCATCTGCAGGTTATCCATACATCTCTGTGCCATGTCTGCTTTAGCACCGCCGGTAAATAGCATGTTAGCATCAATTAGCTGGCAGTCAACATCAACAAAACTCACCTTTGTGAATTCGTTGACTTTATAGTTGCAAATGCATCTGCAAGTTATCCATACATCTTTGTGCCATGTCTGCTTTAGCACCGCCGGTAAGTAGCTTGTTAGCATCGATTAGCGTAGCATGTTAGCATCAATTAGCTGGCAGTCAACATCAACAAAACTGACCTTTGTGAATTCGTTGACTTTATAGTTGCAAATGCATCTGCAGGTTATCCATACATCTCTGTGCCATGTCTGCTTTAGCACCGCCGGTAAATAGCATGTTAGCGTTGATTAGCATAGCATGTTAGCATCAATTAGCTGGCAGTCACGCCACAACCAAATTTGTCTGATTAGCACATAAGTCAACATCAACAAAACTCACCTTTGTGATTTCGTTGAATTTATCGTTGCAAATGCATCTGCAGGTTATCCATACATCTCTGTGCCATGTATGTCCTCGCCGGTAAAATGTGGAGACACTTTGGCACATTCAATGGGGGTCTGGCGGCAGACACTTTCGCATCTTCGGGCCAGTGGTGCAACTTGAATCCCTCCCTGTTAGTGTTGTTACACCCTCCGACAACACACCGACGAGGCATGATGTCTCCAAAGTTCCAAAAAATAGTCGAAAAAACGGAAAATAACAGAGCTGAGACCCGGTGTTTGTAATGTGTTGAATGTGTTGTTTTACCTCGGGGACGTCACGTTCTGACGTCATCGCAAAAAGAGCGAGAAACAGAAAGGTGTTTAATTCGCCAAAATTCACCCATTTAGAGTTCGGAAATTGGTTAAAAAAATATATGGTCTTTTTTCTGCAACATCAAGGTATATATTGACGCTTACATAGGTTTGGTGATAATGTTCCCCTTTAAAGACAAAATGGATGCAATTATGATTTTCTTGACCATGTGAAAAGTTTGCATTGCAGCTTATTCCCCGGGTTGTGTCCCAGCCACCGCATATCAATGTAAAAGGTGGCATGCCACTCAAATGTGCAAGTACTTCCTGTCACCATAATACGTTCTGTCTAGTAAGTATACTGAACAAAATATAAACACAACACTTGTTTTTGCTCTCATTTTTCATGAGTTGAACTGAAAGATCTAAAACTTTTACTGTATACACAAAATACCTATACCTCTCAAATGAGTGGGTCATTATGTTGGACCCACTCGACGTCCATTGCCTCCGGTCTCCCTTAGACGGGAGGTTAGAGGGGGTCACCCACATCTGCGGTCCTCTCCAAGGTTTCTCATAGTCAACCACATTGACGTCGCACTGGGTTGTGAGTTTTTGCTTGCCCTTTTTTGGGCTCTGAATCGAGGATGTCGTTGTGGCTTTTGCAGCCCTTTGAGGCACTTGTGATTTATGGCTGTGTACATAAACATTGATTGATTGATTGATGAAATATTCATCATTGGGAGTCTGGGGGGTCAGAAAAGCTTTCAATATCTGGTGTGACCACCATTGGCCTCACGCAGTTCAACACATCTTCTTGGCATAGAGTTGATCAGGTTGTTGATTTTGGCCTGCGGAATGTTGGTCCACTCTTCTTCAATGGCTGGGTGAAGTTGCTGGATATCGGCAGGAACTGGAACATGTTGTTGTGTACGTCGATCCCCAGCATTTCAAACATGCTCAATGGGTGACATGTACGGAGAATATGCTGGCCATGCAAAAACTGGGAAGTTTTCAACTTACAGATCCCTGCAACATGGGGCTGTGCATTCTCATGCTTCAACATGAGGTGATGGTCTCAGGTCAATGGCACAACAATGGGCCTTAGGATCTCGTCAAGGTATATCTGTGCATTTAAAATGCTATCAACAAAATGCACTTGAGCTTGTTTTCCATAACCTACACCTGCCCACACCATAACGACACCCCCACCATGGACAATTGATTCTTAACATCTCAGCAAACCCCTCTCCAACATGACACCCTACACGCTGTCTGCCATCTGCCCTAAACACTGAAAACCAGGATTCTTCCGTGCAGACAACACTTCTCCAAAGTGCCATACACCATGAAATGTGAATATTGGCCTACCCAAGTCAGTTACAAGATCAAGAGCAGTCAGGTTGGGACCGCGACGAGGACAACGAGCGTGCAGATGAGCTTCCCTGAGACGATTTCTCACAGTTTGTACAGAAATTATTTGGTTATGCAAACCAATTGTTGCAGCAGCTGTCTGAGTGGCCGGTCTCAGACAATCATGGTGGTGCATCGGCTGGATGGGGAGGTCCTGGGCTGATTAGATCACACATGGTCTGCGATTGTGAGCCCGGTTGGATGCGCTGCCAAATTCTCTGAAACGCCTTTGGAGACGGCTAATGATAGAGAAATGAACATACACTTCATGGGTCACAACTCTGGTGGACATTCTTGCAATCATCATGCCAACTGCACTCTCCCTCAAAACTTGTGGCATTGTGCTGTGTGATAAAACTGCACATTTCAAAATGTCCTTTTATAGTGGGCATCCTAAAGCACACCTGTGCAATAATTATGCTGTTTTATCAGCATCTCGATGTGCCACACCTGTGAGGTGAGATCAATTATCTTGGTAGAAGCATTTAAGTCTCACCTTAAAACTCATCTGTATACTCTAGCCTTTAAATAGACCTCCTTTTTAGACCAGTTGATCTGCCGCTTCTTTTCTTTCTCCTATGTCCCCCCCTCCCTTGTGGAGGGGGTCCGGTCTGATAACCATGGATGAAGTACTGGCTGTCCAGAGTCGAGACCCAGGATGGACCGCTCGTCGGGACCCAGGATGGACCGCTCGCCTGTATCGATTGGGGACATCTCTACGCTGCTGACCCGCCTCCGCTTGAGATGGTCTCCTGTGGACGGGACTCTCGCTGCTGTCTTGGATCCGCTTTGAACTGAACTCTCGCGGCTGTGTTGGAGCCACTATGGATTGAACTTTCACAGCATCATGTTAGACCCGCTCGACATCCATTGCTTTCGGTCCCCTAGAGGGGGGGGGGGGGGGGGGGTTGCCCACATCTGAGGTCCTCTCCAAGGTTTCTCATAGTCAGCATTGTCACTGGCGTCCCACTGGATGTGAATTCTCCCTGCCCACTGGGTGTGAGTTTTCCTTGCCCTTTTGTGGGTTCTTCCGAGGATGTTGTAGTCGTAATGATTTGTGCAGTCCTTTGAGACATTTGTGATTTGGGGCTATATAAATAAACATTGATTGATTGATTGATGGTAAAGAAAAAATCTCACTAACACAGATTTAGACAATTTTCTGAACAATATTTGTGATTATATGATAAAAGTTTTAGATCTTTGTAGATCTTTGAGTTCAACTCATGAAGAATGGGAGCAAAAACAAAAGTGTTGGGTTTATAATTTATGTTCAGTGTAAATCATTTGCAATCTTAGTTGACTTAACTTTTTCTCTTGCTGTTGAAAACCGGCAGGGAATTGACTAAAAAGCAAGCTTTAGAACCAAATTAGAACACCTAAAAACCAATTTAAGTAAGACACACTAACTACTGTATTTATAGCATTAATAACTGACAGCTAACTATAGTTTATGCTGCACTGGACTCAAGGAGAAAGTTTAATGTAAAACAAAAACCAAAGATGGCAGTAATGCAACATATATGGATGCAAACTGCAGTAAAACTGTAAAGGAGAAAAAGAAGCTCATGCTGCACGGTAGCATTAAGCCGGAGATTCCCTGTTTGCTGCCGTTCCTACTACTTCTGCATCGCATCAATTTTATTCTAGATTAGAAATCATGCCTCTTATATGTATATTAGGAGCATTTTGCCGAATGTCACTGATGACCAACTTTTAGATTTACGGCAAAATTCTCCTAAGGAAGATATAAACATTGTAACAGTTGTCATCCCAGTGAGAGCAGACATTGTACAGTAAGCAATTATTTTATCATGTTTGCAGTTTGTATTTATTTAGCACTTAGCTATACTGCCACATGATGCTTAGTGTTTTCACAAAAGCCTGGTTTCTAAAACATGTAGCTCACATTCCTTATATTCAGGATGAAAAAATTTAAGGTTCCGGACCATCATTTGTCCAAAAGTAGTCGCCACTGGCTCCCGCAAAGTCTGCATGATTTCTATTGTTGTTGGTAGGGAAGGCATACGCGGCCCCTACCAGTACGTCATGCCAAAGAATCTTAATGAGATTGATACTATTTTAATCATAACAAGCAGTTTTGTCTGTGTTTTCTTCCTGGAAGCAGTTTTTTCTGTGTTTTATTCAAAAATTGCTCTATAGCGCAATTTTGAGTTGTATTAATTTTTTTTTTCATTAGATCGCAATTTCTGCCAGTCCTGATGTGTCTGCCAAGTTTGGTGAGTTTTGAAGCATTTTAAGGGGGTCAAATTACAGCTCAGAGAGGCAAAAATGGCAATTTTTGCGAAAATTTTGCTTTGAAAGAGTTTTTGCAAAATTTCTGTTGATTTTAGGTATAGGAGTTTCTAATGGGGAATTTAGGTCTAAGTCAGTTCTACATAGAGGATTTCATTTCATGTCTCTACGACATTCCTAACGGAAGTTACAAGCAGTCCGTTTTTTGTGTCTTTTTAGGGGGCGCTAGCGCACAATTTTCATTTTTGGGGTTTGGTTGCTTAATAAGTTGGGAAGGTTTGCCGGACCGACGTGTGTGTCAAATTTGGTGAGTTTTGAAGCATGTTAAGGGGGTCAAATTGGGGTGCGAAGGAGCGGAATAATAATAAAGAATAAAGAATAATAAAACGCACGAGTTTCAATAGGGTCCTTGCCTATGGCAAAGGACTCCTGTGGAGTCCTTTGCCATAGGTAGGGCGGACCCTAACTATTATACTCGCAAGCTTGGTATGTCTTTCGGTGTAATATATCAAATATAGGGCTTAAACTTCCTTTTTATTGTCGTTCAAATTTGAACTTTACACTACAGATAAGAACAACATGTTGTTGCGTCAGCTCATTGTAGTGCAGGATAAAAGGGCAATAAGGTGCAGATATAAATAAATAGATTACTGTACAGATAAATGTATTGCACTTTTGCATATGCATCCACATTTATGGATGTATGTTGTATTGTCTTTATATTCCAGAGAGTTAATCCATTTTGGGGGGGGGGAATTGAGGGGATTATTATAATGCGTTCAAGAGTTTTATGGCCTGAGGGAAGAAGCTGTTACAGAACCTGAAGGTTCTTCTACGAAGGCTGCGGAACCTCTTATTTATATATGTATATATATATATATATATATATATATATATATATATATATATATATATATATACATACAGTATATATATAAAAAAAGTATTTAGTCAGCCACCGATTGTGCAAGTTCTCCCGCTTAAAATGATGACAGAGGTCTGTAATTTTCATCATAGGTACACTTCAACTGTGAGAAACAGAATGTGAAAAAAAAATCCAGGAATTCACATTGTAGGAATTTTAAAGAATTTAATTGTAGATTATGGTGGAAAATAAGTATTTGGTCAACCATTCAAAGCTCTCTTTGATGGAAGGACGTTTTGGCTCAAAATCTCACGATACATGGCCCCATTCATTCTTTCCTTAACACGGATCAATTGTCCTGTCCCCTTAGCAGAAAAACAGCCCCAAAGCATGATGTTTCCACCCCCATGCTTCACAGTAGGTATGGTGTTCTTGGGATGCAGCTTAGTATTCTTCTTCCTCCAAACACGACGAGTTGAGTTTATACCAAAATGGATACAAGGATGATACAGCAGAGGATTGGGAGAATGGCATGTGGTCAGATGAAACCAAAATAGAACTTGTTGGTATTAAGTGGGAGAACTTGCACAATCGGTGGCTGACTAAATACTTTATATATATATATATATATATATATATATATATATATATATATATATATATATATATATATGATAATAGCTTCAATATAGAGGCAACTTGTTTTTCCATTTACTGGTACTTTAAAGGAATGTTTCGGCACTTGGTTGTAGTGTCGCTTGAGTACTTCCTGTTGTAAATAATTGCTAAAATTATGGGTTTTTTTGGTCAACATATATGCTGTTGTTTGCATCTGGAAAGCATTTACACATTTTATGTTAGAGGCTTATTCCGAAATGTAATACATTCATTTTTCTTGCTCTAAATTCCACAGACATTAGCCCATACTGACAATGTGATTTTTTTATTTTATTTTTGCAAATTTATTATGGATGAAAAAGCTTAAAAAAAATACCATATATAAAAAAAGATTCACAGCATTTGCACCAAATATTTTGTTAATAAACTTTGGAAGCGATTACAGCCTCAAGTCTTTTTGAATATGATGCCACATTCTTGGCACACCTATCTTTAGGCAGTTTTGCCCATTCCTCTTTGCAACACCTCTCAAGCTCTATCAGGTTGCTTGGGAAGTGCCTGTTTTCAGCCAGGATGTTGCTGCATTCATCTTTCCTTGACTACCAGTTCCTGCTGCTGAAAAACATCCCCACAGCATGATGCTGCCACCACCATGCTTCGCTGCAGGGATGGTGTTGACCTGGTGGTGAACAGTACCTGGTTCCTCCAAACATGATGCTTGGCTTTCACACCAAAGCCTTCAATCATGGTAGTCTTAAGTTCTAGTGTATTGTTGTCTCTGTCCTCACACCTGTTCTCACTCTCTCTCCCTCACACACACAGCTGGCTCGAATCAGCAGGGCACACCTGATCGTAATTAAGGGTGGGCCGACCTGTCTGACAATCCTGTAAATGTGTTGGTCATGTATGACCCAGCCATTCCACGGGTAGACACAGCACCGGAGCCAAGCGTGCAGTTTTTGACCTAGTTTTAATGTACAAACCCCGTTTTCATATGAGTTAGGAAATTGTGTTAGATGTAAATATAAACAAAATACAATGATTTGCAAATCCTGTTCAACCCATATTCAGTTGAATGCACTACAAAGACAAGATATTTGATGTTCAAACTCATAAACTTTCTTTTTGTTTTGCAAATAATAATTAACTTGGAATATCATGGCCGCAACACGTGCCAAAGTAGTTGGGAAAGGGCATGTTCACCACTGTGTTACATTACCTTTTCTTTTAGCAACACTCAATAAACGTTTGGGAACTGAGGAAACTAATTGTTGAAGCTTTGAAAGTGGAATTCTTTCCCATTCTTGTTTTATGTAGAGCTTCAGTCGTTCAACAGTTCGGGGTCTCCGCTATCGTATTTTAAGCTTCATAATGCGCCACACAAAAAATGGTTATGTTTTCTAATATTTTTCTCAATTAGTTTACAATGGATAAACTTAAGATGTTTTTAGTTAAACTATTTTTTTTTCCAATGTGAAAAAGCATTGAAGGGATTGCATATACTTACAATGTATCTTGCCCATCTTATTTTCCTTCATGGCTTAGTGATTTTTTTTTTTTGTCCATATGGATGTGAAATGGTCTTAAATCATTTTCGATATGGTCTTAAAAAAGTATTTAAAACAGTGCTTCTTAACCTTATTGAAGGTACCGAACCCCCACCAGTTTCATATGCGCCGAACCCTTCTTTTGTGAAAAATAGAATGTTTTTTTTTTTTAAAATGGGTGTCCGCTAACTTTTTGCAACTCAACGCCAAAAAAACGGAAATGCTGATTATCGGTCCTGCTAGACACCGAACTCTATTTAATAATACAACTCTAACATTTGACAACCAAACAATTAAACAAGGCGACACAGCTTATTAGTGATTCCCAAAGCCCAAAAAAAGTCTGCGGGCTATAGAGCTTTTTCATTTCGGGCTCCAGTACTCTGGAATGCCCTCCCGGTAACAGTTCGAGATGCCACCTCAGTAGAAGCATTTAAGTCTCACCTTAAAACTCATTTGTATACTCTAGCCTTTAAATAGACTCCCTTTTTAGACCAGTTGATCTGCCGTTTCTTTTCTTTTTCTTCTATGTCCCACTCTACCTTGTCGAAGGGGTCCGGTCCGATCCAGTGGCCATGTACTGCTTGCCTGTGTATCGGCTGGGGACATCTCTGCGCTGCTGATCCGCCTCCGCTTGGGATGGTTTCCTGCTGGCTCCGCTGTGAACGGAATTCTCGCTGCTGTGTTGGATCCGCTTTGGACTGGACTCTCGCGACTGTGTTGGATCCATTATGGATTGAACTTTCACAGTATCATGTTAGACCCGCTCGACATCCATTACTTTCCTCCTCTCCAAGGTTCTCATAGTCATCATTGTCACCGACGTCCCACTGGGTCATTATTGTCACCGATGTCCCACTGGGTGTGAGTTTTCCTTGCCCTTATGTGGGTCTACCGAGGATGTCGTAGTGGTTTGTGCAGCCCTTTGAGACACTAGTGATTTAGGGCTATATAAGTAAACATTGATTGATTGATTGATTGAAGACAAAGTTATATGTTGGTTTTTTTTTACTGGTGCACAAAATGAACCGTGCATGAACATCACCTAGTTTGAAGAACCAAACCAACACAGTGCATGAACTCACAACAAATCACACACTTGCAAATGAGATGGAAAATTAGAGGGAACATCGTTTTTACACCGATAGGGAGAAGTTTTTATTTACACGATGAGTGGGGTTTGTCTTGACCTCCGCGGTGGAGGATCCGCTGAAACCCTGAGGCCGACTCACCGAACCCCTAGGGTTCGATCGAACCCAGGTTAAGAACCACTGCTTTAAAAGTATTAAATTAACTTGCTGAAACCTGCAGAGACTCTGGCTTGCAAAACTGTAAACGCCATGTTCAAAGGATCAACATTTGCAATAGAACATTTGTGTTGTAACGCATTGATTAGTTCCAATTTGTTCTTAGAAAAAGGAAGCCAACAAGCTAAATTGGCAGACGTTGTGGTTGCTTACTGAATAATTGGCACACCATGCATTCAACCCAGATGTAGGGCTCAACAAGCAGGGGTGTCCAAAGTGTGGGCAAGGGGCCGTTTGTGGCTTGGTTTTAATTGGACCATTGCAAATTGTAGTATTAAAATAAAAATAAAAAATAGCGAAAATGTACAAATAAACAAAAATACATTATATATAGCAAAAAATGTGTGTTTGTGTATATATATATATATATATATATATATACATACACAGTGTTTCCCCCAGGCCAGGCATCTATTTGTGGTGGTGTGGTCGGGGGGGATGGGTGGCAGCGGCGGCGGCGATGACCAAGAAGAACGCGGAGTTGTAATTATATTCCAACACTTTATGTACATATTTATAAATGATAAATGGGTTGTACTTGTATAGCGCTTTTCTACCTTCAAGGTACTCAAAGCGCTTTGACACTACTTCCACATTTACCCATTCACACACACATCCACACACTGATGGAGGGAGCTGCCATGCAAGGCGCCAACCAGCACCCATCAGGAGCAAGGGTGAAGTGTCTTGATCAAGGACACAACGGACGTGACGAGGTTGGTACTAGGTGGGATTTGAACCAGGGACCCTCGGGCTGCGCACAGCCACTCTTCCACTGCGCCACACCGTCCCTTATATACATATTTATAAAATATTTACATATTTATATAATATTTAACTACAAGCTCCATCCACAGACAGAGTCCCATTGCTTTTATGAGCGGTCGAGCGAGTTAAAAGCCAAAAATAAAATAATAAAAAATAAATATTTTTTTTTGTTTGTTTGTTTTTTTTGTATTTGTGGCGGCCGTAATTCTTTCGTGGCGGGCCGCCACAAATAAATTAATGTGTGGGAAACCCTGATACATACATACATACATACATACATACATACGTGAATGTACATATAAATGTGTGTGTGTGTTTGTCTGTGTATACATATCTATAAATATGTTACGTGTGTATGTATATGTGTGTATATGCGCATTTCCGAGCACAAGAAACCACAAGAGACAACTCTTATTTGTTTTTACAATCGTTTTATTTTCTTAATTTATTTCAAAACACGCAATTTGTACCCATATTATCCTTTTTCCAGATGTTATTTTTCTGTAACAGTTATTACTCAGATTTTTTTTTTTTTTTTGTTCCCTTCCTATTTAAAAAAGTTTCAGCTAGAGTGAAACTGCAAAGTCCTCCACAGGCTCTCCGGCTTCTGCAGTGGGTGGAGGTAGGGGGGTGGGGGCGGGCGGGAAGAGGCTCTCTGAGCGGACGTTGCGCGTGGGTGTATCCCTCGTCTATTGATGATGTGTTGTCTGTTTGTGTAAGTGCACGAGGTGGCTGCTATATATATATATATAATACATCACATGACCCGTAGAGCAGCCCTGGAGAGCTGAACATTGTCTTGGTTAGATTGCTAGCCAGATTGTCATACCTCTGATTTCTTTTTTTTTTATTATCTTTGGTTTCAAAGGGCAGACGTCGCCTTCTTTCTGTCCACGCATGTGTGTTTGTGGAATACTGTGTGAGTGTGCCTGTCAGTGCTGTAGAAGCCACCATCTCCAGACCACTTTGTAAACTTAAGAGTGCAATGTCAGCGTCTTTGCATTGATTGTGGCCCATCCTTGGCGCTTGGGGGTAAAGGGGGGAGGTGTCGCAAAGACGGTGAAACATTGCCAAACAATGGTTCGTCCATTTTTGGGTGGCAGTGGCATTTTTTTGAGCGGTGTCGTGCAGCCTCGCCCGGTGCATTGTACTCCTCCACGGCCACTCGCTACTTTCAACCCTGAGTGGCTCGACAGGCCCACTCCGGAGGGATGGATCATGTCCATGGAGGTCAAAATGAGGGAGATGAGGAGGGGTTCTGTACACTCTGACCCAGCAGCAACGATTAAGATTGAGTGGGGTCAGGTGTTTGCATAGTTTTGTGTGCAAAAGCCACCAACTGCAGCCTTTTTTTTTTTTTGGTTTTCTTTTTTGTTTTTCAGCAGGTAGTAGTGTGGGTGGAAAAAGATGCATGGCCTTTGTGCCACAGCAGTGTACTACACCTTGTACATTTGTTGATAGCCCTCAAATTTCACCAAACATTTGTATTACTGTATATCTCAAGGGACAATACTAGAGAAATGGAACTCAAGTACACTTTAGAGTAGTCAGGGTACAGCAGGGGTGCCCATTACGTCGATCGCGAGCTACCAGTCGACCGCGGGGGGGGGGTGTGTGTCAGTCGATCTCGAGCCAGGCTTTTAAAAAAAATAGACCTAAAAATTTGTGATCATCAATCTTCACCAAGACGTCACTTAAATGGCATTCACGGTACCGGAGGGTCTTGTGAGATGACGCTGGCTGCTGCAAGATCATTATTATTAAAATACGACCGAGAGGAAGGCGAGAAACACTTTTTATTTCAACAGACTCTCGCGCCGTACCTTCCGTCAAAACTGTAAAGGCCGACTGCACATTTCCTATCTTCACAATAAAAGCCCTGCTTCGTGCTGCCTGCGCTAACTAAATACAGAGTCTCGGAAAACTGGCGTGCACAAGCGATCCCTCAGAAAGCTGGCGTGCACAGCACTTGTGCACGCCAGCTTTCCGAGACTCTTATTTTGTTAGCGCAGGCAGCATGAAGCAGGGCTTTTATTGTGAAGATAGGAAATGTGCAGTCGGCCTTTAGAGTTTTGACGGAAGGGACGGCGCGAAAGTCTGTTGAAATAAAAAGTGTTTCTCGCCTTCCTCTCTGTCATTATTTCATAATAATGAACTGGCAGCAGCCAGCGTCATCCCACAAGACCCTCGGGTGCCGTGAATGTCAATCAAGCAAGCTACGGAATTTGCCGCCAATGTTTTTCTTGTAAAGTGTATGGAAACTGGATGAATTAGATGCCAAAAAACAACCACTTTCATGTGGTATTGTACAGAAAGGACAACTTTTGTTCTCCTCCATTTGAAAATGTGGGCGTTATCATCATTACTGTCTGATTCCAATCAATGCAAGTCATCAGAATCAGGTAATACACCAACTTATATTCTTGTCTTTGTGAAAGAAAGACATCTATATGTGTTACACATGCTTGTATTATCATTAAACACATTTAACTTGTCTACAAAAATGTCTCTTTCATAAATTAATAAATATAAATGATATATATATAAATGAGGTAGATCCCCTCGAGTTGGTCAATTGAAAAGTAGCTCGCCTGCAGAAAAAGTGTGGGCACCCCTGGTGTACAGCTTGTATAGATTTACAATACAATTAAAATGACTTAAAAACCATCAAGCTGGTAGCACATTTCGGTAGCAATTATTTTGGTTTCCTCTTGTCTGGCATTCGGATTCTGAGGGTAAACATGCGTTCCAACACACCCGGGACATTGTGTGTCAGACAAGATCGCCTCCCTTGGGAAACTAAGGTCACATTTTTCCAACATGATATCAAAGCCCCCAAAACACCTCCAAGAGGACAAGTGTGTCTTTTTGAGGACGGTGATGGTCTCGCCCAGACCTGAACCCGACTGAGAGTCTGTGGGGCATCCTCAAGCATGATAGGAGGACTGCAAGAGCACACCGATTACATGTGGCGCTCTAGTCAATTCCATGCCTAAAATGAATGAAGGCGGTGCTAGATAACAACAGAGGTGGGTAGAGTAGCCAGAAATCGTACTCAAGAAAGAGTACTGTTACTTTAGGGATGTATTACTCAAGTAAAAGTAAGGAGTAGTCACCCAAATATTTACTTGAGTAAAAGTAAAACGTATGTTCTGAAAAAACTACTCAAGTACTGAGTAACTGATGAGTAACCTGTTTGCTTAATGATGACGGCAACAAGTAATGCACAAAAACATAAAAATAGCAATGAACAAATTCAGAGCCAGGAATATCTCTTAAGCAACTAAAACAATAATATATATTAAATAATATATATTTAGTTTTACACTGCATTGAAATAAAATGTTGAAATTAATGTTACCTTTGCAACCTCATTATACTATTGGCTAAGTTTTATATTCATAAATGTAAGTTTCTCAATACCCGACCTGTTTTTTGTGCCTTTAAAAAAGATTTAGAACCCTACATTAAAACACTTTACCTCTAACAACCAAAAAGCTGTGAAAACGATGATGCTGTTTATTAAGTTATTAAGTTATTTACTGAGATTGAGTGAGCCTATGGCTTTACACTTAGTTGATTTCATATATATGTATTTTTGCATTCTATTTTAGTTACTTTGAATTTACAACCCCCTGTTGCTGTTTTGTACGGTTTTTATACTGTTTTGTACTGTTTTTGTACTTACTCTGACTATTATTTTCAACTGTTTGTAAATGTTGAAATTTAAAAATAAAGGTTTATAAAAAATAAAATAAAAAAACGTGCAGTTAATCAGGTGACCGCCTGGCTCTGTTTGATTGGTGAAACGGAGTCAAACGTCACCAGTGACTGCATTTGATTGGTGAAACTGAGTCAAACGTCACCAGTGACTGCATTTGATTGGTGAAACTGAGTCAAACGTCACCAGTGACTGCATTTGATTGGTGAAACTGAGTCAAACGTCACCAGTGACTGCATTTGATTGGTGAAACGCAGGCATGTGATAGATCCTACTTTGAAGGTCTGTCTGACAAAACAAAACAAAGCGTGCATTAACAGATCGATAAAAATCGGTAACGAGTAGCGAGCTAAATGTAGATAAATAGAGCGGAGTAAAAGTAGCGTTTCTTCTCTATAAATATACTCAAGTAAAAGTAAGTTGCATTAAAACTAATCTTAGAGGTACAATTTATCCCAAAAGGTACTCAAGTAGATGTAACGGAGTATATGTAGCGCGTTACTACCCACCTCTGGATAACAATGGTTCTCACAATAAAGTTTGACGATGTGGGCCTGATCTACTAAGATCCACACAACGTGCTAAACGGCATGTACAATTAGTGGCTGTATTGCGTGTGATCTACTGGGATTGCGTGTATAATTGACAACTAGTGCAGATCGCCTTATTTAAATGAGAGTTTTGGGTGTATTTTGATGCGTTCACCATGGAGACACTCATTTACTGCACATCTATGTTATCATGCTCCAACCTGTGGCGTTTTGCTATTAATAAATAAATAAATAAACTAGATTTATATCGCGCTTTTCTAAACACTTAAAGCGCTCACAGAGAAGTGGGACTCAACCTTCATTCACACCTGGTGGTGGTAAGCTACATCAGTAGCCACAGCTGCCCTGGGGTGGACTGACGGAAGCATGGCTGCCAGTTTGCGCCTACGGCCCCTCCGAGCACCACTTATCATTCATTCATCATTCATTCACCAGTGTGAGCGGCATGTTTTGAAACGTGCTGCAGACAATTCTAATAATAATATGCAACGCTCTAGCTAGGCATTTTAGAAGCAGTCTTGCAGTGCATCTACAATGGAGCCCACTTGTTTAGCCCTCTGAAGGTGCGCCCTGGATAATACTACCACTACCTGCAAGTGTGCCTTGAAATTTTCCAGTTGCAAGAAATAGCGTAATGCAAGAATGTTTTTAGATATTTTTCAAAAATAAACGCACCAATTTAATTTGTTTTAATAAGCCCCTTAAGTCATCAAGCAGCTATAAAATTATAAAATGATATTGCTGAATAGACGATATGTCTGATGTTTTCAATTTTGCCGGTTCAAACGAGACGGAGCTGCAGGGCGATCGCCTCCTTTGCACGTCTTTTCTAGACGTACTAAATATAGACGCAAAACAGCACCTGTAGAACACTTTCAGTCTTGAGGAATCACACGTCCATCCATCCATTTTCTACCATGTGTCCATTGTGGAGTTTGCATGTTCTCCCCGTGAATGCGTGGGTTCCCTCCGGGTACTCCGGCTTCCTCCCACTCCCAAAGACATGTACCTGGGGATTGGTTGATTGGCAACACTAAATTGGCCCTAGTGTGTGAATGTGAGTGTGAATGTTGTCTGTCTATCTGTGTTGGCCCTGCGATGAGGTGGCGACTTGTCCAGGGTGTACCCCGCCTTCCGCCGATTGTAGCTGAGATAGGCGCCAGCGCCCCCCGCGACCCCAAAAGGGAATAAGCGGTAGGAAATGGATGGATGGATGTCCATTTTGGGGTGGCGGGGGGTGCTGGAGCCTATCTCAGCTGCATTCGGGCAGAAGGCGGTGTACACCCTGGACAAGTCGCCACCTCATCGCAGGGCCAACACAAACAGACAACATTCACACTCACGTTCACACACTAGGGCCAATTTAGTGTTTCCAATCAATCTATCTCCAGGTGCATGTCTTAGGAGGTGGGAGGAACCCGGAGAACCCGAAGGGAACCCACGCAGTCACGCTGGGAACAGGATTGAACCCAGGACATTCGTATCGGTGAGGCACACGTACTCACCACTGTTCCACTTTGCTGCCCGTATTGCAGGAATGTTTTTAGATATTTAAAAAAATAAACAATCAGCAGGCACCAAAACGCATCAATTTAATTTGTTTTAATAAGCCCCTTGAGTCATCCAGCAGCTTAAAAAAATTATAAAATGATATTGCTGAATAAAAGATATGCCGGTTTAAACAAGACGGAGCTGCAGGGCGGTCGCCTCCTTTGTCACGGCCATTTCAGTTTGCACGTAATTCTAGGCGTACTAAATATAGACGCAAAACAGCACCTGTAGAACAGGGTTAGTCTTGATGAATCACACTGCGTGTGCTAAATGGTTGCATTTGCATTTACCCTCCCAGTATTGTGGATGTAAAGTTTGCATATTCATGAAGACGTACCTATTTAATCAGGGGTGCACAAACTTTTTGACTGGGTGGGGCCGCATTGTGTTAAAAAAAATTGGCTGGGGGCCAGGTTGTGTAAATGTGTGTGTTCTTGTATTGCAACCCTTCTTGAGACATCAACAAGGAAAAGTACCTACCCTGTGGTGAACAAGTTAGGAAATCATGGTCCCAATACGGAAAACCATTGCATCTAATAGGGAATGTCTCATTTGCACCCCTGGTGGTGAAATGTTTAAAATAATGGTGGGATTAAAATAAAGGAGGGATTTTTCAAATTGACTGTGTATCCCTTTTAAAAGTGCTCCCCCTCTGGTCAGCATATGAAATAACAAGTGTGCGTAAACATTTGAAGTGCTCCCTCTCTGGCCAACATATGTAATGAAAGTGTAAAAAATGTAAAAGGGCCCTCTTCGGACAAAATTAATAAAAAAAAAAAAAAAAATTATGAAAATAAAATAATTATATATATATATATATATATATATATATATATATATATATATATATATATATATATATAGACATATTGTAATAACTTAAATTAATAATGAAAATCAAAAACCAATTACAAACAAAAAAATAAAAATTAACGACAATCTTACCTTTTTAATATGTGCATAGTATGTATATATTATTAATGTTGTAAATACTAATCTTTATATATCCAAAAAGGGTGGTCCTAAAGAGGGAGGCATTTTTCGAAGGTCTCAAGAAGGTTACACATACAAGATTGTGTGTGTCTTTGTGTGCGCGCATATATATATATATATACCGTATTTCCTTGAAATGCCGCAGAACATATATTATGCGCCTGCCTTGTATTACTGCCGGGTCAAACTCGCGTCACAAAATAATTAGCGCATTCTTAGTATTACCGCCTGGTCAAACTCGTGACGTCACGAGTGACACTTCCCCTGTCATCATTTTCAAAATGTAGGAGGCTGATTTCAATACCGGTAATTTGAAATCGCATAAAGGGAAGAATATTAAGAGCTATTCAGTAGGATTTAAGGTACAAGCTTACATCACACTCAAATTTTTACTGCATACCTTTGGTAAGTGCTGGAGTGAGAAGAGGTTTTTAAATAATTAGCGCATGCTTACTTTTACCGCATGCCTTTGGTAAGCGCAGGAGTGAGAAGAGGTTTTAAATTAATTAGAACGCCGGCGGCAATTCAAGGGAATACGGTATATGTTATTCCTCACGCACTAATTGCCTAAAAGAGTGCACACTTGCTGCACGCTCGCCCAACACTGCGGCGCAAGCGCGATGATGTCACGTTTGATGGGAAAATGCATTTTTGGACAATATGATTTGCCTGAGATTACAAGTGTAACAAGCGGTATAAAATAAATTAGAAAGGACACATTTACAAAAAAAAAATTGAGACTTCCCGCGAGCCGTAGTTTGGGGACCCCTGTATTAGGAGTCTTGTTCACGAGTGGGGGAAGAGTGGATCGTGAGATCGACAGGCGGATCGGTGCGGCGTCTTCAGTAATGCGGACGTTGTACCGATCCGTTGTGGTGAAGAAGGAGCTGAGCCGGAAGGCAAAGCCCTCAATTTACCGATCGATCTACGTTCCCATCCTCACCATTGGTCATGAGCTTTCCTCCGCCGTGTGGCGGGACTCTCCCTTAGAGATAGGGTGAGAAGCTCTGCCATCCGGGAGGAACTCAAAGTAAAGCCGCTGCTCCTTCACATCGAGAGGAGCCAGATGAGGTGGTTCAGGCATCTGGTCAGGATGCCACCCGAACGCCTCCCGAGGGAGGTGTTTAGGGCACGTCCAACCGGTAGGAGGTCACGGGGAAGACCCAGGACACGTTGGGAAGACTATGTCTCCCAGCTGGCCTGGGAACACCTCGGGATCCCCCGGGAAGAGCTAGACGAAGTGGCTGGGGAGAGGGAAGTCTGGGTTTCCCTGCTTAGGCTGCTGCCCCCGCGACCCGACCTCGGATAAGCGGAAGATGATGGATGGATGGATGGATGCATTAAACGGCTTGTACTTCTCATTTAGGAGACGCAATCCTCCACAAAGTGGATCAGCTTTGCGTGTGCAATCACATGCCAACATTTAGTCGATCAGGCCCATAGAGGTGAGCTGGGGTGATGGTACTGTAAATCCATGTTGCTATACAAGCTGTGCACTGACTACTCTAAAGTACATGCGAGATAAAATCAAAGTGTTGTCCCTTGAGAAGATAACAAAAATGGTCGCTGCAATGTAAGGTGTACTCTCTTTTGTCACTGTCGATGGTATGAAGAGGGATGCATCACCTTTTTTTTAAAATTTTTTTGGCAGTTCGGGGCACAGCATCGCGTCACGACTCAGACAGCCTCGTTTGCCCCCCCTGGCCCCTCCCCCACGCCCGTTGTGTCCTCCCCACTGGCCTGCCCCTCGCTCTACCTTCATTTCCTTGTTTTGAAACTGATTGTCTTCTACCATCACAAAGACACTTGGTTCTGATTGATCAACAGGTAACAGAAGAGGGAGAGCACAGTGTGACTGGGGGTGTCTACATCAAGAGGGCGGGGGCCCCCTCCGGCTGCCCCTCCTATCGACCAACCGCCCGTACCACCTAGGGGCTGAACGACGCACACATATAAGACTGTTTGACAGGAAAAATGCCGAATGTCGTTCTGCAGCAGGGGCCTCGGGGTGGGGGGGGGGGGGGGGGGTACTGTCACGGGTTGTTTTTGGTCAATCGTAATGGTCAAATATTGCAACTCATAGCCAAAAGAACAAACTTTCTTCCACAAAAGGTTCAAAAGCAAAACACTCACATGTAGATCGAAGAGAAGCAGGTGGACAGACGTTTGGCTGCGTGGAAGGCCGGCCCGGGCCTGTGCACGTCCCTCTGATTAACTCCAAGTAAACAGCCTTGTCTTTGGAAAAGCAAGACGCGCGTTTTCCAGGACCCGAGCCAGGCCAGCTAGCTGAGGAATGAATGATAATTGATTGAGAGGAGTTTTGACCTCCCCCCCAGCGCACACTGCCCCCTACTGTCTGGAGTTATATACATCAAAGAAACATGGGGAAGGGTCGGTTGGTTTGGGGACGGGGGACGGGGGGGTTGCAATAGCACATGCACACAACCAGTGACGCAAAGTCTTAAAAACGAGGACCCTTCTGTTGAAAACTCAAATAATCCTCCTTTTTTTTTTTTTCTTTTTTTTTTTTTTAAAGTTAAGCAAAATATTCCCACCCGCTCCCAGGTCAATTTCTTCCTTTTTCCCCCCCAAAGCCCCCCTCCCCCACAAAAAATCACAGGTCATTCCTGTTGGTTTCTATACAGTTATACAATATCCATGCACAAAAGAAAAACAAAAAAACCCAAACAAAAGACAGCGCACCTTCTTTTCAACAAAAGGTGCACATCACGTCATTATTCGAAGAACATCGGGAGCACTTGAACGCTCACCGTAATTTTGCCCCGCCCCCTTCCCTCTCAAGAAAAGACAACTTAAGGGACAGAAGAACGCTAACAGTGAGTAAAAGGTTGTCCTTTGGTTTTGTCGTGTTTGTGGTTTGCTAACGACCCTATCAGGCTACTTCCTGGTGTGCTGCGTCCCGTGGAATAAGACATGAACAAATAACGGTGTGTAGAGTAAGAAAAAAAGAGGTAGTTTCGATGAGAAAGTGCGCATGGTAACGCCGGCTAAGATGCTAGCATGCTAATGGCTAAATTATCTTGTCAAATAGTCGCCATTCTGCTTGAATTTTTTTTTTTTTTTAGCCAGTTACAGGTACCTAGGTATCTTTTATAATACAGTAAAAAAAAGGGATTCGTCACACATGTGGATTATGTTGGGTTTTTGTTATGTTTGGTCATGTTATGTTTTGTTTTTTGAACATTCAGTTCTGTTTTTGCACTTCCTGGTTTGTTTTCGTCTCCATGCCAACCCATTACTTTCCACCTGGTCTCCAAAGCACGCCCCTGTCCTCAGTCTCACACCTGTTAGTAATCATCATCATAGTCATTATTTAAACCATTCTGTTTCTGTCCTCGTCCTGGCAACTTTACCTACCGACCTACCCTAATGACCACGCACCTACCTGTCCCTCATCTACCTTCATGCCTTGCCACGCTGTTTGTTATTCGGTCCATACTACATAAGTTTTTGGTTTGTTTTGTGCCACAGCTAGTATCTTTTGTTCGTTTGTATATAGTCATGCCATTGTGCTGTTTTGTTTGAGTATAGTCTAGTTTGTTATCCGCCACTGTGCGCGCCCTTTGTTTTCCTGTTTTGAATTATAGTGTTTAAAAAAATCAAAAATGTACTCAGACTCTCGTCTGGCTCGTGCCAATCATCCTTTGCGTGGAAGAAGCAAAACAAATCCAAGTCCATGTTTGACAGGATTCATATTGGTCTCGGTTTGCCTGATACAAATTGGATCAGGGGTGAACTAGCCACTTTAGCTTTCAGACAGCAGAAGACTGTTGAATATCTTAAAATGCGTTTTGTGGCAATTCTAAACGTGTCAAACGTACGAATAGGTTTTGTCCGGCCCGCGAGATGAGTTGGCTAAGTATAAAAACGAGATTACATTTTCGAATTAAAATAAACTGCTGTTCTAAATGTGTCCACTGGATGTCACAATAGCAATTCTCAGTACCCGCAGAGAGGGCGGCGCTATGTGCTGTGTTAAGATAGAGATAGTGTTTGGACATTACGTATTTACGCTGCTTATTAGTGATAATATTCAAAGTATAAATTGTTACGTTCATGCCTTGATTTTCAAAGTTGTTGTTGTGACATTTCTACCCAAATCAATGTTTTTGATTATCTGTACATTACGTGTTGTACTTACGACTATGGAAACATTATCTTGGCGCACATGAATATGTATCCCCTTTTTAACTTCATGTGTGTATAATGAAATTAGTTAGAATCCAATTTGTATTAGACGGTGCTACATATTGATATTATTAATAATGTTATCTTCCGATACATTAAAATATAATACTTTTGGGAGCATTTTAAAACTATGTCAGACTCATTTCCACCTACTTGACTGATGAATATTATCATTTATTCAGAAAGTATAAATAACGACGAATAATGATAGAATAGTATTATTCGCAACATGATTTTTATATATTCAGAATGTGATTGTTCTATTTTTAAATAAGAAACCCTTTATTTGTAAGTCATCACGCCATGATTTTACCGCTACCATTTGTAGAAGTTTTCTTTTTGTCACCAGTGTTTGAATAGATAATTCATTACCTTCTAAATTGAGTTATTCCGTTACATCCGTCCTTCGTTTATTGCTTTTAATTGGTTCCGGAGGTGACATGATTTTCCGCGAAGTAGAAAATTTGAATTACCGTATTTCCTTGAATTGCCGCAGGGCATACGGTATGCGCCTGCCTTGCTTCCCAAAATAATTAGTGCATGCTTAGTATTACCGCCTGGTCAAACTCATGACGTCACGAGTGACACTCCGCCTGTCATCATTTTCAAAATGAAAGAGGCTGATTTCAATACCGGTAATTTGCAATCGCATAAAGGGAAGAAGATCAAGAGCTATTCAGTAGGATTTAAGGTCCAAGCTTACATCACACTCAAATTTTTACTGCATGCCTTTGCAAAGTGCCGGAGTGAGAAGAGGTTTTAAAATAATTAGCGCATGCTTACTTTTACCGCATGCCTTTGGTAAGCGCAGGAGTGAGAAGAGGTTTTAAATTAATTAGCGCCCCTGGCGGCAATTCAAGGAAATACGGTATGAATCAAATATTTTAATAGCGAGGGCAAAACATATTGTTTACTACCTTCTAGATACATTATTCAATATAATTACAGAGGGCTACAATCACGTAATAACACTCCTTATGGGGGCGGTATAGCTCGGTTGGTAGAGCGACTGTGCCAGCAACTTCAGGGTTGCAGGTTCGATCCCCGCTTCCGCCACCCTAGTAACTGCTCTCCCGTCCAAAGGCAAAACCTAGTAACTCACTTTTAGCTGATTTTGAGAAAACAAAGGAAAACCAATCTATATTGATGCTGTCTTACAAAGATCTACAAAGTCATCAAACGTCTAGATGTTTTCTTGAGCTTTCATTTTCTTGCCGATTGAGCCATGGATTGAATCTGCTCTCATGAACGTGTGCCCTTTCTCCAGATATTTTATCACAATCTCGGGTGGGCCCCATTCTGCGTTTGCACATTGGGCAAGAGCCGTGTACAGCGTCCAGTTTTTATTTTGACCTCCACAGTTATCTGCCCAAAAGAGTATGGAAGGGGAAGAATCAAGAACAATACATTTAATGAAGGTGCTTGCAACGTCCTGGGCCAATCTTCCAAATATCCCCTCGTGCCATAATATCACATAATCAGGTTGACCGTCGGCCCCCATTCGTGCAAATGTCTCATTAAAGACAATAAGGCGACTGACAAAGAAGCTCCGATTGGTCCCTTGAGATACTAGGTTTTTCTGTTGTATCTACGCGGTTTATGTGGTAGTTGCTAGGTCCTGCCATGCGCGTAACAGCTTACTTACGGAACAAATTACAATATCGCATACACTAATGTAAAGCATATCACCTAGGAACTCCAAAATTATTATCAGCTCAGTTTTGACCTACATTGAGTTACTGGGTTTTACCTTTGGACGGGAGTGCCGTTGTGTCCTTGGGCAAAACACTTTACCCACACTCGTTTAAACGTAACTTAGATATTGGGTTTCACAATGTAAAGCACTTTGAACTCACTAGAGAAAAGTGCTATATAAATATAATTCACTTCACTTTAGTCGCCTTTACGCTCTTTTAATCCAATAAAGTAATGCTGCCTTAGGCTGAGCCAATCAGTGAAAATGCTGTTTTTGAGAATGCTTAAATTAGGACAATATGCTCAAAGGGGAACTTCCAAAATGTCTTGGAATGATGCCAATCATTCACAATCCTGCTATACGACAAGAACACGTGTTTTTCGTTTTTTTTTATGCATTTTAGTCAGTAAATTAATGTGAGCAAAATTTGTTTGCAATGGAGCCTAGGAGAATCGCTCAATTCTGCATAAAAAAACACGCTTCAAAAACATACCAACTCTATTCAGGTTTTATAGACGAGCTGTAAATATATATGTAATGCAGGTACGTTATTTATAATAACATGTAATATCCACACATTTTGCACAGCTTAAGCACATTAGTTTCATAAACACATCACAACGTTGTTGTTTTTTTTGACATCGCTGATTACTGCTCACTGCAAACTTCATGAGAGCCAACAAACATAGATAAAACATCACTTACTGTACAATGTTTGCTCTCACTGGGATTCCGACTGGTATTCTCGTTTAGACGAAGAATGACTCGTAATCTACGCGGGAAAAAAGGGGGGGTTGGAACCCAGCGTATTGTTGCCTTTCTTAAGGGGACGGCGTGGCTCGGTTGGGAGAGTGACCGTGCCAGCAACCTGAGGGTTCCTGGTTCAATCCCCACCTTCCACCAACCTCGTCACATCTGTTGTGTCCTTGAGCAAGACACTTCACCCTTGCTCCTGATGGGTCGTGGTTAGCCCCTTGCATGGCAACTCCCGCCCTCAGTGTGTGAATGTGTGTGTGAACGGGTGAATATGGAAATAGTGTCAAAGCGCTTTGAGTACATTGAAGGTACATGATTTAACATCTCTGGGTCTGAATTGTGAAGTGAATTATATTTATATAGCACTTTCTTCTAGTGACTCTAAGTACTTTTACATAGTGAAACCCAATATCTAAGTTACATTTAAACCAGTGTGGGTGGCACTGGGAGCAGGTGGGTTAAGTGTCTTGCCCAAGGACACAATGGCATTGACTAGGATGGCGGAAGCAGGTATCGAATCTCTACCAATCGAGCTATATCACTTGATTGTTTGGCTGTCAAAGTTGATCACCTTGTGGGATTACGTCCTCATCCTTCTACTATCCAGGTGAGGGACATTATTTATGATATAGAATAAACTATCACAGGCTCCAAGGCGAGAAAGCAGCTCACTTGATGATGTCATAGCCATATCACTAATAATTGGTTGATATTCAGGTCAAAAAAATGTAAACGGAGTATTTTGGGAGGTTTGGGGATGGTTAGAGGACTGTATAGGCAGAATAGAGGTTCTCCCATTGACTCTATTGTACAAATTTGAATTTATGTTTATTTACGTGTTCGAATGCATTTTTTTTTAAACTAAAAAAAACGTGTGTTCCTGTTTCTCATTAGCAAAATTCCCAAAAAGTACAGTTCCTCTTTAAAAAATAAACTATTTAATTCATGATAATGTGAAGCAGCAATGTTTTTTAGCGCCATGTGGCGAGGGACGAAAGTACTTTGTTCACGTCTTATTTCGTCACAGGGAACCAAATGAACTACACAAAAGAAGATAGTCTGATATCTAACTTGAATAGTCTCAACTTAGTCTCTCAGCATTGTCTTCTGTCTCTTGTCTTGTGTCGCCCCCCACAGAAACATTCACAATGTCTTTTTCCTTTATGGAAAACGGTTAAGTACATGCCGTAGCAAAACAACAAAACACAGGAGAGGAAAAAAAAAAAAAAAACCAACAAAAATGAGCAAAAAGAAAGAAAAGAGGATTTTTTTTTTTTTTTTAACAGTATAAAGCTTCAAGTCACAAGTTCCAAAACTAACTATCATAGTATCATAGTTTCATAATCATCATCGTTAGCAGTTATTTTCACTTTTAAATTACATAAAGTTTACATGAAAGGTTTTTGAGGTATTTCAGAATTAATTGTCAAACACACGCCTACCGGCTCTTAGCACTATAGCCAGGAGTGGGGGTGGATGGACAGACAAGGTCAAAAAGGGGGGGAGGAGAGGTTTTTGTGTTTATAACCAGTCTTCCACACTTTTAATAGCGCAGCCTCTGTGCTTGCACAAGTGGAGAGCGATGCTAAGAAAACGACTACAATGCAACCCCTCTGGGCGCCCGGCACCTCTTTGCCTTTTTGCCTCCCTCTTTCACTGTTACACAAAAATATCTCTGATGCGAGAGAGGCAAAAAAAAAAAAACAAAAAAAAAAAACTGAGAGGGACCGGGCGGGGAGTGGGATGGGATTCTTCTTTAAAAAAAAAAAAAAAGCTACAATAAGAGACCGTGAAAGATAACATATCATTTAGATTGAAATAAATAGCGTACAGCGATTGTTTTATAGACTTTCTACATGATAAAGTGCTTGTATTCTAGTGTATCAAGATGGAAAGTCAATATAGGGAGAAAACGCTGACACAGCCTGTGTCCCTCTCCCACCTCCCCCTTTACTGTCCATCCAATTATGGGAGCATTGTTTGGGGGAAAGGGCGTGCTGCTCTGTTCATGCACCCTCTTGCATGTGTGTGTATGTGTATATATATATGTATATATATATATGTGTCCAGTGCAGTCCCACCCGTGGTTGAAGGGAAAAGGCACTCAACTCTGTCCTGCGAGCTGGCCACCCTCCTATGTGGCCAACTGCAGTCTGACTGCGCTGTTATTATTATTATTATTATTAATACCGTAAATGCTCCAAATAATATTTCGAATCAACAATTTCCCTACAGCAGTGAGTGTCAAACTGTGCTACGGTACACAGGCTCCATCTAAAGCACGGGTGTCAAACTCCAGTTCTGGCCCGTGACATCATTCTACGTGGCCCGCAAAAGCCTGGAAAAAATGGGGTTTTAATAAAAAATAATATTTCTTTTTTTAACTACATGCATTCATTCTTTCAATTTTGACAGAAAAAAAATGCACATTATAAACTTTAATATCCGATCAAGCCAATTATATACTGTATTGCGACACTATTTGTGTGAGATAAAAACTGTTAAATATCCGCTTGTCGCCTTCATGATTTTAAAGCAAGTTATACATTAAAAAAAAAAAATATTTCGATTAATCATGATTATTCTCATGGTGTAATTTTTTTTTTTTTTTAAATCGGGCTTTAGAAAGCAGTCATTACTACTGAAAATTATCTATAGCAGGGGTCGGGAACTTTTTCGGCTGAGAGAGACCATCCATCCAACCATTTTCTACCGCTTTTTCCCTTTGGTGCCTATCTCAGCTACAATCGGGCGGAAGGCGGTGTACACCCTGGACAAGTCGCCAGCTCATCGCGGGGCTGAGAGAGCCCTGAAAGCCAAATATTTCAAAATGTATTTCCGTGAGAGCCATAGAATATTTTTTTCAACACTGAATACAACTAAATGTGTGCATTTTTAAGTCAGACCAACATTTTTAGAGTATAATAAGTCTCTCATTCTTTTTAATAACATTGTCATTCTATAGTTAACCAATAATAAATTAAATATTTCTTACCATTAATGTGACATTTTGAACCGGTGCGATAGAAAACGGATGGTTGGATTAAAATGCATGAGAATGTTTTATAATTTGAATGTTATTTTTAATTAATTATTAATGTGGGTTCTTCCAAGGATGTCAGTGGTTTGTGCAGCCCTTTGAGACACTTGTGATTTAGGGTTATATAAATAAACATTGATTGATTGACTTATCGTGTTAAGCAATGTCAGCTTAGATTTATCTGAGAGCCAGATGCAGTCATCAAAAGAGTCACATCTGTCTCTAGAACCATAGGTTCCCTACCCCTGAGCTAAAGGTACATCAAAGAATCACTTAATTGAATATTCAAACACAGCGTTACCGTTCAAACTGTGTGTAGTGTTAGTGGCCAAATATACTTCTTCAAATGAAACATCTGCCTTGTTTTTAATGAATACTTAAGCCCACTACGCTACTGTGTTTTACTGTTGGTCATTAGTGTGGTACTTGGATAGCCAAGTGTTTTCTGGGGTGGTACTTGAGAGCCTATGTAAGCAAATAAAGATTGGCATTAACAAAAACATACTTTATTTATACTTTACGTGCTGTCAATGTTTACAATTTGGAATTTTATATTAATCACGATTAATTGCAGGTTATTATGTGCTTGCATAATTTAAATCAGCTTTAAAAGAAAACACAATATTTAAGTTAAAGTACCACTGATAGTCACACACACACACTGGATGTGGTAAAATGTGTCTCTTTGCATATAGAGCCATCCCCATGTTCAACCCCTGGGAGGTGAGGGGAGCAGTGAGCAGCAATGTGCGCCGCACTCAGAAATCATTTTGGGTGATTTAACCCCCAATTCCAACCCCTGACGTTAAGTGCCAAGCAGGGAGGCAATGGTTCCCATTTTTTGTAGTCTTTGGTATGACTCCGCCGGGGTTTGAACTCACAACCTTCCAGTCCAACCACAAGGCCACAGAGCAATATTTGGACCCAAATGCAATTTTTCTGTCAAAATGTCACATTAATATTTTACAAATGGTGTGATTAATCTACATTTATACATGGTTTATGCAATTTTGGATTTTTCTGTGATTAGTCGTATGAGTTAATGAAGTATAGGAAGTGGTCTGCATCTTGCAGATTTATTTACCTTTCAAATCCTGGTTGCTGTTGGCGTGAAACTCATGCATTGTCATGTCTGGAATCATGTTTTGTTTAAGTTATGTTCTGTTTGGTTTTTGGACTCTTTTTAGTTCCTGCTTTTTCACTCCCTTGTCTTGTTTCCACGGTCACCCATTAGTTTCACCTGTTCCACAATTGGACTCACACACCTGTAACCAATCATGTCACTGTCATTGAAAGCCTGTCTTTTTCTGTTGGTCGGGGTGCCGACATTAACTCTGTTGGACTTCTGCTACCGATGTTACCCATGCTACCATAGTTCCATGCCAGGTGAGTTTTGTCTGTAGTTTCATGTCACAGTAAGTGTTTTCGTTTTCACGTCCATAGTTTTTGCCCAAGTGCTAGTTTATTGTTTTCAAAGCCAAGTTTGTTCTCCGCCTTGTGCGCGCCATTTGTTTGCACCCTTTGTTCCTTTATTTATAGAAAAATTCAATTATGTTCTTACCTTCACGTCATGTCCACTCCAATTTCTTTGCATCTCGGGAAAACAAATCTTGCCATAGTCCACGTCTTGACAGATTGTCGCCACCCCGACCAACAGAAAAAGACAGGCTTTAAATAACAGTGACATGATTGGTGACAGGTGTGTGAGTTCAAACGTGGAACAGGTGAAACTACGCACCTGTCACCAATCATGTCACTGTTATTGAAAGCCTGTCTTTTTCTGTTGGTCGGGGTGGCGACATTAACTCTGTTGGACTTCTGCTACCGATGTTACCCATGCTACCATAGTTCCATGCCAAGTGAGTTTGTCTAGTTTCATGTCACAGTAAGTGTTTTCGTTTTCATGTCCATAGTTTTTGCCCAAGTGCTAGTTTATTGTTTTCAAAGCCAAGTTTGTTCTCCGCCTTGTGCGCGCCATTTGTTTGCACCCTTTGTTCCTTTGTTCGTAGTAAAATTAAATCATGTCCACTCCAATTTCTTTGCATCTCGGGAAAACAAATCCTGCCATAGTCCACGTCTTGACAGATTGTCGCCACCCCAACCAACAGAAAAAGACAGGCTTTAAATAACAGTGACATGATTGGTGACAGGTGTGTGAGTCCAAACGTGGAACAGGTGAAACTACTGGGTAACCATGGAAACAAGACAAGGGAGTGAAAAACCAGGAACAAAAAAGAGCCCAAAAACCAAACAGAACATAACTTAAACAAAACATGATTCCAGACATGACAGAAAAGAGTCCAAAAACCAAACAGAACATAACTTAAACAAAACATGATCCCAGACATGACATGCATGTTACGGTTTACGTAACATCAGTGGTATCAATGCTGGCTGGGGAAGTTTGCTCCTTCGCTCTATTGCAACATTGGTTCTGTTGCAGCGGTGTTGCGCAATAGACTTGTTGATAAACGGCCATTTGGTCAAAGAGTGCTATTTTCCACTTTTTCACTCATTCCAAATCCATCCATGTTCTACCGCTTGTCCCTTTTGGGGTCGCAGGGGGCGCTGGAGCCTATCTCAGCTGCATTCGGGCGGAAGGCGGAGTACACCTTGGACAAGTCGCCACCTCATCGCAGACACTCCAAATCATTATTATCAAATAACTTTCCAATTATTATCTTAGTGGTGTTGGTAAACAAACAACCCTGCCGTAATTAGAGCATTTACGGTATGCGTGTGTGTTCAATGTGTGTTTTTTGGGTAGTGGCGGCCCCCCCTCAGGCATAGTTTTTTTGGGGGAGCGGTAGGCTGCTTTATCTTTGGTATCAGTGGCGGTTTTACAAACCACCCAGCTTCGTGAGGTAGCCAACATTGGTTTTCTCACTACAAACATTGTTGTCAGCCCGAAAAAAATCGAGCCGATTCTTCGCTTATCCCGACCCCCCTCCCACCCCCAAAAAAAACACTTTCGTACCACGATTTTAGCTCGTCGTCCTTCGGCGGCTTTAACTCACTGCTTACAGCAACGTGAAGTTAAGTGGAGAGCGCCCTCTCTGCACAAGGAGTCTGACTACATAGTTGGAAATGCTACAATTGCATCTTACGACCATACAGATAATCCCCCTTGAAGGACCTTTTTTTTTTTTTTTTTTGGTCTCCCATCAGTTTTAGGGCTCTAAAAATACCACAGTTGCTGACATAAAAATGCCGAAAAAAAGAGTCACTTCTTCTTCTCCCTGTTTTCCCGTGGTAAATGTCTCATCAGAGTCCCGTTGAATGCCAAAAATGTCCTTCATCATCCACCATCCTTGCACCCCCAGCACTCCCATTTTTTGTTTTTGTTTTTTTCTAAGAAAGTCCTACCTTTTTTTTTTTTTGTTTAATTCATCGACAAGGTGCCTTACTTGAATGCACACAACAGAGCACAACAGTAACAAGAAATAGAAACTTTGTGTCTATGGTACTAATCGAATACCCGCATCGTTGTAGAGGAGAAAAAGGTTCAAAGGGAAGGGTTTGAGGAGGTAGAAAAGGGGTAAAAAAAAAAAAAAAAAGACAGACTTTTTCTGTGTTTGTATTTGCAACATGTACGGCTCTCGTCTTCTGCGGTTTTGCCTCAATTGGAAGGGAGGAAAAGCTGATTGTTGGTTGCCATGGTGACACACACCAAATGTCACTTATGTGTGAACCGTGTTGTCTGATTGGAATTAAGGCAGTAAAGAATTGGCACAAATTAATTCTTTAGCATTTTGGACAGCTTGTCTCGGCTACGGCTAACCTTACTTGGTTTGGAACTATGAGACGACGACAGGCCAAAGAAGCCTCTTGTATTTGTTGCTCAGTCCCTACGGTTTTAGGATTGCTTTTGTCCACCCCCCTCTGCTTTAGCCTGGACAATTGCTAGTTATTGATCAGCCTGGGCCTGAATGCGTCTATGCTTTAGCCAGCAGGGGGCACTGTGACTCTACCAGTAAATGATCTTTGGAAGGGAGGCACCCGCTCTGAGGCCCCTTTGTGTCCCCGTCTCCGCTGGGTGCATTCCCTATAGCAACTGGACGGATGCCGGAGTTTTTGTCGCTTTAACCGTCGCTTTCTGGGTTATCAATCGGAGGAAAAGCTCCTGGCAGAACAAAAGAGCGCGTCCAGACGTATCACCCGCCTCTCTCGGTCAAAGAACCTCTCGGTCGGGCTCGCAGTGACACGTCTCCGCTTTTGCAGGCCTCCAACATCTGTGCAAAAAATATATATCGAGACCTGCGCTTGGAAGACCTGCCGCTGCTGAGCGTCTTGGTTTTTCACCTTGAGGGAGAGGTCAAGGCCCTGCTCGCTCTGTCTGCATCGATTAATTTTTCAATTCATTAGCTCGCCGTATGATCGGGCTCGAGCTTCTTTCTGCAATGGGCGGCCATCAGGGAATACCTAAGGCCGAGGAATGAGGGAGATTATAGGATGAGGGGGCGGAGGGAAGTGGAAAGCCTTGTTTTTTTTCCTTACAGACTACGTTGGTTCCTAGGTTTTGACGGCCTTGTGTGTGCGGTATAGGGCTAGGATAGTAAGGCTGCTCCGTCCGATTTATTGCCGTTCTGTTGCTTCTGTTGAGGGGTACGAGAGTGGACACAAAGAGGTGAGTCGAGAGGGGGTAAAAAAAAGCAAGACCAGTGGCTACGTCGGTGGTGAAAAGAGGCTAACTCGTGCCCGGTGTACCGTCCAACAACAAAATCTTTGGTGTCTCTTTACTTTGTCTGAAACAAAGATGCCCTAAGGATGATTTTCTTTTAAAAAAGACAGAATCAATGATTGTCCTTATGTGAGTAATGCAGACTAGACCTGACTTCACCTTTTTAGAGCTTGAACTTTTGACCGACAAAAAAAGATGATTGCATGGCACAAAGGATTTCTCGGGCAGACGACGCTGTCAGATCGGTCCAGGTCAGGAATGGTTGTCATTGGCAGGGTCTCAGTGCCAGTTTGCTACACCTGCCCTTCCAACCAGGACGCCCGGCCATCTGCAGGCCCTCTCCTCCAACTCCTTCTTCTTTCAGGCCTTGGAGAAGGTGGTGGCAGATGTGCCCGGCTGCCCTGGGCTGGTACCGTGGTCGTCGTGCCAGCGGTCCACGCAGCGGCGCCTGGCGTTCATGAAGAAGTTGCTGACGGTGCTGAGCTCCAGGCCCAGCTGCTGGGAGATGGTGATCTGCATTTCCTTGGATGGTCGCTTGTTCTCCTTGAAGATGGCGATGAGCGTGCGGCGCTGCAGGTCGGTGAAGACCAAACGCTGCTTCTTGGGCGCCGTGTTGCGGTCCTTGTGTTGCTCCTGTTCTTTGCGCTTGCAGGCTTGGCGTGGATGGCAGCAGTGGGAGGGATCGGGATGAAAGTGGGAGGCAGAGAAGGGAAAGAACACAAAGCAAGGTAAGTATACAAACGTGGCAAAGTTGGCTACAGTAAGTCCTGAATGGACTTCATTGTAACAAAGGAAAGTAATTAAAGACAATAGAGAAGGGGTGTCAAAACTCATTTTAGATCGGGGGCCACATGGAGAAAAATCGACTCCCAAGTGGGCCGGACTGGTAAAATCACGGCACGATAACTTAAAAATAAAGACAACTTCAGATTGTTGTCTTTGTTTAAAAATAGAACAATCACATTCTTAAAATGTACAAATCATAATGTTGTTGGTGTTTTTACACTAAAATGTTGCTTATAATTGTATTCTATCTGTATTTTCCGAATGAATTATGTGATCATCGGTCAACTCATTGGTGTTCATTTTCAATCCATCAAGATAAAAAAATAATATCAAAATCAAATTACAGGATGTTATTTATGTAGTTTGCTCATTTTCCTCGACTGGTGCACGAACATCATGTGGTTTATTTTTGTTTACATTCGTAGCATCATCTATAACAGGGGTAGGGAACCTATGGCTCTAGAGCCAGATGTGGCTCTTTTGATGACTGCATCTGGCTCTCAGATAAATATTAGCTGACATTGCTTAACACGATAAGTAATGAATAATTTCGCTGGTAATCACAGTGTTAAAAATAACGTTCAAATTGGAAAACCTTCTCATGCATTTTAATCCAACCATCTATTTTCTATCGCACCTGTTCAAGAAGTGCATCAATTGTATTTATCATTGGTTAGCTTTAGAATAACAATGTTATTAAAAAAAATAAGAGACTTATTATACTCTAAAAATGTTGGTCTTACTTAAAAATGCACGTATTTAGTTGTAGTCATCCATCCATCCATTTCCTACCGCTTATTCCCTTTGGTGCCTATTTGGGCTAAAATCGAGCGGAAGGCGGTGTACACCATAGACAAGTCGCCACCTATATGGCTCTCACGGAAATACATTTTGAAATATCTGGCTTTAAGGGCTCTCTCAGCCAAAAAGGTTCCCGACCCATTGATCTATAACGATACAAAGGATTGCTATTGCGACATCTAGTGGACACATTTACAACAGCAGTATCTTTCATCCCAAAATTTGGGCTCATTTTTATACATAGGCCAGATAAAACGTCATCCCGGGACGGATAAAAACTGACACCACTGCCATAAAGAATAAATATTGAAGACTTTTAGCACTCGGTTATTAAAGAGAGCTTATCAACCGATCTCTCCTTGCTGGCATGGGATAGGTGAATCTCTAACGCTGAACGTTCGGAAGTCTGAACTTGTGTAAATGTAAAGGCCGAGCTGACATCATCTTTTCCGGAGCGAGTAAAGCCAAAACGAACAGCGCCTCTGCTGGTTGCAGCCAAGTACAGTAGTGCACACCGCTTTGGTGATTCAATTATACACAATTGACTGTCAGTCCACTGTTCTGTATTCAACCAAGCTAATTAATATCAGTTGTTGGATTTGGTTGTCTTTTTATTTCCTCGTCAGATTTTAGAACAGCTAAAGTGTGAGCCTTTTACATAGACCTTGAATTTGGAATGTTGGAATGAAGACATAACAATCTGTTATCTCAACTGAGGAGAAGAAGAGGGGCGGGTGAGAGTGAGTGAGGAGGGAGAAACTGCCATTTTAGGATTAGATCAATTTGGGCCGTGCATTGAACTGTTGTATCTAGATTGATCTCCCAAAGCGCTTTGGTTATAAAATATCAAAATGAGCAACCTCTGTCTCTGATTGATTTAAAACCAGCTTATGTGTCATAAAAGAACCGGGGGGCGTTGACCGAAGGAAGAACAGGTCCAAACGCAACACAGTTTAACATGTACTGTTTTGCCGAGTCAACCCTGATCTCCTGAGTCCATGGTTCTCGCCCGGAAAAGGGTGGAATGCCATCCCCGGGTTGGGGAGGAGACCCTGCCCCCAAGTGGAGGAGTTCAAGTACCTAGGAGTCTTGTTCACGAGTGGGGGAAGAGTGGATATTGAGATCGACAGGCGGATCGGTGCGGCGTCTTCAGTAATGCGGACGTTGTACTGATCCGTTGTGGTGAAGAAGGAGCTGAGCCGGAAGGCAAAGCTCTCAATTTACCGGTCGATCTACGTTCCCATCCTCACCTATGGTCATGAGCTTTGGGTCATGACCGAAAGGATAAGATCATGGGTACAAGCGGCCAAAATGAGTTTCCTCCGCCGTGTGGCGGGGCTCTCCCTTAGAGATAGGGTGAGAAGCTCTGTCATCCGGGAGGAACTCAAAGTAAAGCCGCTGCTCCTTCACATCGAGAGGAGCCAGATGAGGTGGTTCGGGCATCTGGTCAGGATGCCACCCGAACGCCTCCCTAGGGAGGTGTTTAGGGCACGTCCAACCGGTAGGAGGCCACGGGGAAGACCCAGGACACGTTGGGAAGACTATGTCTCCCGGCTGGCCTGGGAAAGCCTCGGGATCCCCCGGGAAGAGCTACACGAAGAGGCTGGGGAGAGGGAAGTCTGGGTTTCCCTGCTTAGGCTGTTGCCCCCGCGACCCGACCTCCGATAAGCGGAAGAAGATGGATGGATGGATGGAACCCTGATCTCATTTCCACAACACTCTGTGTAGGCAAGATGGCAATAGCTGTGTTAGTGATCTAAATAGCTTAACACAGCAATTTTTAAACTGTGGTACGCGGGCTCCATCTAGAGCGGGGCTTTGGAGCCACAAGCGGCTCCTAGCCGCTCCCTGGAGCTTTTTCAAAAATGTATGAAAATGGAAAAAGATGAGGGAAAAAAAAATGTTTTCGTTTTAATATGGTTACTGCAGGACAAACATGACACAAACATTCCTAATTGTTAGAAATCCCACAGTTTACATTAAACATATTTCACCCATGAGAGTATTTGGCGTGCACCATTTTGTCCCAATTTCGGAAGTCCTTGATCGCGCCATTGTTTTTTTTGCATGTTCAACTTTCCTTAATGCTGCCACAGAAAGATGTGTTTTTTGCCACTCCTTCTTTGTCTCATTTTGTCCATCAAACGTCTTATGCTAGAGGGGGGGGGGGGGGGGTTGCCCACATCTGAGGTCCTCTCCCAGGTTTCTCATAGTCAGCATTGTCACTGGCGTCCCACTGGATGTGAATTCTCCCTGCCCACTGGGTGTGAGTTTTCCTTGCCCTTTTGTGGGTTCTTCCGAGGATGTTGTAGTCGTAATGATTTGTGCAGTCCTTTGAGACATTTGTGATTTGGGGCTATATAAATAAACATTGATTGATTGATTGATTGATTGATTGATTGATTGATTGATTTAAAGCATGAAAAAAAATCATGATGCTGAGCGCATATTGTGTCAAAATAATGGCACTCGCATTTATTTAATTTAAGGATATTTTCCAACATATTGAGCAAAAAGGTCTCTTTTTTCCTGCCAAAGAAAAGTGAACTTGTTATTAGTGAGAATATTCTTATTCTAAAGTATTTTTGGGGTCATTGAGGTTAGCTAATTTTACTTGTTTTGGAAAGTCTTGACAAGCCAAATTTTCTTGTTCTATTGGCAGAAAATTTGGCGAATGTAACGATTGCTGGGCATGGTGATGCCGGATTCATTCTTCCAAGGATGCAGTCAGGCAAGAACACAGCGTACGGTAAGAAACAAAGATTTATTTAACTAATAAAACAAACTACGAACAGAAAAACTGGCACAAGGGCACAAAAGGCGAAACAAAAACTACTAGCATGAGAGCTAGAAATAAACAAGGCCTAGCGCGAAAGCTAGCGAGTAGAAACATAGAATTGAAGTAGTCGTCACTTGTTGTGTGTAAAGCAAATTAGGATGCGAGAAAGAATGAACAAAAGGGGCAGGCTTCAATAAGGACGGTGATTAGCAAAAACAGGTGTGCGTCGAAAGCAAAAGGCAGGTGAAACTAATAAGCTACTATGGAAACAGACTAAACAAGGAACTAAGGCAAAGTTGGCAGACTATAATCCAAAAACGGAACAAAACCAGAATATGAGATGATCCGGGCAGCGGATCATAACAGCTTAGTTCCAATGAAATAGCCCTCATTTTTGTATGTATTTTTCTTGTTTGTGAACACTGACTTTTTGCAGTGTAGTGTAACGAGCATGTGCAGTCAACATCAATTGTGTGATTAATGTACGTACATACATGATTTATCTGATAATCTTTTGTGATTAATCACACGAGTTAACTTGTTGTTTTTGACAGCCCTAAAAATCTATAACATAATAATTCTTCCTCTTGTTTGCCAACTAGCTAACAACCTCTTTTTGGAATGGATACCAAAACGCCGCCCTTTATTTCATTGAGCTGTTACCTGGTTGTTAAATTTTGTGCAAATAACGTTTTATGTTACAGACTTGTTCCAAAATGGACTCAATTCATTTTCGTCCTCAAAATTCTACAAACAATACCCCATAGTGACAATGTGAAAATATTGTTTTATTTGATTTTATTTTTTTGCAAATTTACCAAAGATAAATAAGTAAATAATCATACATAAATAATTATTCACAACCTTTGCTAAATACTTTGTTAAAGCACCGTTGGCAGCAATTACAACCTCAAGTCTTTTTTAAATATGATGCCACAAGCCTGGCACACCTATCTTTGAGCAGTTTTGCCCAATCCTCTTTGCAGCACCTCTCAATCTCCATCAGGTTGGATGAGAAGTGTTGATTTTCATTTAGAATTTGTCTTTGTTTCTGCATCCATCTTTCCCTCTATCCTGAATCCATCATTCATCCCCACATCATGATGCTGCCACCGCCATGCTTCACTGTATTAGTCTGGTGATGAGCGGTGCCTGGTTTCCTACAAACATGATACCTGGTATTTACGCCAATTAGTTCAATATTTGTCTTATCAGACCGGAGAAGTTTATTTCTCGTGGTCATAGAGTCTTTCAGGTGCATTTTGGCAAACTTTTTACTAAGAAATGGCTTCCGTCTGGCCACTCTACTGTACCATACAGGCCTGATTGGATGTTTGCTGCAGAGATGGTTGTCCTTCTGGAACGTTCTACTCTCTCCACAGAGGACTGCTGAAGCTCTGACAGATTGACTATCAAGTTCTTAGTCACTTCTTTGACTAGAATAGGATGAATGCAGCAATGTACAGAGACATCCTGGATGAAAACCAACACTTCTCAGCCAACCTGATGGCGCTTGAGAGGTGCACTTGGAAGACTCCCAGACCATGAGGAACATAATTCTTTGGTCAAATGAGACAACAATTTAAGTCCTTGGCGTGAACATCGGACATCATGTTTGGAGAGAACCAGGCACCGCCCATCACAAGGCCAATACCATCCCTAAAATGAAGCATGGGGGTGGCAGCATCATGCTGTGGGGTGGTTTTTCCACAGCAGGAACCAGGAAACTAGCCAGTATAGAGGGAAAGGTGAATGCAACAATGTACTGAGACATCCTGGATGAAAACTAACGCTTCCCATCCAACCTGATGGAACTTGAGAGATGCTGCGAAGAGGAATGGGCGAAACTGCCCAAAGATTGGTGTGCCAAGCTTGTGGCATCGTATTCAAAAAAGATTTTAGGCTGTAATTGCTGCCAAAGGTGCATCAACAAAGTATCAAAAAAAAGGCTGGGAATGCTTTTATTACATTTTTTACTGGTAATAAATTTGCAAATATTAAAAAAATAATACATTTTCCTATTGTCATTATGGGGTATTGTCTGTAAAATGTTGCGTACAAAAATGAAAAATTGCATCTTGGAATAAGTCTGTAATACAACTAAATGTGGAAAGGTCTGTGAATACTCTCCGGATGCACTGTAGTTTTGTTAGTTATTTTTTTTGGCTCATGTCGAACCAATGTTACAATATACCGAGTCGGTATATTGGAATATTTTAAGCTAGCCTAAACACTAAAAGTAAAACTTTATTAAGAGGGAAACATCGTCATCTAAAGTGTGCCAGCTTTAGGACAGCTCGAGTTTTAAACAAAAAATGATGAAATAGTCTTCTAAGACAACCTACACAGTCCAGTTGTAAAAGATTCATTAGCGGCTTCATCTGATCTTTATCATGACTGGATAGGACAGCTCGAGTTTTAAACAAGAACCGATGAAATAGTCTGCTAAGACAACCTGGACAGTCCAGTAGTGATCACTTCATTAAAGGCTATCCATTATTTTTCATGACTAGATAGGCCAGCTCGAGGTTTTCAGCAAAAACCAATAGAATAGTCTTCTAAGACAACCTGGACAGTCCAGTTGTGAACGATTCATTAGAGGCTTCATCTGTTTTTTCTCATCACTACATAGGACAGCTTGAGTTTTAAACAAGAACCGATGAAAATTCTCTACTAAGACAACCTGGACAGTCCAGTAGTGATCACTTCATTAAAGGCTATCCATTATTTTTCATGACTAGATAGGCCAGCTCGAGTTTATCAGCAAAAACCAATGAAATAGTCTTCTAAGACAACCTACACAGTCCAGTTGTGAACGATTCATCAGAGGCTTCATCTGTTCTTTATCATGACTGGATAGGACAGCTGGAGTTTTAAACAAGAACCGATGAAATAGTCTACTAAGACAACCTGGACAGTCCAGTAGTGATCACTTCATTAAAGGTTATCCATTCTTTTTCATGATTCGATAGGCCAGCTCGAGTTTTTCAGCAAAAACCAATGAAATAGTCTTCTAAGACAACCTGGACAGTCCAGTTGTGAACGATTCATTGGAGGCTTCATCTGTTTTTTCACATCACTACATAGGACAGCTCGAGTTTTAAACAAGAACCGATGAAATAGTCTTTTAAGACAACCCGGACAGTCCAGTAGTGATCACTTCACTAAAGGCTATCCATTCTTTTTCATGACTAGATACGACAGTTCGAGTTGTAAACAAGAACCGATGAAATAGTCTTCTAAGACAACCTGGATAGTCCAGTTGTGAACGATTCATTAGAGGCTTCATCTGTTTTTTCTCATCACTACATACGACAGCTCGAGTTTTAAACAAGAACCGATGAAATAGTCTTCTAAGACAAACCGGACAGTCCAGTTGTGATCACTTCATTAAAGGCTATCCATTCTTTTTCATGACTAGATGGGACAGCTCGAGTTTTAAACAAGAACCGATTAAATAGTCTTTTAAGACAACCTGGACAGTCCAGTTGTGAACGATTCATTGGAGGCTTCATCTGTTTTTTCTCATCACTACATAGGACAGCTCGGGTTTTAAACAAGAACCGATGAAATAGTCTTCTAAGACAACCTGAACAGTTCAGTAGTGATCACTTCATTAAAGGCTATCCATTATTTTTCATGACTAGATAGGCCAGCTCGAGGTTTTCAGCAAAAACCAATGAAATAGTCTTCTAACACAACCTGGACAGTCCAGTTGTGAACGATTCATTAGAGGCTTCATCTGTTTTTTCTCATCACTACATAGGACAGCTCAAGTTTTAAACAAGAACCGATGAAATAGTCTTCTAAGACAACCCGAACAGTCCAGTTGTGATCACTTCATTAAAGGCTTTCCATTCTTTTTCATGACTAGATACGACAGCTCGAGTTGTAAACAAGAACCGATGAAATAGTCTTCTAAGACAACCTGGATAGTCCAGTTGTGAACGATTCATTAGAGGCTTCATCTGTTTTTTCTCATCACTACAAAGATCAGCTCGTGTTTTAAACAAGAACCGATGAAATAGTCTTCTAAGACAAACCGGACAGTCCAGTTGTGATCACTTCATTAAAGGCTATCCATTCTTTTTCATGACTAGATAGGACAGCTCGAGTTTTAAACAAGAACCGATAATATAGTCTTCTAAGACAACCTGGACAGTCCAGTTGTGAACGATTCATTAGAGGCTTCATCTGTTCTTTATCATGACTAGATAGGAAAGCTCGAGTTTTAAACAAGAACCGATGAAATAGTCTTCTAAGACAACCTGGACAGTCCAGTAGTGATCACTTCATTAAAGGTTATCCATTCTTTTTCATGACTCGATAGGCCAGCTCGAGTTTTTCAGCAAAAACCAATGAAATAGTCTTCTAAGATAACCTGGACAGTCCAGTTGTGAACGATTCATTGGAGGCTTCATCTGTTTTTTTACATCACTACATAGGACAGCTCGAGTTTTAAACAAGAACCGATGAAATAGTCTTCTAAGACAACCTGGACAGTCCAATAGTGATCACTTCATTAGAGGCTATCCATTATTTTTCATGACTCGATAGGCCAGCTCGAATTTTTCAGCTAAAACCAATTAAATAGTCTTCTAATACAACCTGGACAGTCCAGTTGTGAACGATTCATTGGAGGCTTCATCTGTTTTTTCTCATCACTACTAAGATCAGCTCGAGTTTTAAACAAGAACCGATGAAATAGTCTTCTAAGACAACCCGGACAGTCCAGTTGTGATCACTTCATTAAAGGCTATCCATTATTTTTCATGACTAGATTGGACAGCTCGAGTTTTAAACAAGAACCGATGAAATAGTCTTCTAAGACAACCTGGACAGTCCAGTTGTGAACGATTCATTGGCGGCTTCATCTGTTCTTTATCATGACTAGATAGGAAAACTCGAGTTTTAAACAAGAACTGATGAAATAGTCTTCTAAGACAACCTGGACAGTCCAATAGTGATCACTTCATTAAAGGCTATCCATTCTTTTTCATGACTAGATAGGCCAGCTCGAGTTTTTCAGCAAAAACCAATGAAATAGTCTTCTAATACAACCTGGACAGTCCAGTTGTGAACGATTCATTGGAGGCTTCATCTGTTTTTTCTCATCTCTACTAAGATCAGCTCGAGTTTTAAACAAGAACCGATGAAATAGTCTTCTAAGACAACCCGGACAGTCCAGTTGTGATCACTTCATTAAAGGCTATCCATTATTTTTCATGACTAGATTGGACAGCTCGAGTTTTAAACAAGAACCGATGAAATAGTCTTCTAAGACAACCTGGATAGTCCAGTTGTGAACGATTCATTGGAGGCTTCATCTGTTTTTTCTCATCACTACATAGGACAGCTCGAGTTTTAAACAAGAACCGATGAAATAGTCTTCTAAGACAACCTGGACAGTCCAATAGTGATCACTTCATTAGAGGCTATCCATTATTTTTCATGACTAGATAGGCCAGCTGGAGTTTTTCAGCAAAAACCAATGAAATAGTCTTCTAAGACAACCTGGATAGTCCAGTTGTGAACGATTCATTAAAGGCTTCATCTGTTTTTTCTCATCACAGTCCAGTTGTGATCACTTCATTAAAGGCTATCCATTATTTTTCATGACTAGATAGGACAGCTCGAGTTTTAAACAAGAACCGATGAAATAGTCTTCTAAGACAACCTGGACAGTCCAGTTGTGAACGATTCATCAGAGGCTTCAGCGGTTCTTTCTTATGACTAGATAGGACAGCTCGAGTTTTAAACAAGAACCGATTAAATAGTCTAGCCTGTAGAGGCCTAATTATCTGGAATGAGATTGATAGCTCTATAAAAGAATCACATTCTTTAAACATTTTTAAAAAGCGTCTTACGCAAAATGTATTGCAACGTTATGCTTTGTGCATTTTATGTTTGAGGAATCCACATTAGTCGCATAATTTTGGTCTTGACCTCTGTATGTATGATGAGAATATCTCAGATCTTCAAGATGCAACATTTTAATTACATTTGAATAGGATAGTAGTAGGATATTGAGACTGATTTGGTGGATTTATAGATATTTTTTTTATTTATAAATGAAATTGTACATGGGTATTTGGTGGGTAGATTTCCAAATGTATTGCATTGTACTGTATTTTGTATATTATATGATGATGTATATTTTACCTCTTTCCATAAGCTGTGTGCTTCTAGGGATGACCTTTTTGGAGAAGGGACTCTGATATTAACAAAAGAAACAATAATGTAATACAAAATTATGTCTGTCTGCAAATAAATAAATGATAAACAAAGACAAGTTGCCAGTTCACTTATGTGTGAGTGACAGACAGAAAAGCTTGGGGAGAAATGGTTGGGTCACATGTATGACTCCAAAATATATCACCATAAAATACCATCTGGGTCCCATGAATTGCCTTAAAACAACAAAATCTCATTGTTGTAATGCTTTTTTTTTTTTTTTAATTATATTTACGATTTTTTCCCTTCGTTCCACTTTCAACCAGAGCAATGCGGAGCACCAACGTAGGATTGATGGAAACTTTCAATCTTTAAAGTAATTTTTGATGAATCAATCTTGTTGTTGTTAATTTTGTGGTGAGTTTTGTCCGCTTTACATAATTAAAAAGTCACAAATCAATTAGTTTATAATTAACAAAGCCTAACCAAGTCATCATTGTGCCCAATCATGAACTAATGGCACAATCATCCATCCATCCATCCATTTTCTACTGCTTGTCCCTTTTGAGATCACCTTAACTTTAAATACACTACACACGAGTGAATGAAGGGCATATTTACTCAACAGCCATACATGTCACACCAAGGGTGGCAGTATGAACAATGCCAACACTGTCATAAACATGTGCCAAATAGTGAAACCACACTTAACAACAACGACAAACACATTTTGGAAGAATATTTGCACAGTAACACAACATAAACACTACAGAACAAATTCCCGGAATTCCCGGCAGCACCAACTCTTCCGGGACGCTACAGTATAAACAAACGCCATTGGTGTATCTACACCTAACATCCAGTGTAATGATATCACTTACAATAGCTAGCTTGTCAATGATTACATCACTATTTTTTAACATCACAAAATCTTCTTTCGTTTTTTTATAAACTCGGGAAATATGTCCCTGGACACATGAGGACTTTGAATATGACCAATGTATGATCCTGTAACTACTTCGTAACGGATCGATACCCAAATTTCTGGTATCATTCAAAACTAATGTAAAGTATCAAACAACAGAAGAATAAGTAATTATTATATTTTAACAGAAGTGTAAATAAATCATGTTAAAACAGAAAAAGAGCAGATATTAACAGTAGAGATGTCCGATAATGGCTTTTTTGCCGATATCCGATATTCTGATATTGTCCAATTCTTAATTACTGATACCGATATATATAGTTGTGGAATCAACACATTATTGTGCCTAATATTGTTGTGATGCCCCGCTGGATGCATTAAACAATGGAACAAGGTTTTCCAAAATAAATCAACTCAAGTTATGGAAAAAATGCCAACATGGCACTGCCATATTTATTATTGAAGTCACAAAGTGCATTTTTTTTTCAACATGCCTCAAAACAGCAGCTTGGAATTTGGGAAATGCTCCCCCTGAGAAAGCATGAGGAGGCTGAGGTGGGTGGGGTTGGGGTGGGGCCGGGGGGCAAGGTTTCTGGGTATTTGTTCGGTTGTGTTTATGTTGTGTTAAAGTGTGGATGTTCTCCCGAAATGTGTTTGTCATTCTTGTTTGGTGGGGGTTCACAGTGTGGCGCATATTTGTAACAGTGTTAAAGTTGTTTATACGGCCACCCTCAGTGTGACATGTATGGCTGTTGACCAAGTATGCCTTGCATCCACTTGTGTGTGTGAAAAGCCGCAGATATTATGTGACTGGGCCGGCACGCAAAGGCAGTGCCGTCAAGGTTTATTCGCGCTATGTACGTCGCCCTACGTCCGTGTACACAGCGACGTATTAAAAAGTCATAAATTTTACTTTTTTAAACCAAAACCAATAATTTTGAAACCGATACCGATCATTTATGATATTACATTTTTAAGCATTTATCAGCCGATAATATCGGCAGCGCGATATTATCGGACATCTCTTATTAACAGTAAATGAACAAGTAGAATAATAATTCATTTTCTACCACTTGTCCTTAATAATTTTGACGAAATAATAGAATGATAAATGACACAATATGTTACTGCATATGTCAGCAGACTAAATTAGGAGTCTTTGTTTGTTCACTTAATACTAAAAGACAAGTTGTCTTGTATGGTCAATATTTTATTTAATCAATCAATCAATCAATCAATGTTTACTTATATAGCCCTAAATCACTAGTGTCTCAAAGGGCTGCACAAACCACTACGACATCCTCGGTAGGCCCACATAAGGGCAAGGAAAACTCACACCCAGTGGGACATCGGTGACAATAATGACCCAGTGGGACGTCGGTGACAATGATGACTATGAGAACATGATACTGTGATACTGATGATACTGATGACTATGAGAACATATGAGAACATGATACTGTGAAAGATCAATCCATAATGGATCCAACACAGTCGCGAGAGTCCAGTCCAAAGCGGATCAAACACAGCAGCGAGAGTCCCGTTCACAGCGGAGCCAGTAGGAAACCATCCCAAGCGGAGGCTGATCAGCAGCGCAGAGATGTCCCCAGCCGATACACAGGCGAGCAGTACATGGCCACCGGATCGGACCGGACTCCCTCCACAAAGGAGAGTGGGACATAGAAGAAAAAGAAGAGAAACGGCAGATCAACTGGTCTAAAAAGGGAGTCTATTTAAAGGCTAGAGTATACAAATGAGTTTTAAGGTGAGACTTAAATGCTTCTACTGAGGTGGCATCTCGAACTGTTACCGGGAGGGCATTCCAGAGTACTGGAGCCCGAAATGAAAAAGCTCTACAGCCCGCAGACTTTTTTTGGGCTTTGGGGATCACTAATAAGCCGGAGTCCTAATGACAAACTTACAATAAGAAACATATCGTTAATGTACCCTAAGATGTTTTTGTTCAAATAAATGGGTTATACTTGTACAGCGCTTTTATACCTTCAAGGAACTCAAATCGCTTTGACACTATTTCCACATTCACACACTGACGGCGGGAGCTGCCATGCTCAAGGACACAATGGTCGTGAAGGGGTTAGTAGAAGTTGGGGATTGAAGCAGGAACCCTCAGGTTGCTGGCACGGCCACTCTCCCAACCGCGCCATACCGTCCCCTAAATAAAGCCAATAATTACATTTTTTGTGGACCACTTTATCTAAAAAAGTACCGAAATACTTTTGATACCGGTACCAAAATATTGCTATCGGGACAACACTAATACACACACACACCGAGCAACCACCGGCAGAAATGTAGTACGGCGCCTATGCTATGAGGGGCCATTAGGGACATTATTCAGAATTACCTCTTACATACACTACTGAAATGCTCTTACATACACCACTGAAATGCTCTTACATACACTACTGAAATGCTCTCACATAAACAAGTACAATGCTCTCACAAACACAGGTAAGATGCTTTCACACACACTGGTAAGATGCTCTTATACATATAACTGAAATCCTTGCACACATACTACTAAAATTGTTGTCTCTCACACGCAAATAGTGTGTGTGTGTGCGTGAGAATAAAACATTTTAGTTGTTTATGTGAGAGCATTTCAGTGGTGTATGTAAGAGCATTTCAGTAGTGTATGTAAGAGGTAATTCTGAATAATGTCCCTAACGGCCCCTCATATATGCTCTCAACCCTCACACAGAAGTGAACTGTTTCATACTACCGCCACCACTACCCCAACACTTAAAATAGACATTTAATGACAAAAAAAATGCATGCCGAACCGAAGAATGGCCAGAAAAGAGTAAAACCTACTCATGTCTGTAGATTTCCCAACTTTTGCAAGATTGTATAAAACTTTGTCGCTAAACAATTCCACGCATACGCCAGAAGAAGAGCTCCTGCAGCTCCCACTCTTATCGCCATATAAAAAGTTGATTTAAAGCTAATCCATGCGCCCTGCCCAGTGGGAATATTCCTTCCATCCTGCAGAGTGCAGACAGGGAGCCAGCCTGCGGTGAGGAGGGGCGAGACGGGCGGAGTTGAAGATGGTGTTTGATTCAATATTAATGCAGTTTGAGTCGCAACAGGGGGGACACACACACCGGGTGGCTGTTGCACAAAACTAAACATTTTATGGGCAAAAATGAAGGGGTTTGAAAAGATTGTGGAGGACGTGCATGGATGAGAAATTGTGTATTTTGGATCCAAGAAGAGAAAGAATAGAGGGGAGGGAAGGGACGCAGGGGGCTGTTGTGAATGGAGGAGAAAAGCAAGATATTGACCGACTTTGCTGTAGGAACTGGACGGGAAGGGGGGCTCTCTGTTGGGACTGAGGTCAGACTATCCCCCACTACCCACCCCGAGCAGGTCTGCAGTCTGCTACTTCAAACACGGCCCACTCTATTGGGCTCTGAGAGGGTATTTATAACCCAAGCCAACCTTCCACTCCAGCCCCTAAACACAAACACTTGAGACCGGCTCCTCTTCCCATACACGAAGCCTATTTCAAAACACTTTTACACGAGGGAGCGGGGGGCGGGGGTTGGCGGGTGCAGAAGGCCGAGGGGGATTAATAGTTAATAGAGTGGTGCATTGTGGGTTTGTTTCTGGTAAGAGGCAGACAGGTGTAGCAGTGCAGTGAATGGAAGGTTAAGGCGCCTCGCCACCTCCGCAGCCGCCATCCTCCCCCTGCCGGCCGGGGATCGAAATCCGCCGGCGTGTCCCGCTCAGCCCCACTTCCCCCCCACCATGTCCCACCAAAAGGGGGAAATTTTCGAAAGAAGGGAGAAGGAAAGATGGCGTTCACTTGCTGGTCCCCACATTGTCTGAAAGCTGCTTTCGATCATGTCCAACTCACGTGCTGCATGGTCTGTTTAGAGATAGAATTTGTACAACTTGTATGCAGGCTGCTGTGTGTGTGTGTGTGTGTGTGTGTGTGTGTGTGTGTGTGTGTGTGTGTGTGTGTGTGTGTGTGTGTTCTGGCAATGCCGACTTAATGGGGACATTGCTCTGTTTACACCTTCAGGGGACCTCTGACGATATGGGGACAAAAACACAGGTCCTCCTAAAGCAGTGGTTCTCAAATGGGGGTACGCGTACCCCTGAGGGTACTTGAAGGTATGCCAAGGGGTACGTGAGATTTTTCTAAAATATTCCAAATATAGCAACAATTCAAAAATCCTTTATAATTATATGTATTGAATAATACTTCAACAAAATATGAATGTAAGTTCATAAACTGTGAAAAGAAATGCAACAATACAATATTGTTGACAGCTAGATTTTTTTGTGGACATGTTCCATAAATATTGATGTGAAAGATTTCTTTTTTTGTGAAACAATATTTAGAATTAAGTTCATGAATACAGATGGAATCTCTATTACAATCCCCAAAGAGGGTGTCACGACTCGGACTTGGGCGTGGATTGTTTTCCCGAGGCAAAGGAAAGTTGTCACGAGCAAGGCGTGAATGAAGGTACATCTTTTTTATTTTAACACTAACTAAAAACAGGAACCAACAAAAAGCGCGCACAATGGCGGTACAAAAACTGGGCTATGAAACAAAAGACTAGCACAAAGGCAAATAACTATAAACATGAAACAAAAACTTGCACTGTGGCATAAATAATGAGAAAACTTACTGTGACGAGGAAACGTGAACTAGACGTGGATCATAGCATAGGTAGCAAGTTGAGTAGCTGGTGATCGAGGGCGTGAAGGAGGTGATGTTGCCAGGACGAAGTAAAGAAACAGAATGGCTTAAATAGCAGCTATGATGATTAGTGAAAACAGGTGTGAGACATGAGGACAGGGGCGTGACATGAGTTCAAGGTGAAAATTAATGAGTTGGCATGGTAATAAGACAAACAAGGAAGTGCAAAAACTAGAAACAATGGAGTCTTAAGCAAAACAGATCATAACTAAACAAAAACATGAACAGACGTGATAGAAGGCACTTTAAGTTGATGATTACTTCTATGTGTAGAAATCTTTATTTATAATTAAATCACTTGTTTATTTTTCAACAAGTTTTTAGTTATTTTCATATCTTTTTTTTCCAAATAGTTCAAGAAAGACCACTACAAATGAGCAATATTTTGCACTGTTATACAATTTAATAAATCAGAAACTGATGACATAGTGCTTTATTTTACTTCTTTATCTCTTTTTTTCAACCAAAAATGCTTTGCTCTGATTAGGGGGTACTTGAATTAAAAAAATGTTCACAAGGGGTACATCACTGAAAAAAGGTTGAGAACCACTGCCCCAAGGGGAAACCTTTTTAAATGATAGTCACATCCATTCTGAAAATGTCAGGACTGTGACATGGATTTGTTTTGCTCCTTCGACGCAGAGGGAATACGGGACGAGCCTGGCGTGAATTCAGGTACATGATTATTTATTTATACACTAAACAGAAAAATAAGAAAACTAAGGGTGCTCAAAAGGAGGTATAAAACTTGGCTACAAAATACAAACAGGAAACAAAAACACTTGCACGATGGCATGAATGAACTATGAACAGAAACAGCACGATGGCATGACTATAAACAACTAAAACAAAACACTTACTGTGACAAAAAAAACAGGAGGCAAGTGTGCATGGAGAATGAGCAGCAAAGGTACGCAATGCAATGCAGGCATGAAGGCAGAAAGCAAATAGCAAAGTTCCCAGGACGAGGATAGAAACAGAATGGTATAAATAGCAGCTATGATGATTGGAAACAGGTGTGGGACTGAGGGCTGGGCGTGACTTGGAGACCAGGTGGAAACTAATGGGTTACTATGGAAACAAACAAAACCAGGAAGTGTAAAACGGGAAACAAGAGTCCAAAAACAAAACAAACATGATCAAACTTAAAACTGAATTACAGGCATGACAGAAGATGCCTAAGTAAAAAGTGAAACATTTGTTATGCTCGCATTAATAGTACTGTGATTCTGTATGGTATCAGTGGTGACACATCCCATAAGAGGACATTCTGAGGATCATTTCATATTTAATTTGAACTTTTTTTTTTTTAAATGGTCCTCAGTAGTCACGTACACATTTGTGTGAATTATGCAAAATTATTTAAATTTGGTCCCCATGAACCATATGAACTCTTTTTTTTCCCCAGGGTCCCCAGTAAGAATGATCAGCACATTACTTCATAAATCCAGAGATTTAAAGACGTGTATGAGCTAACTGGCCTGTGGCCATTTTACCTCATTTCTTTTATGCCTCCACAACCCGTAGAAAGGGTGGTCCCCACAAGTGATGATCAAAAACGTGGTCCCCATTCCAAGCGATAACCAGTGTGTGTGTGGGGGGGGGGAGGCTTGTGAATGTGCTGAAGTGGCTGGAGTCAAGCAGGGCGCTGTGTGTCTAATTACAGTGGAACAGAGCCCATTGATCAGCCATTGCAGTCCAATCTGTTTACTACAGATGTCTAACCCGCACACGGGCTCATCCATCATATTCACATTTCACATCAGCACTGCAGCTTCAAGAAGTGTGTGTGTGTGTGTGTGTGTGTGTGTGTGTGTGTGTGTACACACAGTGTATATACGCAAGTGAGTGTAAAATGTTATATGATAGAGATGGTGTATGACAAAAGAAATCTGAACCGTATGGTTGACCTGACACAGTTCGGTCTTGTTCCATCAAGTTTTTTTTTTCTTTTTTTTAGTTATCAGTTTAAAACACCAGCGTCAAACTCAAGGCGCGGGGCCCAGATATGGCCCGCAAAAGCCTGGAAATAATATTAGTAAATAAAGTAATTGATCTTTTCTTACTAAATGTATTTGGGGTTTTTTTTTATATTGTGACGGAACAAAAATACATGTACTGCATGCAATCGCATATCTTTTAAACTTCAATATAATGTAATATTGCGGCAAATATTTTTTCATGCATTTCCCAAAAATTGTATTGTCAAAATAAAAATGAATGCATATATGTCTGCATGACTTATGATTTCAAAGCAAGTTATCCATCAAGGTGTTCAATGTGAAAATCACTATATATTTTACGATAAAAAAAATAAATTTAAAAAAACCTGGTAACAGACCAAGAATTTTTGTGGAAAAAAACATTGTACCGTTTTTCCATATGCTCTCAAAAGTACCATAAATTGTACAGTAAAATTTATGACGACTGAGCTGCCAGGTTTTTTGGCTGTAAAATATACAATTTTTTTGTTTACAGTGTACCTAAAAATATCCATATATATATATATATATATATATATATATATATATATATATATATATATATATATATGCATTAGGTCAGGAAAAAACACAGAGGCTATTTGATCCCTACAGATGCTATTTCATCCCTACAAGCATGGGTAACCTACGAAACAGATTTTTATAAGTAAAATCCCCTGAAGAGCAGGATAACCAGCGAAACAGGCTTGTAGGGATGAAATAGCCTCTGTGTTTTTTCATGGCCTAACATATATTCCGCTCTATCCCAATATTGAGCACTGTATAACAGATAAACCACAGAAACCTCAGAAAACTTGAGTGTATATATATATATATATATATATATATATATATATATATATATATATATATACATGCATGTATATCAACAATCTATTTTTTATCCAAACAACACAACTTTACAGCAAGCTTAAATGTCAACACGCACACACACGTCTTGTTTGTGCACTCCAAAATTTCAACCATCATGTTGCTAGAATAAAAAACAAAAAAAGGGAAACCATTTTACCTTGTGTTGGCTAATATTTGTGGCATTGTTGAGCACTCTGGGAGTTTCGAAGTGAGAAACAAACAGTGGCTTCACGTAGTCACCGCTGGCATTAGCACAAACAAGCAGTGTGAGGCGATCCTTTATAGGTTTGTGTCCTGGTAGTGCCTTCTCTTTTGCTGGGATAAACGTCTGCTAAATCGAGGTTCTGCTGTATTCATTAGGGCTGTACCGATCAATCGGACGGATCAGTATGGGCCATTTTTTGTGAAAAAGCACGTGATTGCCATTTCTGACTAATGCAGATCACAAACATTGATCCCCTCTGGCTGATATTATTTATTTTTAGTCCTCCAACTGACAAGTGGCTAGCAACTAACTATGTGTCTTCTTACACAGCTAATAATAATCACCTATTTTACCGTAAATTAACTGCATTTCTTCGTATCTTATTTATCAAAATCAATTATTATCACTGGAGGGCAAGGGTAAACATGTTACACACCGAGAGCAAGCCAGGAGCAGACATCCTAAAAACTAAGCAACACCAATAAATACATTATTTAGTAAAGTTTAAGAAGTTTAAATGGAAACGCAGAAAGTAAGCAGATATTAACAGGAAATTAACAAGTAGAGTCAAGAGAGAGAATAATATAACAACTCTGTCAGCATTGTCACAGTCAGTAAACAACACATAAGAGGATCCATAAATTGGTAGTGCCGATACCAAGGGTGGTATCGGTATATTAACGATACTAGAGTATTTAGGTTGGAAGTTTTATTTTCTCAAATTACTTTGTTTTTGTTGTTTTTGTTAATGGTTACAATCTCGGGAAGACTTAAGCACCAAACAATTAAAAATGAGAAGTAGATTGAGTGGTAGTTTTGGCTTTTTTTTTTAGTTATTATGTACCATGGACTTTGAATTGCTCAAAGAATTGTATGTAATAAAAGAGAATAAGGATCTAGTTTAAATATAGTTGTCACGCCTGTAAATCAGGTTTTGTTTTGGTCATGTTATGTTTTGTTTTTTGGACACTCAGTTCTGTTTTGCACTTACTGTTTTGTTTTCATCTCCATGCCAAGTCATTAGTTTCCACCTGGTCCCCCTAGTCACGCCCCGATCCTCAGCCTCTCACACCTGTTTCCAATCATCACAGCTACTATTTGAAGTCATTCTTTCTCTGTCTTGGTTCTGGGATCTTCACACTCACACACCCTACCCATGCTGTTCTAACCTTCATGCCCTCGTTACAGTTCCGTGCCTTGTAAGTTTTGTTGTTTATGAAACAGTGCTAGTTTTGTTTTTTAATGCCAGAGTGCAAGTGTTTTCTTTTCATGTTTGTAGTTTGCAGCATTTATGCTAGTCTTTTGTTTGTTCATAGCCAAGTGTTTGTACCTCCTTGTGAGCGCCTTTTGTTTATCTTTGATTAGTTATAGTGTTAAATAAATAATGATGTACTCACAGTCACGTCTTGCCCGTGCAAATCATTCTCTGCATCGAAGAAACAACCTTAATCCAAGCCAATTTATGACAATAGTATTGATATTGTCAAACAGTCAATAACTGGTCACTATAAATAATTTAAAAAAATGTACAGCGAAAAACATGTGATGGGTATCGGTATTGGTATCGGCGTCTTTACCTTAACCGCGAATGGTTACCTCAAAGGCAGCGTGGGTTGTTAAACGTTCAGTGATCAGGTTTATGCATACGTTAGAACAAATATGAGTGAGGAGACTCCGACTGGTGTGCTCGCTGTTAAATTCCACTTTGACGGTTCTTTCGATAAAACTGTTTTGAGCCAATAAATGCATTCCATTCGAGTAAAACATTTCTTTTTATTTTCCTGTATGACATTCTGACAAAAATTTGGCATTTGGGTAAAAATATTAGTCTTTTTTCAAGTTATTTTTTAAATTAAGGGAAAAAGTAATTTACAGTGGTTAATCGTGATTAGCCCAAAATAACAAGTGTGATTAATCGGAATAAAAAATGTAGTCGTTTGAGAGCATGCATGCCAATCAAAACAATCACAAGCAATATTTTTGTTTGCTGTATCCACACCTTTAATTTCTCCATTATACCTTTTTCTCGGTTGTTACTTACCTATTAGTTTACCTCTAATCTTTTTCTTTATTTGTAGTTTGTATTATTATTTTTTGAACACTTCTTGTTTCTTTTTCTTCCATCTTTTTTCGTTGCTTTCATCATTGCATAAGCTGTCTGTCTGCGATATTGTTATACATCTGTTTATTATTTAAGTTTATGCCTGTATTATCTACAGTGCATCCGGAAAGTATTCACAGCGCAATACTTTTTCCACATTTTGTTATGTTACAGCAGGGGTGTCAAACTCAAATACAGAGAAGGCCAAAATTTAAAACTGAACGAAGCCGCGGGCCGAGGTCGAACAAATTAATCCTTTAATAGGGACCCAAACAAGTTTTGCATTGAATATTGACCAAGCAAGGCTTATATAACTTTATAGTGACATGCAAAATCGAGTTTAAAATAATAATAATTAAAAAATATCAATGGGATATAAAATAAAATGAAAATACAAATTGAATTCCTCTTTTCGGCGGCGGGTTTGAGTTGGGGCGGGGTTTGGTGGTAGCGGGGGTGTATATTGTAGCGTCCCGAAAGAGTTAGTGATGCAAGGGGTTCTGGGTATTTGTTCGGTTGTGTTTATGTTGTGTTTATGTTGTGTTACGGTGTGGATATTCTCCCGAAATGTGCTTGTCATTCTTGTTTGCTGTGGGTTCACTGTGTGGGGTATATTTGTAACAGTGTTAAAGTTGTTTATATGGCCACCCTCAGTGTGACCTGTATGGCTGTTGACAAAGAATGCATTGCATACACTTGTGTGTGTGTGTATGAGCCGCATATATTATGTGAGTGGGGCGGCACGCTGTTTGTATGGAGGAAAAGTGGACGTGGCGACATGTAGAGAACGCCAAAGGCAGTGCTTTTATGGCCCGCGCCCAATATTATTGTCCAGGTGGAAATCGGGAGAAATTCGGGAGGGGCACTGAACTTCGGGAGTCTCTCGGGAAAATCGGGAGGGTTGACGAGTATGAGTATTAGTGGTGAATGCGGTGTTACAGCGGCGGGCAAGATTTAATGTTAATTTGATATTGCCTCAAGGGCCAAATGAAATTACACGGCGGGCCAAACTTGGCCCGAGGGCCAGAGTTTGACATGCATGTGTTACAGCCTTATTCCAAAATGGAATATATAAATTGTTGTCCTCAAAATTCTGCAGACAATACCCCATAAAAAGAATGTGAAAATGTTTTTTTGTTTGTTTTAACTTTGCAAATGTATTACAATTTTTTTTTTAAGTTTAAAAAAATGACATCTACACACGTATTCGCAGCCTCTGCTCAATACTTTGTGGATGCACCTGTTTTAGCAATTAAAGCCTCAAGTCTTTTTGAATATGGTGCCACAAGCTTGGCACACTTATCTTTGTGCAATTTCCTCCATTCTTCTTTGCAGCACCTCTCAAGCTTCATCAGGTTGGATGATAAGCATTGGTTTTCATCCCGGATGTCTCCATACATTGCTACATTCATCTTAGACTAGTCAGCGAGGTGACCAAGAACCCGATGGTCACTCTGTCAGAACAACAGCATTCCTCTGTGGAAAGAGGAGAACCTTCCAGAAGGACAACCATCTCTGCCGCGAACCACCAATCAATCCATTTCTTAGTAAAAAGTTTGCCAAAATGCACCTGAAAAACTCTCAAACCATGAGAAACAAAATTCTCTGGTCAAATGAGACAACAATTTAAGTCCTTGAACACTGTGAACACCAGACATCATGTTTGGAGGGAACCAGGCACCGCTCATCACCAGGCCAATACCATCCCTACAGTGAAGCATGTTGGTGGCAGCATCATGCTGTGGGGTTGTTTTTTCAGCAGCAAGAACTGGGAGACTGGTGAGTATAGAGGGAAAGGTGAATGCAACAATGTACTGAGACATCCTGGATGAATATATATATATATATATATATATATATATATATATATATATATATATATATATATATATATATATATATATATATATATATATATATATATTCTGTTCATGAATGAGCATATCCGTTCGGCCACCGTGTTCGATGGAGAAGTCTGATCTACAGAATTTGCAGGCAGCATACCCCTCCCCCTTTGAGCTGTCCTGGATGAACTGAAGTTATTTTTCCAATCATTTTTGAACTTGCAAGCATACTCCTTCTTCTTCTTACTCATCGTCGCCAAGTCTCTTATTCGCTCTTCTGTTTCGTCTCTGTTACGTTTTTGGACATTACTACTTGCCGTAGTTGTGAAGCAATGCGTGATGGGAATCCGGATGTTGTGTGGAATAAACACAGGCTGAGAAGTAGCTCCGTGCCTGCCTACTTTATGGGTTGTATACGGGGGCGCCGAAAAGGGGGTAGAAAGGAGACGGATTCTAGGGGCCCATGATGGAGGGGGGCCCAGAGAGGCCCCTAATGATGATGAAATTATATGAAATTATGTGTTGGGGGCCCTGTAAAGATTCTTTTCATGGAGCCCAAAATCCCTAGCGGCGCCCCTGGTTATATATAAAGCTATGGATAACAGAGACATATAGAATAGTCTCCTTTTCAGGTGAGAGGACGCTAAAGGCAGTGCCTTTAAGGCACGCCCCCAATATTGTTGTCCGGGTGGAAATCGGGAGAATATTTCCGGAGGGGTACTGAAATTCGGGAGTCTCCCGGGAAAATCAGGAGGTTTGGTAAGTATGCCATCCAGCTCCCTGATGGAGCTTGAAAGGTGCTGCAAAGAGGAATGGGCGAAACTGCCCAAAAATAGGTGTGCCAAGCTTGCGGCATTGCATTAAAAAAGGACCAAATTTAATAAATGTGCAAAATTTAAAAAAAATTTAAAAATCATACTGGCATTTTGAAGTATTGTGTGTAGAATTTTGAGGACAAAATAGATTTATTCCATTTTGGAACAAGATTGTAACAACAAAATGTGGAGAGAAAAAAAGTGAAGGGCTGTAAATACTTTCCATATGCATTGTATATTATGTTCTATTTATGCATAAATTATGCAAAGTTTTTTTGTGAAGGTGCCAGCCACTTAGGGTATTTTTATCATACAGCCTCTTCCTATTTATCACCCGACCGTGTTTGTCAACTTCTACACATGATATTCATTGGGGGGGAAAAATCCATACAAACCTTCTCAACTTTCATTTTACACATCTTAATCCTTGTATTTTATTGTTGAAAAATTGGTGAACATGTACATGAAGTAAACACTATCAATAACTGTTAAGACACGAAAAAGTCGTCTAAAATAGGATTCAATAATTATTCCCACTACTTTTTGGACATTTTTAATTGTGAAACTGTAGACATGTGATGGACATGAGCATTGCACACATGTTAAAAAAAAACTAATATGTTTCATTACCATGCAAATTTTCTTTATTCCGGACCTGTGCAAAAACACATGAAGTGAACCAACTAATCGGCATGAAAGGGGGAGGATTAACTCTGCTTCTTCCCACTCCTTTTTTCGGACATGTTGAATTGTGCAAGTGTAAACATGTGACGTTCATTCATGTAACTTGTCAGAAACAATTGAAAACATTACCATGACTACACGAAGCAGAATGCTCACCATACTTGCATAGGTTTACTGGTAAAAAAAAAAAATGTCTATATGCATGTCAATACCAGTGGCAATGCTTGGTATGGTGTGGCATGGTTGGTACCATAATCATAGTTGGGATATCAGAAGGAAAAAAAACACCACACATCACAAACAAGGTTGCCGAATTGTTTCGCCAAAAGGGGCCAAAGCGAAAATGTGATAATGGGCCCCGGGCCAAACTCAGCGATTTTAATTGTGAAACACAACAGACCTAAATGTACATAATAGAGTGTTTTTTTTAATTAACCAATACCATTTCTACCTTCAAGGTACTCAAAGCGCTTTGACACTACTTCCACATTTACCCATTCACACACACATTCACACACTGATGGAGGAAGCTGCCATCCAAGGCGCCAACCAGCACCCATCAGGAGCAAGGGTGAAGTGTCTTGCTCAGGACACAACGGACGTGACGAGGTTGGTACTAGGTGGGAATTGAACCAGGGACGCTCGGGTTGCGCACAGCCACTCTCCCCACTGCGCCACGCCGTCCCTAATTAGTATTAGTATTATTAATTAGTATTATTTTAGTATAAAAATACATATGCAAATCTAGCTTTTTGCAACTTAATGCCAAAAAAAACTAAATGCTGATTATCGGTCCTGCTAGACACCGACCTCTATTTAATAATACAACTCTAACATTTGACAACCAAATAATTAAACAAGGTGACTTGGTAAAAAATGTTGGTATTATCTTCGACCCAACTCTCTCCTTTGAGTCACACATAAAAGCGTTAATCTCCGTAATATCGCTAAAATTTGCTCCATTTTGTCCACTAACAACGCTGAGATCATTATTCATGCATTTCTTACGTCTCGTCTCGATTACTGTGACGTATTATTTTCGGCTCTCCCCATGTCGAGCATTAAACGATTACAGTTGGTACAAAATGCGGCTGCTAGACTTTTGACAAGAACAAGAAAGTTTGATCATGATACACCTGCACTGGCTTCCTGTGCACTTAAGATTTGACTTTAAGGTTTTACTACTTATATATAAAATACTAAACGGTTTAGCGCCATCCTATCTTGCCGATTGTATTGTACCATATGTCCCGGCAAGAAATCTGCGTTCAAAAGACTCCGGCCAAAAAAAGTCTGCGGGCTATAGAGCGTTTTCCGTTCGGGCTCCAGTACTCTGGAATGCCCTCCCGGTAACAGTTTGAGATGCTACCTCAGTAGAAGCATTTAAGTCTCACCTTAAAACTAATTTGTATACTCTAGCCTTTAAATAGACCTCCTTTTTAGACCAGTTGATCTGCCGCTTCTTTTCTTTTTCTCCTTTGTTCCCCCCTCCCTTGTGGAGGGGGTCCGGTCCGATGACCATGGGTGAAGTACTGGCTGTCCAGAGTCGGGACCCAGGATGGACCGCTCGCCTGTATATCGGTTGAGGACATCTCTACGATGCTGATCCGACTCCGCTTGGGATGGTTTCCTGTGGACGGGACTCTCGCTGCTGTCTTGGATCCGTTTTGAACTGAACTCTCGCGGCTGTGTTGGATCCACTATGGATTGAAGTTTCACAGTATCATGTTTGACCCGCTCGACATCTATTGCTTTCGGTCCCCTAGAGAGGGGGGGGGGGGGGGGGGGGGTTGCCCATATTTGAGGTCCTCTCCAAGGTTCTCATAGTCATCATTGTCACTGGCGTCCCACTGGGTGTGAATTCTCCTTGCCCACTGGGTGTAAGTTTACCTTGCCCTTATGTGGGTTCTTCCGAGGATGTCGTAGTGGTTTGTACAGTCCTTTGAGACATTTGTGATTTAGGGGTATCTAAATAAAAATTGATTGATTGATTTTGGCACTACTTCTTCCACGGACCGATCCCAGTTTTTCTTCCCTGCAAGACAAGTGTACGGGTAACAATGTACTGTTGTCCCGATACCAATATTTTGGTACCGGTACCAAAATTATTTGGATACTTTTTGGTACTTTTCTAAATAAATGGGACCACAAAAAACTGCATTATTGGCTTTATATTAACGAAAAAATCTTAGGGTACATTAAATATAAGTTTCTGATTGCAAGTTTGTCCTTTAATAAAATACTGATCATACAAGACAACTTGTCTTTTATTAGTAAGTAAGCAAACAAAGACTCCTAATTTAGCTACCGACATATGTAGTAACATATTGTATCAATTATCATTCTTATTATTTTGTCAAAGTTATTAAGGACAAGTGGAGTACAATTAATTAGGAATATACTATTAATCTGCTTATTTTGTCTTTTAACTTGTTGTATCTACACTCTTGTTAAAATGTAATAATCACTTATTCTTCTGTTGTTTGATACTTTACATTAGTTTTGGATGATACCACATCTTTGGGTATCAATCCGATAGCAAGTCGTTACAGGATCATGTTTTGTTTAGCTATGTTCTGTTTTGTTTTGCTTAAGACTCCATTGTTTCCTGTTTTTTGCACTTCCTTGTTTTGTTTTGTTACCATGGCAACTCATTAGTTTTCAACTGTCCTCATGTCTCGCACCTGTTGTCACTGCGATTTAAGCGGTCTGTGTCTGTTTTTCGTCCTGGCAACATCACCTCCTTCCCACGTTTACCACCTGCTACGCACCTTGCAATGATCCATGTCCCGTTCACAGTTCCATGTCAAGTAAGTTTTTGTTTATAGTTCATAGTTAATTTCCTTTGTGCTAGTCTTTTGTTTTTCATAAGTCAAGTTTGTTGCGCGCTTTTTGTTTGTTCCTGTTTTTTTTTGTAGTTTGTTATTGTAATAAAGATATGTACTTACAGTCACGCCTTCCTCGTGCCAATTTTCCTTTACCTCGGGAAAACAATCCACGCCCAAGTCCAAGTCGTGACAACAAAGGCTCCTAATTTAGTCTGCTGACATATTGTGTCATTTTCCATTGTATTACTTTGTCAAAATGATTAAGGATAATTGGTAAAAAAAATAATTATTAATCTACTTGTTCATTTACTGTGAACATTGCTTATTTTCTGTTTCAACATGTTCTATCAACACTTCTGTTAAAATGTAATCATCACTTATTCTTCTGTTGTTTGATTCTTTACATTAGTTTTGGATGATACCAAAAATTCGGGTATCAATCCAATACCAAGTTGTTCCAGGATCATACAATGGTCATATTCAAAGTCCTCTTGTGTCAAGTGACATATTTCCTGAGTTTATAAACAAAATGTACATTTTTAAAAAAACAAAAGATGTTGTGATGCCAAAAAATATTGACGTAATCATAGTAATATCGACTAAATACGCTACTGTACTTGGTATCATTACAGTGGATGTTAGGTATAGATCCACCAATGGCGTTTGTTTACATTTTGACGCAGGTGAGCTAAAGTGTGTAGTGAAACATGTTTAGCTATTTCTCCCTCTGCAAGGATGATACTTGTAAGAAACGTACTTTATTTGTCGCTATGGAGGCGAGGATTAGTGATTTAGAAGTAGCTAAAGCACTGCTGGACTTTAGCCGCTAGCTAGCTGGCCATGTCTTAAGCACCTCTCCCGGTGGGCATTTCAGTGTTGTAGCTTCACCTTTATCGTTCTGGTACTTTCCAGAAGCGGTATATTACCAAATATGTTTTATTAGTAACTGTGGACAAGCTCTATTCTTTCGGCAGGGTCCTTGTGGGTGCATGGGAGTTTGCCCAACCAGTCTACATGTGTTTTGTGGACTTGGATTCGACCGTGTCCCTCGGGAAGTCCTGTGGGGAGTGCTCAGAGAGTATGGGGTATCGGACTGTCTTATTGTGGCGGTCCGCTCCCTGTACGATCAGTGTCAGAACATGGTCCGCATTGCTGGCAGTAAGTCGGCCACATTTCCAGGGAGGGTTGGACTCCGCCAAGGCTGTCCTTTGTCACCGATTCTGTTCTTAACTTTTTATGGGCAAAATTTCTAGGCGCAGTCAAGGCGTTGAGGGGTTTCGGTTTGGTGGCTGCGGGATCAGGTCTCTGCTTTTTGCAGATGATGTGGTCCTGATGGCTTCATCTGGTTAGGAAATCCTCAGCTTTCACTGGATCGGTTCGCAGCCGATTGTGAAGCGACCAGGATGAGAATAAGCACCTCCAAGTCCGTGTCCATGGTTTACGCCCGGAAAAGGGTGGAGTCCCATCTCCGGGTTGGGGAGGAGACCCCGGCCCAAGTGGAGGAGTTCAAGTACCTAGGAGTCTTGTTCACGAGTGGGGGAAGAATGGATCGTGAGATCGACAGGCGGATCGGTGCGGCGTCTTCAGTAATGCGGACGTTGTATCGATCCGTTGTGGGGAAGAAGGAGCTGAGCCGGAAGGCAAAGCTCTCAATTTACCGGTCGAGCTACGTTCCCATCCTCACCTATGGTCATGAGCTTTGGGTCATGACCGAAAGGATAAGATCACGGGTACAATCGGCCGAAATGAGTTTCCTCCGCTGTGTGGCGGGGCTCTCCCTTAGAGATAGGGTGAGAAGCTCTGCCATCCGGGAGGAACTCAAAGTAAAGCCGCTGCTCCTTCACATCGAGAGGAGCCAGATGAGGTGGTTCGGGCATCTGGTCAGGATGCCACCCGAACGCCTCCCTAGGGAGGTGTTTAGGGCACGTCCAACCGGTAGGAGGTCACGGGGAAGACCCAGGACACGTTGGGAAGACTATGTCTCCCGGCTGGCCTGGGAAGGCCTCGGGATCCCCCTGGGACGAAGTGGCTGGGGAGTGGGAAGTGTGGGCTTCCTCACTTATGGTCATGAGCTTTGGGTCATGACCGAAAGGACAAGATCACGGGTACAAGGGGCCGAAATGAGTTTCCGCCGCCGGGTGGCGGGGCTCTCCCTTAGAGATAGGGTGAGAAGCTTTGCCAAAGCCGCTGCTCCTCCACATCAAGAGGAGCCAGATGAGGTGGTTCGGGCATCTGGTCAGGATGCCGCCCGAACGCCTCCCTAGGGAGGGGTTTAGGGCACGTCCAACTGATAAGAGGCCACGGGGAAGACCCAGGACACGTTGGGAAGACTATGTCTCCCGGCTGGCCTGGGAAGGCCTCGGGATCCCCCTGGGACGAAGTGGCTGGGGAGTGGGAAGTGTGGGCTTCCCTGCTTAGGATGCTGCCCCCGCGACCCGACCTCGGCTAAGCGGAAGAAGATGGATGGATGGATGGATTTATTAGTATTGCGGTACTATTCTAACACGGGTATACCGTACAACCCTATAACAATGTGGAAGCAAATTTGCTATTCTTATTCTCTATATGTGATGGGGCAGGAAAGGGCCAGGATACAGTTGCAATAAAAGTTCATTTGAAGCTTCTTGTCATTTGCTGATTGATATTTCACAATTTACTCAATCTGTTACGCAAAGCGCGTGATTTGCGTGTATGTAAGTGCGGCTATGGATTGATAGCATCTTGTTAGCCATCAATAATTGTGTGAGCTACAAAGAGGTGAGTATGAATATGTATCACATTTGGGAAGACTGAATGACTCGGATGGCCAGATTTGGCACACAGGCCACACTTTGGGCACCCTTGGTATTGTTTGGATTTTACTCTCGTCCCAACCATTAAATATGCGTGGTGGTCAAGCTTGCTCTGTTCTTAATGGGTACTAGGCGCCATTTAGCTTTCCTCGAAGAAAAAAAATGCCCTATGTGTCGTGATTTGTTGGTGGTGAACCCCAAGATGCAGAAATGGCCGGCGTGTTGCAGGAAAACGTGACTTCAACAACATAATTGGAGACAGGATGACAGAAGACAGCAAACAATCCTCCAGCACTAACTAATAGCAGCCAGCTGATCGACACCAGGTGTGGCCAGGCTGCCAATCAGCAGCAGGTGAGCGGAAACAGCACTCAAGGAGACAGAAAAAATAAACACCAACCCCAGGAAAACGCAACCCGACGTGAATGTGACAGACCGTCACACCAATGCTTGTTTTGTTTTCGGCTGTACGAATCGTTCAAATCGCGACAAGAATAAACATTTCTTCAGAGTTCATCAAAAAAGCGCGGAAGAGTGCAAGATTTTACGGAACAACGGCAAGAGAATCATGCAGTTCACACTACAGTCCAAGCAAGGTACCAGAGTCGAAAAATGCAGGAGTTTGCATTGATCACTTCATTAAAGGTTTGTTTGATATACTTTTTAACCTTTATTATTTCTCATTTAAGTACTATCTTGATATTACCTGTATTTCCTAAACACGCTTGCTACGAGTGTTTGGAAAAGCACCAACTAGGCGTGTCCAAATAAAAGAAAACACATGTAAGCAACACCTAAAAGAGGTAAGTTTTTAACAAAGGCACATACACAATGTTTACATCTAGGGACGGCGTGGCACAGTGGGAGAGTGGCTGTGCGCAACCCGAGGGTCACTGGTTCAAATCCCACTTAGAACCAACCTCGTCACGTCCGTTGTGTCCTGAGCAAGACACTTCACCCTTGCTCCTGATGGGTGCTGGTTGGCGCCTTGCATGGCAGCTCCCTCCATCAGTGTGTGAATGGGTAAATGTGGAAGTAGTGTCAAAGCGCTTTGAGTACCTTGAAGGTAGAAAAGCGCTATACAAGTACAACCCATTTATCATTTATCTATAGTTATATTTTGATAAAGACGGGAAAAAGGACGCATACTCATAAACGGCGCATACAAGAGCAACAAACATGGCTGTGGACGCAAAGTTAAATCTCGAAATTCAATCTTACCCGAGCAAAAACGATGCATATTTAATCCGAGAGAGTCTAAATAACAATTTCCTTGACCCAGCCACACACAAAGAAGTTGAAAACCTCCATGCTTTTCCAAGTTTCCATTTGCTTTGTCGTGTAGATTGGCATCTGGAGCACAATATTTCGATAAATACTGGGAACGCGACCAACCTTCATCCTTGATGTCACTTGACAAATCTTTTTTTTTTTTTTTGGCAGCGTGGCGTTATGTCAATAATATGTTCTTGTGATATACATGCAGTAAAACTGTTTGCTTATCGTAAACAATTTGTATTCCAGCACATCTACCCCAACACGTTAAGAGCATTTCTATACAGTTGATCTATAGCAATGATTTTTGTTGGTAAATGAGAGACAATGACTGATTATCATCACACCGCAACACAGGTGTCAAACTCAAGGCCCGGGGGCCGAATCTGGCACACCGCATTATTTTATGTGGCCCGCAAAAGCGTGGAAATAATATGCGTTACTAAAATGCTTAATGTTTTATTACTAAATACATTTGCTGTTTCCCTTTTGACATGAAATGTCATGTACTGCATGTAGTTGCATATATTTTAAAATTCTAGATTATCAAAATATTATTGTATATTGTATTCCAAAATGTATTTTTTTTAAATAAATATAAATACTGTACCTCAATATCTACTTGACTTAAAAATTCAAAACAAATTATCAATCAAATTGTCGGCTGTAAAATCAACAATAAATCTTACAGTTAAATTACGCCGCCTGAATTTTTTACCGTAAAATCAACTTTGGTGCGGTTTTTTGCCATGTACAGTAAGACACTAAAACATAAAAAAAATAAAAATATATATATTAAAACAAGATTTTACTGGCAGCTTTGCTGTTTGAATTTTACTGCTAAAAACAGTGGTATCGTTTTTGTATATGCTGTAAAAAACAAAAAAACAAAAAAACAGCTTTTTCTGTAAAATTCTGGTGACCGAGCTGACATTTTTAAAGTAAAATGTTATTTTTTTAAAGCAAATGTAAAAAAAATATTGTTACTGTACTATATATATATATATATATATATATATATATATATATATAATGTGTATATGTATATATGTGTGTATATGTATATATAATGTGTATATGTATATATGTATATATGTATATATATGTGTGTATATGTATATATGTATATATATGTGTGTATATGTATATATATATATAATGTGTATATGTATATATGTATATATATATGTATGTGTGTATATGTATATATATATGTGTGTGTATATGTATATATATATATGTGTATATATGTGTGTATATGTATATGTATATATGTGTATATATGTGTGTATATGTATATATATATATGTGTATATATGTGTGTATATGTATATATATATATGTGTATATATGTGTGTATATGTATATATATATATGTGTATATATGTGTGTATATGTATATATATATGTGTATATATGTGTGTATACGTATATATATATATGTGTATATATGTATGTATACATATATATATATACGTATGTGTATATATGTATGTATATATATATATATATATATGTGTATATATGTATGTATACATATATATATATACGTATGTATGTATGTATGTATATATGTATGTATGTGTGTGTGTGTGTGTGTGTGTGTGTGTGGGTATAGCTCGGTTGGTTGTGTCCTTGGGCAAGACACTTTACCCACCTGTGTCAGGCTTTCCTCTGACAGTTTGACTACGATTTAGTTTTTTCCTCTGCATTTGTTTATTTCCTCTGTGTTTAGTATTTCCTGTCCTTAGTTCCTGTCTAGTGCTCTTATTTTGGTTCGGCTTCCTGTCTGTCTCCCTGTGTCCTGTTTTCACTCAGCTGCGGCTGATTGGCATCTGGTCACACCTGATATCAATCAGCCAGCTCCTATTTTACCTGCTTTGTTCCTCCAGTCAGGGCTGGATCATTGTATTGTCGTTTCAATGTCATTTTCTACTTGTCATTCGTACTGGTCCTGTGATTGCAGCGTAGCGGTAAGCTATATTTGGCAAATGTTTGTAGCTTACTGTTTTTTGTTCCCTGCTTCCGATTTGTTCGTTCATAGCCCTTAAATTGTTATATCCGCCCACGTGCGTGCTTTTTGTTTGTACCCTTCGTTTGTTCTAGTTGTAGTATTTTAAATTAAAACCATGTTTTCCCATTCAATGCCTGCCTCCATCTCTGCATCATGGGGTTCGTCACCAAATAACTCTGACAACCTGCTCCCAGTGCTCCCAACACCGGTTTAAATGGAACTTAGATATTGGGTTTCACAATGTAAAGCGCTTTGAGTCACTAGAGAAAAAGTGCTATATAAATATAATTCACTTCCCTATATAATATTAAATTAAATGGGTTGTATTCGTATAGCGCTTTTCTACCTTCAAGGTACTCAAAGCGCTTTGACACTACTTCCACATTCACACACTGATGGAGGGAGCTGCCATGCAAGGCGCTAACCAGCACCCATCAGGAGCAAGGGTGAAGTGTCTTGCTCAAGGACACAACGGACGTGACGAGGTTGGTACTAGGTGGGGATTGAGCCAGGGACCCTCGGGTTGCGCACGGCCACTCTCCCACTGCGCCACGCCGTCCCTGGTTCAATCCCCACCTGGTTCTAACCTCGTCACGTTCGAATACATACACACTTATAGGTGAAATCACCCAAATTATTCCCAAGCGCGGCCACCGCTGCTGCTCACTGCTCCCCTCACCTCCCAGGGGGTGGAACAAGGCGATGGGTCGAATGCAGAAGGTAATTTCACCAATTGTGTGTGTGTGACTATTGGTGGTACTTTTAACTTTAACTTTTATATTTATATATTACTCATTGATAAAAAAGTCTCCCTGAGGGCAACAATAACTGTGATGTGGCCCTCAATGAAAACATCTCTAACATGTACTGTAAACGGTGCCTCTTTGCTTGATCCGTTTTGCAAATGAAAATATGTTCATAGTTGCCTTACCCTGAATAAATCCAACTTAAAAATAAATAAACACGTCAACTTTTTCAGCCTTCTTTAGCCAGAAATTTAATGGATGCGATGGACACTGATTCATTTTGTCATTCAAATAACAGTAAACATACAGTGTATGCATGTAAATATGTATTTCTTATATGCTTTACTGCTTAGAAATCATAAGTCAAGGTGTCTTAAATTTAGGTTTGGGTGACCCGATGTTATATTGATATGAGAAATTAGTCCGATATCAGTCATAAAAAAACACAAGTATCAAACAATATTGACAGACATGTTAAATGTCCATTAAAAGTGCTCCGATGAAAACAGTCAGTTGAACGGTCGGTTCCCATATAGATGTCCTCTAAATAGGCACACTACACTCTTTTCTTGTTTTTTTTGAAAGTCATTTACAAAAAAAAAAACATGGAAGACTAAAGGTTATCTCGCAGCTACACAACAGCTAAGGACACAATAGCACACAAGCTATAAGTGTCCTTATTTGAATAATATTTCAGTCCAAGACACCACGTGTCGATATAAACAGGTATTAAATATATTTTCCTTACAGTTACAAAGTATTCAAGGTAGAGAGCATCCAGTAACAAACGTGTCCGCCCCCTAACCCCTTGTTGCAAGTCCTGGGTTGTAAGTTGTATGTCATAATATGTACAGTACAAGCAAAAAGTTTGAACACACCTTTTCCTTATTCAATAGGTTTTCTTTATTTACATTCTAAATTGTCACTGAAGGCATCAAAGTGGTGAATGAACACATGTGGAGTTATGTACTTAACAAAAAAGGTGAAATAACTGAAAACGTGTTTTTATATTTTGTTTCTTCAAAATAGCCACCCATTGCTCCGATTACTGCTTTGCACACTCTTGGCATTCTCTCGATGAGCTTCAAGCACACCTCTGAAATAAACCATTTCAGGTACCTCTTGAAGTTCATCAAGAGAATGCCAAGAGTGTGCCTTCAAGGACAATCTACAATGTAAATAGTCATGAAAATAAAGAAAAAGCATTGAATTAAAAGGTGTCCAAACGTTTGCCCTGTACTATATATGTGCTAGGTGCTTTTGTTCAAGGTTTTTTCCTGGTCTCAAACTAAGTCCCTCACCCCTCCCGTCTCCCCACTGTATGCCTGATCTCGGACAATTTGTATTAAAAATATGATACCATAAAACACCAACTTTTTTTATGAAGCAACAGTCTCAAGCAAAGTTTTTTTTGCTGTATGCATGCCTTTACTTCTAAATTGTACCTTTTTTCTCGATTTTTACTTACCCTATGTTTCGGACTATAAGTCGCAGTCTTCTCCACAGTCCATCGGAGGGGTGAGACCCGGCCAAACCCAAAAAAATATATATATGTATATTTTTTTAATAGTTTGGCCAAGTCTCACCCCTGGCCAAACTACAAAAAAAACGCGACTTATAGTACGAAAAATACGGGACCTTTTAGTTTGCCTCTAATCTTTTTCTTTTGTTCGTAGTTTGTATTGTTATTTTTTTTATCACTTCTTGTTCCTTTTTCTTCCCTATTTTTTCTTTGCTTTCATCACTGCATAACCTCTCCGTCCAGTCATGAAAATAAAGAAAAAGCATTGAATTAAAAGGTGTGTCCAAACGTTTGCCCTGTACTATATATGTGCTAGGTGCTTTGTTCAAGGTTTTTTCCTGGTCTCAAACTAAGTCCCTCACCCCTCCCGTCCCCCCACTGTATGCCTGATCTCGGACAATTTGTATTAAAAATACGATACCATAAAACACCAACTTTTTTTATAAAGCAAGAGTCTCAAGCAAAGTTGTTTTTGCTGTATGCATGCCTTTACTTCTAAATTGTACCTTTTTCTCGGTTTTTACTTACCCTATGTTTCGGACTATAAGTCGCAGTCTTCTCCACAGTCCATCGGGGGGGTGAGACCAGGCTAAACCCAAAAAAAAATATATATATATATATATATTTTTTTTAATAGTTTGGCCAAGTCTCACCCCTGGCCAAACTACAAAAAAAAACGTGACTTATAGTACGAAAAATACGGGACCTTTTAGTTTGCCTCTAATCTTTTTCTTTTATTCGTAGTTTGTATTATTATTTTTTTTAACACTTCTTGTTCCTTTTTCTTCCCTATTTTTCATTTGCTTTCATCACTGCATAACCTCTCCGTCTAGTCATGAAAATAAAGAAAAAGCATTGAATTAAAAGGTGTGTCCAAACGTTTGCCCTGTACTATATATGTGCTAGGTGCTTTGTTCAAGGTTTTTTCCTGGTCTCAAACTAAGTCCCTCACCCCTCCCGTCCCCCCACTGTATGCCTGATCTCGGACAATTTGTATTAAAAATATGATACCATAAAACACAAACTTTTTTTTTTATGAAGTCCTTTAAAAACAACCACAGTTGAAGAACAAAGGGCTGTATACCACAAAGAAATAGAGGCAGAGAACAGACTAAAAAATAACATTTAAAACAGAAGTAAAATACTCATTGAAAAAGCGAATACAAATTACCCTAATAAAATGTGTTAGTTAAAAAGTTAAAAACAGTTGATGTAATTTTGTTGTACTTTTTAAGGGGATTTACAATAAAGTTATATCCATCATTAACTTACTGCATCATGTATATTAGTGGCCACTAGGAGTCACCAAAAAAACTAATAACCACTCGACTACAACTTAAAGACAGCGTAACTCTGTCCGCTTTATCCACACATCATTTCAGGCTTCCACGGGCCATATTTAGATATAGTTGGACTGCTTTCAACCGTCCATATTACAAATATTTCCTTTTCTATGTTTTTCCTCACTTTTTTTGTTTTTATTTCTCTAAAACAGCCTCAAAATGACCACTACAAGACCTCGTCTCATTCCAGACTGCAGTGGTTTCTCCCAAGGTGAGTAATAAATGAAACTACACTTGCACAATTTACATAGGAATAAATGTAGCGGAGAAAGTAAATCTATTGTAGTGATTAGCCAACTGTATACGCGTCAAGAAGAATCACTTAATATTCAAACACAGTGTTACTGTTCGGACTGTAATTTTACAGTGGCCAAAAATATTGAACATAGGTGTAAATAAAAATTTTGTCTTGTTTTTAATGAATATTTAGGCCAATTACGCTACTGTAGTAGCGTAGTTTTAATGTTGCTCATTATGGTGGCACTTGGAGTGGTTAATCCTGATTACTCCAAAATAACAAATGTGATTAATCGGAATCAAAAATGTAGTTGTTTGAGAGCATGTATGCCAATCAAAACAGTCTCAAGCAAAGTTGTTTTTGCTGTATGCATGCCTTTACTTCTAAATTGTACCTTTTTCTCGGTTTTTACTTACCCTATTTTTCGGACTATAAGTCGCAGTCTTCTCCACAGTCCATCGGGGGGGTGAGACCCGGCCAAACCCAAAATATATATATATATATATATATTATTATTATTTTTTTTTTTTAATAGTTTGGCCAAGTCTAACCCCTGGCCAAACCACAAAAAAAAAACGCGACTTATAGTACGAAAAATACGGTACCTTTTAGTTTGCCTCTAATCTTTTTCTTTTATTCGTAGTTTGTATTATTTTTTTAACACTTGTTGTTCCTTTTTCTTCCCTATTTTTTCTTTGCTTTCATCACTGCATAACCTCTCTGTCTACGGTCTTGTTATACGTCTGTTTTTTATTTAAATTTATGCCCGTAGATCTACAGTTCATCCGGAAAGTATTCGCAGCGCTATACTTTTTCCACATTTTGTAATGTTATACAGCCTTATTCTAAAATGGAATCAATTAATTGTTGTCCTCAAAATTCCACAGACAATACCCCATAATAAGAATGTGAAAACATTTTTTTTTTTTTTGTGTCATGAAAAAGGGACGTTTTTGTGGTTGGTGCACTAATTGTAAGTGTATATTGTGTTTTTTATGTTGATCTAATTAAAATATATATATATATATATCTATATATATATATATATATATATATATATATTTTTTTTTTTTTTTTTTTAAATAAAAAATTCTTCTGCGGCCCGGTACTAATGGGGTCACGGCCCGGTACCAATCGGGCCACGGCCCGGTACCAATCGGGCCACTGTTCTATCGGGTTCATGTCAGGACTCTGTGCAGGCCAGTCAAGTTCATCCACAGCAGACTCTGTCATCCATGTCTTTATGGACCTTGCTTTGTGCACTGATGCACATTCATGTTGGAAGATGAAGGGGCCCGCTCTAAACTATACTCCCAAAAGTTTGGGAGAATGGAATTGTCCAAGATGTTATGGTATCCTGGAGCATTTAAAGTTCTTATCACTGGAACAAAGGGGCCAAGCCCAACTCCTGGAAAAACAACCCCACACCATAATTACTCCTCCACCAAATTTCACAATGCAGTCTCAAATGTAATGTTTTCCTTGCAACCTCCAAACCCAGACTCGTCCATCAGATTGCCAGATGGAAAGGCGCGATTCATCACTCCAGAGAAGGCGTCTCCACTGCTATAGAGTCCAGTAGCTACTTGCTTTTCACCACTGCATCCCACGCCTTGCATTGGCTTAGATGCAGCTGCTCGGCCATGGAAACCCATTCCATGAAGCTCTCTGCGTACTGTGCGTGGGCTAACTGGAAGGTCACATGAAGTTTGAAGCTCTGTAGCAAAATGACCGTGCAGAAAGTCGACATCGTTGCACTGTGCGCTTCGGCATCCGCTGACTTCTCGCTGTCAGTTTACGTGGCCTACCACTTGGTGGCTGAGTTGCTGTTGTTCCCAAAGTCTTCCATGTTCTTATAATAAAGCCAGCAGTTGACTTTGGAATATTTAGGAGCAAGGATATTTCACGACTGGCTTTGTTGCACAGGTGGCATCCTATGACGGTTCCACGCTGGAAATCACTGAGATCCTGAGAGCGGCCCATTCTTTCACAAATGTTTGTAGAAACAGTTTGCATGCCTAAGTGCTTCATTTTATACGCAAGTGATTAGGAAACCTCATTCTGATCATTTGGATGGGTGGCCAAATACTTTTTGGCAACATAGTGCGTGGGTAGCGTCATGTTCGACTGCGTGCTATAGCCCGTTTCTACCACCAGGTGCCGCTGCCGCTCCGACCTTCCCCTTGCTGAACGCGGGGCGCCTGCACAGTGAGCTGCCTTTGCTACAGGCGCTGGATTTACTAATCAATATCGATCGATCGGTGAGGAAGGGGGCCCTGATTACTGAACCAAGCTCGGTGCAGAAAAGGGAAAAAAAAATCAATCATTGCAGCTTTTAGAGCTCCAGTAGGCACCGCGCGGAGAGGCGGACATGCACAAAGAAAGCAGCCGGGCGAGAGAGCGCGCATTTCGGCGCTTGTTTCCACTGAACCCCCGCTGCTGCGCGGCCTGGAGGGACTTGTCAGAGGCTGGGACTTATCCCTCAGGCGCCGTGTTGGCAGAATACATTTATCCTCTGATAAGAAGCAGGAGTCGCTCCAAATGATCCCCTTAATATTAATAATATTGCTTATGATAAATTAAGTTTTCCTCTGCAAGCGCGGTTGAGGGGAAAAGGCGCCATGGCTGTTCAATAATCGATCGATGGATTCGTGAATAATTCGTGTGTGAAATTCACTTCGTCCAATTAATTATGGCCCGGAGGAGGGGAGGAAGAGGAAGGTAGAGATTCATGATGGAGGGAGGATGCATAAGTGTGTGTGTGTGTGTGTGTGTGTGTGTGTGTGTGTGTGTGCGTGTGTGTGTGTGTGTGTGTGCGTTCTTGTATTTCTACCATTCTTGAGACATCAACAAAGAAAAGTACCGTCCATATGAACAAGTTAGGACCGAAATCCTTGTCCCCATACGGAAAAACCATTGCATCTAATAGAGCAGGGGTCAGGAACCTTTTTGTCAGAGAGCCAAAAAGCCAAATATTTTAAAATGTATTTCCGTAAGAGCCATATAATATTTGTTTTAACACCGAACACAACTAAAAGCATGCATTTTTAACTAAGACCAACATTTCTAGAGTATAATAGGTCTGTTATTGTTTGTAATAACTTGTTATTCTGAAGCTAACTGTAGAGGGGGCGTGGCCTGCGGGCCCGCAGCGAAACAGGGTGTGGCAGGACCGGCCTCGAAATCAGCGACAGGTGCGTGGATGGCCCACCTGCGCTTTGTTATCTATATCACCTGTCGCTCTGTTATAAGCAGCAGCCAGGAGGAGAGACGGGGTTGGAGCTGGAGCCAGAGCGCGAGCGAGAACAAAAGAGAAAAAGAAAATTGCTGGAAAGCAACTGAGAGACATATTGAAAAATACAAAATATTGTAACCCTGAAACAGGCTCCCATGTCGGTGCTTGGTGGTCTGAAGAACCTCCAGGAGGGCAAGCCCCACACTAACCAATAATAAATAAATAACTTCTTACCATTAACGCAACTTCTTGAATATAAAAAAAGCATGAGAATGTTTTATATTTTGAACGTTATCTTTAACACTGTGATTACAAGGGGAATTATTCATTACTTATCGTGTTAAGCAATGTCAGCTCAGATTTATCCGAGAGCCAGGTGCAGTCATCAAAAGAGCCACGTCTGGCTCCCGAGCCATAGGTTCCCTACCCCTTTAATAGAGAATGTATTTATCTAAGTGAGGGGGTGGCCCAAAAAAGGAAGTATTTTTCAAATTGACCGTGTCTGTTATAAAAGTTATCTCCTCCTGTCAACATATGAAATAACTAGTGTGTGTAAAAAATTTGAAGTGCTCCCCCTCTGGCCAACATACCGTATTTCCTTGAATTGCCACAGGGCATATAGTATGCTTCTACCTTGATTTACTGCCGGGTCAAACTCGCTTCCCAAAATAATTAGCGCATGCTTAGTATTACCGCCTGGTCAAACTCGTAATGTCACGAGTGACACTTTCCCTGTCATCATTTTCAAAATGGAGGAGGCTGATTTCAATACCGGTAACTTGAAATCGCATAAAGGGAAGAAGATTAAGAGCTATTCAGTAGGATTTAAGGTCCAAGCTTACATCACACCCAAATTTTTACTGCATACCTTTGGTAAGTGCCGGAGTGAGAAGAGATTTTAAAATAATTAGCGCATGCTTACTTTTACCGCATGCCTTTTGGTAAGCACAGGAGTAAGATGTTTTAAATTAATTAGCGCCTCGGCGGCAATTCAAGGAAATACGGTAAGTAAAAACAAGTGCGTGTGTAGAGAGAGAGAGAGAGAGACTGTAACAACTTGAAGTGAATAATAAAGATTAAAAACCAATTACAAACAAAAATTTCAACAAAAGAACTAAAAGCTTACCCTTTATATTTGTGCATAGTGTGTATTAAAGTTGTAAATACAAATCTTTATATATTTAGAATGGGTGGTCCTCAAGAGGTAGACATTTTTCAGAGGTCTCAAGAAGGTAAGAAATACAAGAATGTGTGTGTGTGTGTGTGTGGTGACATTTGTCATACAAAATTCTGACTTTTTTCACAATATTGCCAACGTTTTTGTTCTTGTAAAATAACGACATCCATCTGTCCATTTTTCTACCGTTTGTCCCTTTTTTGTGTGAAATTATGACCTCTGTCAAAATCATGTGGAGTAAAAATGTATTATATTGGCAACATGTTTAAGTTTTCTTATAAAATTGTGACTTTCGTCGAGTAAAATTATGACTCTTTTCAGTTTTTTCTTGGAAAACTGCAACTCTTCTCGAGTAAAATTCCCACTTTTATCATAATACCGCAATAATGTTCAGTTTTTCTTGTAAAATTTTTACTTGCGTTGGGTAAAATTACGACTTATTATAATACTAACAAAATTCAAAGTTTTTCTTATGATATTCCAAGTATTTTTTCAGAACAAGCTTTTTTATATTTGCATAGTATGTATGTATTATTCATGTTGTAAAAATACAAATCTTCATAAATCTAGAAAAGGTGGTCCTCAAGAGGTAGGCATTTTTCGGAGGTCTCAAGAAGGTAAGAAATACATGTGTGCGTGTGTGAACCCTTCTTGAGACATCATGGAGAAGTACCTTCCATATGAGGACCGGTTAACCAGCTAGACCGAAAACGTGGACCCAAAACCGAAACCGTTGCATCTAATCGAAAATGTCTCATTTGCACCCCTGGTGGTGAAATCTATCAAAATTAAGGCGGTCCCAAAAGGGAAGACTTTTTTTATTTTTTTGTCTGTTTTAAAAGTGTTCCCCTCTGGTCAACATATGAAATAACAAGTGTGTGTAAGACCTTTAAATGCGCCCCCTTTGGCCAAAATTAATACAAAAAAAAAATGTGTATAATGAGACAAATTGTAATAACTTCAGATGAATAATGAAGATTAAAAAACAATTAAAAAATATTAACTAAAAGCTTACCTTTTTTATATTTGCATAGTTTGTATATATTATTAATCTTTATATATCTAGAAAGGGTGGTCCTTAAGAGGTTGGCATTTCTTGGAGGTCTCAAGAAGGTAAGAAATACAAGTGTGTGCGTGTGTGTCACCTGTATGTCTACCCTTCTTGAGACATCAACAAGGAAAAGTACCGTCCATATGAGGACCGGTGAACAAGCTGGGACCGAAAACGTGGTCCCAATACGGAAAATCATTACATCTCATAGAGAGTGTCTCATTTGCACCCCTGGTGGTGAAATCTATCTCAATTAAGGTGGTCCCAAAAGAGAAGTATTTTTTCAAATTGACGTGTGTCGGTTTTAAAAGTGCTCTCCCTCCGGTTAACATATGAAATAACAAGTGTGTGTGTAAGACATTTAAATGTGCCCCCTTTGGCCAAAATTAGTAGAAAAAAATAAATATTTATATAGAGACATATTGTAATAACTTCAAATAAATAATGATGATTAAAAACCAATTACCAAAAATTGTTTTTAAAAATAACTAAAAGCTTACATTTTTTATATTTGCATAGTTTGTGTATATTATTAATGATGTAAACACAAATCTTCATATATCTAGAAAGGGTGGTCGTAAAGAGGTAGGCATTTTTCGGAGGTCTCAAGAAGGTAAGAAATACAAGTGTGTGTGTGTGTGTGTCTCGCAGGCTGCAGGCCAAAGCTGGGCCAGCTCAATAGCGCCTTCATGTAATGAGTGCGAATTGGCGTTAATGCACTGATAAAGGGACACAATTTGTTGCTTTGCTTCCTGCAAGGCATTTCTCCAACTTGTATCTCCAATAACATCCACCTGCAGCCTCCTATTAGAGCTTCCCACGTATATATGTGGACTTTTTTACTCCTCCTTTTTTTTTTCTTTTTTTTTTTTGCAACCCACCATGGGCACTGGTGCAAAATTGCTCATCATCAATCAGTATTTGGTACTTCTATGAAATAATATTATCTCTTTGCATTTGGTGCACATCATAAAATGTCAGTTTTTTAACGTTTCTCTCTGCTTTATTAGCCTATAGACAAGCAAAAGAACGCCGCATGCACTAATGAGTGGTACACAATCAGTGCAGGTCTATAGTAATTAAATGCACTCGGCCGTTGAGAGACTTTTTAAGAGGCACAGTGCAGATGGAGGTGATGATCATCATTATTATTATCATTATTGCCGCTTTAATTGCAGGCTATGAGGCGTTCCTTTCCATCTTGCGCGAGATTAAACATTGATTCCATCCCCTAATTTCTTAAAGCACTTATGCGTGATAAACAGTTGCGGTCCATTGTGCTTACATTGTGCTGTTTTGACCTTTTTACTTGTCCATAAATGTGTGGGTAAAATATTGTTGTCTTTTAAATACTAAATCTTTCTAAGCACTTGAAAATACAAGGGAAATTTGTATAGTCAGATGCATTTATTATTATTATTATTATTATTATTATTTTAAAAAACAACACAAAAACAAACAAAAATATATATATATTTATTTATGTTTATTTAAAAAAAACAGTTTGTACTAAAACAAAAAACAACAAAAAATATAATTTTTTTGTTTGTTTGTTTTAGATAATAATAATAATAAATGCATCTGATACAAATTTCCCTTGTATTTTCACTCCAATAAATCAGTCATGTGCTCCTTTTGTGGCCCACATAAATTACGCACCAAACCTGCAATGAAAAAATATTTATTCATTTTATTTCGCATAGCAAACCGTGCAAATATATCATCTTTTTTATTACGACAATTTAGCATTTCTGCGTCATTGTGATTTCTCGCAAACCATAATGTTGGGCATTTTATTTTGCAGAAGACCCGGATCACTTTAACTTTATCGGCATGTCGATATGAACGGCAATGATAACGTGTGGAATTAATACATTCGGATTGATTAATTTAACAACGTGTCTCGTGCACGCGCGCGCGCACCCATTTGCGAGGCTTAAAAATAATAATACATGATCATTGGAGGAGGAGTGGGGTTGGGGGGGGGACAAATCACAGCTTCGTTATTATGATATTTTAATAACATGTAATTCTGAGTGTGTTGCGCCAACGGTATTGATCCACGCGTGAATTGATTTCACACCCGTTTTGCTCCTTTTGTTGATCGCTTCTTGGGTCATATTTGTCTTAGAAAAAAAAAACAACAACAATGATGCTGTTTTATTTTTCGTTTTATATCGATTTTGACAGAAGAAAATAACCCCTAAATACTTGTTTTTTAATTCTGAGTCTATTTGGTAAAAAAAAAAAAAAAACTGGTTAAAAACGTGAGGAAACCCTCTACAAGTGGATCTTTGTTCATAGATTTCCACACGTAACACCAGATTAAATTGCCTTTTAGAAACCTGGCACTGCTCAATTGGATTGGATCCTCGTCTTCTATTAAGCAAGCCATTATCGGCCCTTTTAATAACCGATGGCCTGTCGGTGTGCCAGATAAGCAGTCAACACACACACACACACACACACGGGAGTTTTAATACAGTTTTAAAAGATAACCCACCCCACTAAAATCTGCCTTTAACAATGATTAAAAAAAAACGTTCAATATGTTGATCACGACTTGTCCAGGGTGTACCCCGCCTTCCGCCCGATTGTAGCTGAGATAGGCGCCAGCGACCCCAAAAGGGAATAAGCGGTAAAAAATGGATGGTAATTGATGTAATACTGAGGTGTACTTAAACAATGTGGATGTTATAATTTTTCTATTATTAATTGAGTGCGTAAATTAACGCCAAACCTGATTAAATATATATGCGTTTTTTCGCTTGCATTCGCCAAACTACTCACTTTCTTCAAAAACACATCATTTTCTCACGTTGCATTCAATTCTTTAAGCCAAATGAACAATTCGGCTACAAAAAAAACATCAGAATTTTCATCTTAATTGCCGAGCTCACATTTATATTATTTTTAATTGTTCACCAAATCATATATATTTCTATGCGGTTTTTTCTCTTGCTGCCACTCAGTTTAAAAACAAATAGCACATATATGTTTTTACACGCCATGATAAGATTAAACAAATATAAGTGAACAATTCGGCGTGTTTACCATCTAAAAAAAAAAAAAAAAAACAATATTGCAATTATCCTTAATTGAATTGACTGAATTTGATGCATTCTCTTTGGACTGTGCCGGGTCAAAGGTCGTGATTGTTTTGTTTTGTTTTCTCCTTACACGCCACACAAACCCAGATTGAATTATTCTTATCTCGTCTCCTTTGTGTATATTTGCCTGCATGGGATGAGAAGGTGTGTGCGTGTTTTTTTTTTTTTTGTTTTTTTGTTTTTGCACAGAGGCAGGCGGGCTTGCATTAACCCTTTGATGCTATCCGCGTACATTCAGTCGACTCCGGCAGCAATTTGATTTAAAGGTCATTCTCTCCTATCGATCCGCTTCGGCAAGGGGGTGGGGGGGAGACGGCCCGGCGTAGGAATTGATCAGGTGGAATAAAAGAGACGGTATGGGAAACTGCACAGAGTCCAGACCTCCCGCCTTGCATTTATAATTGCGCAACATGCGCGCCTCCACCTTTTGATCCGCGTGTGCGCGCAAGCCTCTGCCCACCAATTTGACTTCTATTACATTCACATTAATTTTGAATTATACACGCGACCCAAGTACACGCAGCGTGGGATGCGTAACGAAGAAGTTGCTCGTGTGTGTGTTTTTTTTTTTTTTTTCCACCGTGGTGTATGGATGCGTGTGTGCGTGAATGGCGGTGGAGTTATAATGACACAAATGGCGGTGGACGTGGGAGTGAAGAGTGGGGGGGTTGCGATGCGTGGCTCGGCTCCGCAGGGATGGAAAGCAGAGGTCGGGGAATGGAAATCGATTGATATTCAGGGCAGGCCACATCGGCCCTGATAACTAACAATGTGGCTGCAGACCCACTCAGAGGCTCGGGTCCACGCTGCGAGACGACGAGGAACCCACGCAAGAATGCACTGGTGTAGTTGTGCATGTTAATATAGCATCTATAGTTGGAGAAAGCCAAAATCAGCTCCCTTTTTGTATTAAAAAAAACACTATAAAAATGTTGACTTTTTAAAATATATGATTGTTATATTTGTATAAGTCAAAATGTGGTATATTGTAATCCTGTGGCTCTCAACCTTTTTTCAGTGATGTACCCCCTGTGGACATTTTTTTTTTAATTCAAGTACCCCCTAATCAGAGCAAAGCATTTTTGGTTGAAAAAAAAGTGATAAATAAGTAAAATACAGCACTATGTCATCAGTTTCTGATTTATTCAATTGTATAACAGTGCAAAATATTGCTCATTTGTAGTGGTCTTTCTTGAACTATTTGGAAAAAAATACATAAAAATAACTAAAAAACGTGTTGAAAAATAATCAAGTGATTCCATTATAAATAAAGATTTCTACACATAGAAGTAATCATCAACTTAAAGTGCCCTCTTTGGGGATTGTAATAGAGAGACATCTGGATTCATGAACTTAATTCTAAACATTTCTTCACAAAAAAAGAAATCTTTAACATCAATATTTATGAAACATGTCCACATAAATGAATATTGCATTGTTGCATTTCTTTTCACAGTTTATGAACGTTGAAGTATTATTCAAGAAATATTTATAAAGGATTTTTGAATTGTTGCTATTTGTAGAATATTTGGCTTCACGGTGGCAGAGGGGTTAGTGCGTCTGCCTCACAATACGAAGTTCCTGCAGTCCTGGGTTCAAATCCAGGCTCGGGATCTTTCTGTGTGGAGTTTGCATGTTCTCCCCGTGAATGCGTGGGTTCCCTCCGGGTACTCCGGCTTCCTCCCACCTCCAAAGACATGCACCTGGGGATAGGTTGATTGGCAACACTAAATTGGCCCTAGTGTGTGAATGTGAGTGTGAATGTTGTCTATCTGTGTTGGCCCTGCGATGAGGGGGTGACTTGTCCAGGATGTACCCCGCCTTCCGCCCGATTGTAGCTGAGATAGGCGCCAGCGCCCCCCGCGACCCCGAAAGGGAATAAGCGGTAAAAAACGGATGGATGGATGTAGAATATTTTCAAAAAATCCAAGGTACCCCTTGGCATACCTTCAAGTACCCCCATTTAAGAACCACTGCTGTAATTGACCACATTTCCTTGATAAACTGTGATAAAAATGTCCACTTTTCTCAATATTGGTTCATTTATTAACACATTTTCATTACCCCGCTATTTGTTTTCATTATAGTCAATATTAAACCATAGTGGTGGGTAGATGATGTGTCAGTGAGTGCATGGCACACTTACTAGCTGTATCAACACTGCACTGACACCGCGTTGGTGTTTGGTAATGGTCATCCGCCATCTGATGGATTACAAAACGTTACTACGTTTGATCTCTAAATACAATTTTTTGTATTTGCAAAATGTACCATGATTTTATACAATTGTTTTCCCAGTATAATACTATAATCACATTTTATTTAACAAATGATTATGATGTGATTAAAGGCCTATTGAAACCCACTACTACCAACCACGCAGTCTGATAGTTTATATATCAATGATGAAATATTAACATTGCAACACATGCCAATACGGCCTTTTTAGTTTACTAAATTGCAATTTTAAATTTCCCGCGGAGTTACTTGTTGAAAACGTTGCGGAATGATGACGCGTGCGCGTGACGTCCCGGGTTGCAGGGGACATATTAGCGCAGGGCCCTTTGCGGCTAAAAGTCGTCTCTTTTCATCGCGCAGTCAAACTGTATTCTGGACATCTGTGTTGCTGAATCTTTTGCAATTTGTTCAATTAATAATGGAGAAGTCAAAGTAGAAAGATGGAGGTGGGAAGCTTTTAGCCTTTAGCCACACACACACACAGTGTTTCCTTGTTTAAAATTCCCGGAGGTGAAGCTTTACTATGGATCAGAGCGGTCAAGCGAATATGGATCCCGACCACTTGTCAACCGGCAGGTTTCGGTGAGAAAATTGTGGTAAAAAGTCACCTCTTACCGGGGATTACCGTCGACTTCCCTCGGAGACTGGCGTCAAGACACCCGTGGACACACCCCTCCGACTATCAGGTACTATTTAATCTCACTAAAACACTAGCAACACAATAGAAAGATAAGGGATTTCCCAGAATTATCCTTGCAAATGTGTCTAAAAACATCTGAAACCGTCCCGATGCAATCGCCTTTTTTTTTTTTTTTTTTTTTACTTTATTAATTTTTTTTTTTTCTAGTCCTTCGCTATCAATATCATCATCCACAAATCTTTCATCCTCGCTCAAATTAATGGGGAAATTGTCATTTTCTCAGTCCGAATAGCTCTTGCTGCTGGACGCTCCCATTAAAAACAATGTGAGGCCGTGAGGAGCCCTCACCCTTGTGACGTCATCGTCTGCTACTTCCGGTAAAGGCAAGGCTTTTTTACTAGCAACCAAAAGTTGTGAACTTTATCGTCGATGTTCTCTAATGAATTCTTTCAGCAAAAATATGGCAATATCCCGAAATGATCAAGTATGACACATAGAATGGACCTGCTATCCCCGTTTTAAATAAGAAAATATAATTTCATTAGGCTTTTAAGAAACTCTGTTATTAACTGTTATTTCACAGTAAGATACTATAAATGTTACTGTGAAACTATTGTAACGATTAGCCAGCAGTTTGTTGTGAATTTCACAAAAAAAAAAGTACATTCTTGCGCGGATCTAAAATTTCAAAAACACTTTGATACAACATCAAGTCAAACGGGAACAAAGTCATACCTCGCTGGATCACAACATAGCAGATTTTGTTTTTCAAGCATATTTTTAATACTCGAACTCTGTCGGGCTTTAGTGGTACACAAACGAATCACTTAATTGAAGTACAGTGTTGTATTTTCCTATACTCAAACATGGTGTTACTGTTAAAACTGTGTGTAATGTTACAGACGTCGCAAATATTAAATGTACTTGTTAAACAAAACTTCGGACTTGTTTTTATTGAATACTTAGGCCTACTGTGCTACTATATTTTAATGTTGTTGTTTTTTTTATTATTATGCTGGTACTTAGCCAAGTGTTTTCAGAGGTTAGTAATACGCTGCTTTCTGGATGAAAATATTTTATTCATTACAAAATATTCCAAATGTGGAAATTTGTTTACAAATTAACGTCGATAAACGAGGGACGGGTGTACACATATTCATTCATCACAATAACGTCATTTAAAAAAAATGACAGTTTCACATCTGTATAGATATTATTATTAAAGTACAGGTTTCTGTGGTTTATCTGTTATATAGTGCGGAATACACGTTAATTCAGGAAAAAACACAGAGGCTATTTCATCCCAACAAGCCTTTTTCGCAGGTTTCTCTGCTCTTCAGGGGAACATCCCTGAAGAGCAGAGAAACCTGCGGAAAAAAAACCTTAAAAGCAATCCCTGGTTCACTCTTCAGGGGAACATCCCCTGAAGAGCGAAACAGGCTTGTAGGGATGAAAAATCCTGTGTTTTTTCCTGACTTAACGTAGATATTATTATTATGTATTTATTTTTACATATTGCTGCACAAAAAGGAATATGAAACAACTCTTGTCAATTTGCCAAATAGCACCACACAATTTTGCACTTCAAAGCTGGATCAGTCATTTTTTTTCTTAAAAGGACACACATCAAGGCAGGGAGGGACAGGGTATCAATCCTTGTTTCATAAGGCATCGACATTCAGTACGATTTAACCAATTACTAAAAAAATTGACCCAACAGCACCTCCGGTGGGTGCAGCCAAATATTGCACTCCATTTTGACCCAATCTGTGTTGGCCCTGCGATGAGATGGCGACTTGTCCGGGGTGTACACCGCCTTCCGCCCGATTGTAGCTGAGATAGGCACCGGCGCCCCATGCAACCCCAAAGGGAATAAGCGGTAGGAAATGGATGGATGGATGGATGGATACTTTGATCAACAATCAATTCTAGGCATGTGTGACTACTTTCCTTATCCCAGCAATTTGCAGTATAGCCTTCTTTTTCATTGTAGGTCCTCGTAAAGTGCAAAGCAAAATTTAGGCAAGAGTGGAAATTTAAAACTAAAAATTTACTAAGAATAGTAGAAGTTTACTTTTGTATTTGTTTGTAGAACTGGCAACGCTGAAATGGCAGCTGGTTGCATCAGCTCTGTGCTCTTTTTGTAATGCATTTTATGTCCTGTTTTTGTTTTTTGATGTTTACCTCCCAATGTGTTTTTACGTTATTTTCGTGGATTTTTTTTTTGTATCTGCATTGCAACCACAAAATGTTCCCATTGCGAGATAAACTCAATCCTAGCGTATCCTTCATGTGTCGAAAAAGTTTAACTAAAAAAACAAAACAAAAAATAGGTGTGGTTGTCTTACATAAGGATAAATAAATATATAAATTAATAAAAGAATAAATTATAGGCAAAACAAAACAAAAAAAGAGATGTTTTTTTTTTTTAAGTCCTGGCCGCCATGCACCGTCTAATTATGTTGTATTATTATTTGGGACAAAATGCATTTGATTTTAAACACCTATATACACACGTGGGTATTTTACCATGTCTATCCAATCATCATCAAGCCCAAATAACGCATTTTTTTTTTCTTAGTGTTTTCAAATGATATACCAATGTTTAATCAGATTAATCCCACTTTTTAATTTGGATTAATCATGATTGGCAGAGGGGTTAGTGCGTCTGCCTCACAATACGAAGGTCCTGCAGTCCTGGGTTGAAATCCAGGCTCGGGATCTTTCTGTGTGGAGTTTGCATGTTCTCCCCGTGAATGCGTGGGTTCCCTACGGGTACTCCGGCTTCCTCCCACTTCCAAAGACATGCACCTGGGGATAGGTTGATTGGCAACACTAAATTGGCCCTAGTGTGTGAATGTGAGTGTGAATGTTGTCTGTCTATCTGTGTTGGCCCTGCGATGAGGTGGCGACTTGTCCAGGGTGTACCCCGCCTTCCGCCCGATTGTAGCTGAGATAGGCGGCAGCGACCCCGAACGGGAATAAGCGGCAGAAAATGGATGGATGGATGGATGATTTATCACAGGTCACTTGCATAATTTAAATCAACTTAAAAAAACACACATTTTGGACACAAAAAAAGTAATTCCAGAATGTCACACAAGATTTGTTTTATCTAGAGTCCAGTCATGGTGTATTTTAAAAGGACATTTACCAGGGTGGAATTTAAGATAATCAGCTGCCGTTAAGGTAAAAGAGCACATATGGTCAACATAAATTGTGTGATTAAACTGTGTATATGCAATCATTTTTTTGTGTGATTAATCATAGTTAACCCTTTATTTTTGACAGTCCAAATTTTTATGTGAACTACGGACGTCAGAAAATGTGTCAGTAAAATTGTTTTAGTACATTCTTATGATTTTGGTCGGACATAACCAATCCACATCCATGACTTGGACTCTCCACAGTGAAACCACGTTCATGTCAAAACCGAAAGTGAGTATTGTCAGACGCACATATTGCGTAGCAATAATTTTCCTTCAAGTTTTGGTCACCAAATATGGTTATTTTCACTGAAGATTGAGAAGTTCAATCTGAAGGAGCGCTTAAAGGGGAACTGCACGTTTTTTGGAATTTAGCTGTCAGGCTTGCCCCTGACAGTTTGTCTATGTTTTAGTTTTTCCATCTGCATTGGTCTTTGTTTCCTCTCTGTGTGTGTGTGTGTGTGTGTGTGTGTGTGTGTGTGTGTGTGTGTGTGTGTGTAGTGTTTCCTGTCAGCGCTCTTATTTTGTCTGTTTCCTGTGTTTCTCCCTGGGCGCTGTTTCCCTTCAGCTGCGGCTGATTGGCACCTGGCCACAACTGGAGTCAATCAGCCCGCTCCTATTTGTACCTTCTTTGTTCCTCCAGTCAGTGCTGGAATATTGTCACATAGTGCCCTTGCAGCGTAGCGGTAAGCTATCATTCGTTAGATGTTTGTAGCTTACTGTTTTTTTGGTTCGCTGCTTCCTATTTTGTCTTTGTACGACACGTAACGACTTCTGTTCCTGTTCTGTTTATGCTAGCCTCCATGCTAAGCCTTTTGTTTTTGCTAGCTTCCATGCTAAGCTCCTTTGTTTGTTATCCGCCTCGTGCGCGCTTTTTGTTGTACCCCTTTTTGTTTTTTCTTGTTTTAGTATTTATATTAAATCATGTTTTCTCATTCAATGCCTGCCTCCTTCTCTGCATCTTGGGGTTCGACACAAACTTACTCTGACATTGGCCTATTTTTACAATTATTATAAGTTTCAGGTTGTTTTTTTTGCATTCTAACATATAAAAATTGTCTCATACTAAGTGGCTAGCGATGCAACTAATGGGGGCAATCAATTGTATCTCTAAATCACTTTAAAATGGATTCAACAATACTTCATTTATGTTCCGTAACCCGAATTATAACCAAACTACAGCGACATTGTTATTGTAAGAGCGAACACCGAGGTACTCTTTCTCAGTGAGCTACAAGCCAACTATGGCAAGAGATAAGATAGCATCTACATGAACACGAAACACATTTGAGTTTGTAATGCACAACTCTGCATTAAGACACCAATTTGTACTGACTGAAAAACATAAACAATCACTTTTCAGTATCTATAAAGTATTAGCCCAAATTTCATGTTTTGTTTGTACACAGCCGAGCTAGCCAGACAGTGTATGAACTGTAGTTGTCCTAACACGCATGGTGGGCTGCGTGTAACATGATCAATATTAAAGTGACTCACTCGATGGACAGTTGTTCATCTGGTCCAGCTGGCCAGGGACATTTCCTGTTGATTTTGGAATAAGCACTCCATTTATGCCGAAATAGCTTGGCTCCAAGTTCGATATTTATAGCATCAACATGGCTTTTGCTCTTCCTTTGTGCTGGCTTCGAGAAGCAGCACTATATTTAGATTCAAACGTACAAGGTTCTGAATCTTCATTTATCCAAAAATAGTGTCTGGTACAAAGTTTGCCATGTTTAGAACATACACTCGTGTTGGATTGCGAAAGTAGGAACACAAGTTGTTACCAGAAGTCAGACGTGTGCTGCGATGTAAACAGAAGAAGTCAGTCCCAGAAATAAATCAAAAGATCAAAATATGATCAATATTAAACATATTATGAATGTATCTGTTACTACAGTATATACAATATAGATTGTCAGTGTGTATATAAAACGTTGATGGCGGGTTTTGAAGTGGTTTTAGAGGGCTTTGAAGGCTACATAGGTGACTCCCATTAGCCACATCTTTTAAGGTTTTTTTTTTATCTTTAAAATTGTAACAAAATAAATAAATAACAAAGATTCGTGTGTACGTGTTTCTCATAATGATTATGAACAATTGAAAAAATGAATGAGAAAAAAAATGCAGTTCCCCTTTAAGTCATCAAAAATCCTGACTTCTCCCTTCACTATTTGTCTTATTTTGTATATTTTAGGACTTTAGTCAAAGTGTCAGCATACGTTTATTACATTTCACCAGTGTCAAGTACTCAAAATGAGCATGATATTGACAAGGCTGTCAAATGTAGTAATTTATACAAATACTATATTGCGAGAATCTGTTTTAATCGAGAATAGTGTTCAGTTCAGTTTCAGTTTTCAGTTCGGTTTCAGTTTATTCCGAACATGCATACAATACAATGTAACGCATGACACATTTCCAGTTGTTTCATTACAGCACGACCGAAAAGGAGTAGGAAGAAGCTGATCTTATTTAATCCTAACCCTTTTCATACCATGGAAATTGTATCCAATGCCAGTAGACACCTGATTTTGGGCTATTATTTTTTTTGTCCATTACAGGAGCGCTCTGCTGCTTTTAAGGACCTAGTCAAAGATCACAAATTTTATTTTTATCTTAACTCACGGGCCACAAGTTGAGTAGCCCAAAAGATGAAAAAGAGAGGACCTAAAATGGAACCTTGAGGAACACCATTAGACACCATTAGTATAACTAAAGAAGTTGAACAAATGAATACTGAGCATGGCTGAAGTAAATAAGCTAAAGCAACACCTTAGTTACTTAAATGAAATTCCAAAAAAATAGAAATGCTAAAAAGGAGAGGACCTGAAGGGGTTCTTTGAGGAATGCCTCAGTTATGTTAATCACAAGTTTGGACCCCAGTGTTCTATGTTTGCTAGCAAGGTTCCAATATCAATGCAAGGATCGGCCAATGTGTTCCAAGTTCCTCGATACAACAGAAGCACATTACTATTTTTCGGAATTTGCTGCAAACATGTCTTTCTAAGTTTTGAACTGAATGGTGTCTTTCCCTGATCTGGCCCCCTAGTGTACGATTAAAGCTGACTAAAGCACAAAAGTGTCCACTTAAAGGGTGTCCCCTCAAAAGTTACTGCTTAATTCTTGATTCTTAGAGCTGAGGAGTTAGGAACATATCTTAAAGGAATTGGAAATGCATTTTTTGTTTAGAGTTTCAAGTCAGTAGATCAGGATTGTAGATACTTTTTCACCTCCAGACCTACGTTTTGCACGAGCCATGGTTGTCGCCTTGTTGCATTGCAATGACAAGTGTGGCACTGACCGATGAGCCTTGAGTCGCTAGTTAAGTCGTAGTATCACTCGGTGAGCCATTTCGATGCCGCTTTATTGGAATTTACAGGCCAAAGTCTACTCCGACATTCAGAGACCCGATAAAAAGTGTCCCGTTGGGACCAATTTTGGTTCTCTATACAGCAAGTTTAGGAAAGGCTGTTGTGGTTTCTACCGTGAGAGTCATAAACTGACTGGTAGGGCTCCAAGGTAAGTGTTTATATTGTGTTTATTCTTTCCTAAACCTAAGGGTCAGGACCTAAATTGGTCAGAGTCAACATGCTGTATTCTGTGCAATTATGTTATGACAACAATACATCTAATGCAGTTTCACAAGGGAAAGAATGACAGAGGGCCATCTTTAGATTCTTAACCATTTTCCTGCCAATACAGTCTAGTTTAGGGCTGAAAGTGTATATGATTTTACTTGTAAGTTTTTTATAGGACTTTAGTCAAAGTGTCAGCATACGTTTATTACATTTCACCAGTGTCAAGTACTCAAAATGAGCATGATATTGACAAGGCTGTCAAATGTAGTAATTTATACGAATACTATATTGCGAGAATCTGTTTTAATCGAGAATAGTGCTCAGTTTCAGTTTTCAGTTCGATTTCAATTTATTCCGAACATGCATGCGATACAATGTAGTGTATCACACATTTCCAGTTGTTTCATTACAGCACGACCGAGAAGGAGTAGGAAGAAGCGGATCTTACTTAATCCTAACCCTTTTCATACCATGGCAATTGTATCCAATGTCCTTGTTCTCTGTAACAGAACGGGGAACAAATAAATAATAAATAAATAATATAACGTAGTAAGCAAACAAATATTAAATACATAAATTATCTTTGTCAAAAAGGGTTGAAGATGTTTATTCATAATTCTTGTCCTGTGTGTAGTTTGAACCGTCTCTTAAAGTGAATCATATTGGTGCTTTATTTGATTTCTTTGGTTAATCCATTCCATAATTTAATTCCACATATGTTGAGGGTTTTTAAGTGTTGTATGATCATACACATTTTTAAAATTAGATTTACCTCTAGTATATTTCTCCTCTTTTGTTGAAAATAATTGATGTATATTCTTAGGTAGCGGGTTATAGTTTGCTTTGCACATAATTTTAGCTGTTTGCAAATGCACCAAATTGTTGAATTTCAATATTTGTGATTGAATAAAGGGTTTGTATGTTCTCTATATCCAACATTATGTATTATTCTATTAGATTTTTTTTTCTTGTATCGAGAATATATTCTGAATCAAATCGTTCCATCCCTATTTATTTTTATTTTATTTTTAACCATTTGACAGCCATTGATTACCGTTGTTGTTAAGTTCATTCTTCCGACATTGTTGATGCAATTTATTGTCACAGTGTAATAATTATTGGTACCTGTGGTAATGCCACCATGATACAACATTTGTATTATAATCTTTGAACAAAGTAACAGTGACGCCTAATGTATTAATCACTGAATGGAGAACTGGGGGTGGGATTAAAGGCCTACTGAAATTAAATTATCTTATTTAAACTGGGATAGCAGGTCCATTCTATGTGTCATACTTGATCATTTCGCGATATTGACATATTTTTACTGAAAGGATTTAGTAGAGAACATCTTCCATAAAGTTCAATTTTCGGTGCTAAGAGAAAAGCCCTGCCTTTACCGGAAGTCGCAGACGATGACGTCACATGTTTGATGGCTCCTCACATATTCACATTGTTTTTAATGGGAGCCTCCAACAAAAAGAGCTATTCGGACCGAGAAAACGACAATTTCCCCGTTAATTTGAGCAAGGATGACGTGTTTGAGGATATTGATAGCGACGGACTAGAAAAAAAAAAAAAAGAAAAAATGCGATTGCATTGGGACGGATTCCGATGTTTTTAGACACATTTACTAGGATAATTCTGTGAAATCCCTTATCTTTCTATTGTGTTGCTAGTGTTTTAGTGAGTCAAATAGTACCTGATAGTCGGAAGGGTGTCTCCACGGGTGTCTTGACGCGCAGTGTCTCAGGGGAGTCGACGGCAGCTTCATGGACGGCACAAGCTCAGCTTTTCTCCGGTAAGAACTGACTTTTTAACCACAATTTTCTTACCGAAACCTGCCGGTTGACATGTGGTCGGGATTCATGTTCTTTTGACCGCGCGCTGATCTATAGGAAAGTTTCACCTCCGGGACTTTTAAACAAGGAATCACCGTGTGTTTGTGTGGCTAAAGGCTAAAACTTCCCAACTACATCTTTCTACTGTAACTTCTCCAATATTAATTGAACAAATTGCAAAAGATTCAGCAACACAGATGTCCAAAAAAATGTATAATTATGCCGTTAAAGCAGACGACTTTGAGCTGTGTGTGTGTGTGCAGCGCTCATATTTCCTAAATAACCCGTGACGTCTCGCGTACACGTCATCATTACACGATGTTTCGAAGACGAAACTCCCGGGAAATTAAAAATTGTAATTTAGTAAACTAAAAAGGCCGTATTGGCATGTGTTGATGTGTTAATATTTCATCATTGATATATAAACTATCAGACTGCGTGGTGGGTAGTAGTGGGTTTCAGTAGGCCTTTAAATAAAGTATCTTCATCCCACTCCCTTTCAGCCAAAACTGGATCATCACGCTTACATACTGTACATTACCGTTTGCATTATCCATCCATCCATTTCCATGTCCCGGCAAGAAATCTACGTTCAAAGGACTCCGGCTTATTAGTGATTCCCAAAGCCCAAAAAAAGTCTGCGGGCTATAGAGCGTTTTCCGTTCGGGCTCCAGTACTCTGGAATGCCCTCCCGGTAAAAGTTCGAGATGCCACCTCAGTAGAAGCATTTAAGTCTCACCTTAAAACTCATTTGTATACTCTAGCCTTTAAATAGACTCCCTTTTTAGACCAGTTGATCTGCCGTTTCTTTTCTTTTTCTCCTATGTCCCACTCTCCCTTGTGGAGGGGGTCCGGTCCGATCCGGTGGCCATGTACTGCTTGCCTGTGTATCGGCTGGGGACATCTCTGCGCTGCTGATCCGCCTCCGCTTGGGATGGTTTCCTGCTGGCTCCGCTGTGAACGGGACTCTCGCTGCTGTGTTGGATCCGCTTTGGACTGGACTCTCGCGACTGTGTTGTATCCATTATGGATTGAACTTTCACAGTATCATGTTAGACCCGCTCGACATCCATTGCTTTCCTCCTCTCCAAGGTTCTCATAGTCATCATTGTCACCGACGTCCCACCGGGTCATCATTGTCACCGATGTCCCACTGGGTGTGAGTTTTCCTTGCCCTTATGTGGGCCTACCGAGGATGTCGTAGCGGTTTGTGCAGCCCTTTGAGACACTAGTGATTTAGGGCTATATAAGTAAACATTGATTGATTGATTGATTGATTGATTTCCTACCGCTTAATCTCTTTTGGTTGCCTATCTCTGCTACAATCGGGCGGAAGGCGGCGTACACCCTGGACAAGTCGCCACCTCATCGCAGGGCCCTTTTGCATTATAAATAAATGATAAATGGGTTGTACTTGTATAGCGCTTTTCTACCTTCAAGGTACTCAAAGCGCATTGACACTACTTCCACATCTACCCATTCACACACTGATGGAGGGAGCTGCCATGCAAGGCGCTAACCAGCACCCATCAGGAGCTAGGGTGAAGTGTCTTGCTCAGGACACGACGGACGTGACGAGGTTGGTACTAGGTGGGGATTGAACCAGGGACCCTCGGGTTGCGCACGGCCACTCTCCCACTGCGCCACGCCGTCCCTCTAATTTATATTTTTAATTTATACAAATTTATATCATTACATCTTGTCTACCTTGCACTTTCTTTATGTCATTGCTGAAACAAAATGAATTAAAAAAATGAAAAAGCACAGCACTAACATAGGTTTAGGTCACAGTAAACAGTTTTATGAAATATTTACATTTCTAAATAAAAAGGGCTTACATATTTCTACATGACAACTGCACTGAATGGTTCATTTTCCAATATATTTTTGAAGTTGATGCATACTGCACATAAAGACCCTTCCTCGGCTTCTTTTGAGGTGAGGTCGATGTCATGTCATGTGTCATACATGAGCCGCAACACCTTGGCAATCTGAAATAGCCTAAGGGGTTCGGGGGGGGGGCCGGGGGGATGAAATGACCTGCGGTGAAAACGAGCGCCGCCACTCTCCCACTAGAGGGGCTTTTAAAGAGTGTACACGCGTGTCTCGCTCTCCTTACATCACACGTCGACTGCTGTGTGCTTAACGAACAACCAGGCTCCCAAACCGCAGCTGCACTGTTTACTCCCATGCTTCACCCGCCCCCCCCCCCCCCCCATAGTACCGCCACATCAATTATTAAGGCCAGCTATTGATCATCTCGCGAGCTTACATGGGTATTTTTTTTTTTTTTCTGTTCTTCAACATTATCCGGCATCAATCACACATTAATGCCTTTATATCCAATTAGAAACCTTAAACAGCCCAAAAGAAGAAGTGCTGATTTGTTTATTTTGTCATCCCGTTTGGGGGTGCAGATGCGTGTGATCGACGCCATTGTGCGTTGTGCTATTGATCCATGTGGCTGGGACCTTGTGGGATGAAATAATTGTGTTTCGGGCCTATATACAAGAATGTGATTAACCATGTGTTGAGGGGGCGGTGGGTTGGAGTGGGTGGAGGGGGGGGGGGGGGGGGGGGTCACCACCTTGAACTGTCCTCAAACTGACTGAGGAATGGAGGGCTAGGTCAGCACCATGGACAGCAGCGCCGACGCCAACCTTTTAAATGCTTTCTAATGGGCTGTAAAATCAAGTTACTAGACTGTAACCTTTTGATAGATCACTCACTGTTTGAAAACACTCGGTTTTAACACGCCAGCTTGTTTACATAACGCTACATGTGGTTTTCCGTAACTTAAAAAAAAAAAAACTTAGCAAGAGTAAAAACCCACGTCACTAACACATACAATAGTACCTCCATTTTAAAGTTAAAGTACTAATGATAGACACACACACTTGGTGTGGTGAAATGAACCTCTGCATTCGACCCCATCCCCTTGTTCACCCACCTGGGAGGTGAGGGGAGCAGTGAGCAGCAGCGTTGACCGCGCCCGGGAATCCTTTTGGTGATTTAACCCCCAATTCCAACCCTTGATGCTGAGTGCCAAGCAGGGAGGTGATTGGTTCTGTGACAGAGCTTTAACTTAAAACATCCATCCATCCATTTTCTACCGTTTATCCCTTTTGAGGTCGTGGGGGGTTCGCTGGAGCTTATCTCAACTGCATTCGGGCGATAGGCAGGGTACGCCCTGGACAAGTCGCCACCTCATCGCAGTAACTCAAACCATTGGTATCTCAAATTAATGCTTCTCATTGAAATTAATTGTAATGAAGTTATCTGGTGATTTGGGATGGTATAGCTCGGTTGGTAAAGTGGCCGTGCCAGCAACTTGAGGGTTCCTGGTTCGATTCCCGCTTCCGCCGCCCTAGTCACTGCCGTTGTGTCCTTGGGCAAGACACTTTACTCACCTGCTGCCCGTGCCACCCACTGGTTTAAATGTAAGTTAGATATTGGGTTTTCACTATGTAAAGCGATTTGAGTCACTAGAGAAAAGAGCTATATGAATCTAATTTACATCACTTCACTTTTGCCCCTTCTGCGCAGTTTTAACATGTAATATGCCTTTTAAAAAGGGAAACACCATTTTAGTTCGAAATACTGTTAGAAAAAAAAACAATGCAATAGAAAGCACTAAGTATTTTTTTGAAGTTAGTTCTAGCTGCTTCTCAATCAAACACACCATCCGCAGCTTTTCCATATTTTAATAAATACATGTGCGCCGTTTAAATATTTTTTTTAACATTATTGGTAGGCATTAGACTTATTCTGCTTTAGCATGGAGCAGACTAGTAGTGACACGCTCGAATCGAAGTTGGCGACAAGCTCAGTCATGATTTTTCATTTAATTTTTTCATCATTCACTTCTTCTGAGTACTAGCCTTCTCATAGTTTCTATCATTTTTGTGGCCAAACATTTTGATGATCTCCTGCTGTAAGTTGTTACTAGAGCAAATGTTTTGCTCGCCAACTAATTTTTGTCACTCAAATTTTGCTTGCAACTTATAAAGCGTATCAATCAGCAACAATACAGCTTTTATCTCAAAACACTCTTAAGTTGAGGTACCACTATTTTACGTTTTCTACACCATTCCAAATATCAATAGAGAGACATGCTAACCATTTCACAAGCCCGTGCAAAAAAACAAAACGGAAAAGAAAAAAGAATGTCCCTGCATGCTTTGAATGGGGAAAAGTGGACTAACAATACGAATAAAACTCCAAAGCCTGAAGTCCACTTGAAATCTCCACATGAATTCAAGCCAATTCAAGGACGAGAGATCACAATTGTAAAATCTTTCACATATCTTTTCATCATTATTAAACTAGAACAACAAAACCAGGGTCACTCGGATTAAGGCCTAGTCCACAAATGCAGTACTTTTCATTGTAATAGAGCCTCCCAGTCCTACAAAAAGAAACTCCCCCCCCACCCTCTCTTGTCTATTTGTCCGGTGCGCCCTGACCTAAGGACCCCGGAACGTGCCTCAGCCATTCGTATGCTAATGAATCTACTGCAATTTTCGGTCAAAGGAAAAAGGATTGCCAGGATATTGCGAGCAAAGAAATTCGCCTTTTTTTGGCGCTCAAGGATTACGGAATGGAACATGTAATTAAGTAGAGATTAAACCACAATTTTATAATGGACTACTATGGTTCCGTGCCAAATTGCCAACTCGTCTTACTTGTCTCAGTTTAGGTTTGAACATGTTGCTTGTACTCGCATATAATTTTCACCGGTTTTGATTGAACTCATTTTCAGCGGCGCATATTTACGAATGCAGGTGAGGTAGGCTCCAGCACCCCCCCCCCACCGCGACCCCAAAAGGGACAAGCGGTAGTAAATGGATGGATTTATGCTGGATACATTTTCACTGTAAATTCACAACAAATTGCTGGCTAATATTTATATTACTGTCACAATAACATATACCGTATTTTACTGTGAAATATAAGAGTATATTGTATGTTATGATGTTACATTAAATGTTGATTACAGTATTTTAATTGTGAATAAACACTGTTCAATGATGTTAAATCCTATACATATTTACGGTCTATGTGTTATTTATCAGTACATATCTATCTATTAAAAAAATAATAATTCTTACCCACTTGGTTGGTGGGCGGAATTAAAGATTGCAGCACAGTTTATGAATGAATATTCTAATTTATATGAGATTTTTAAATACCGTATATTCTTGAATTGCCGCAGGGCATATAGTATGGGCCTTCCTTGAATTACAAAATAATTCGCTAAATAATTAGTGCATTCTTAGTATTACCGCCTGGTCTAACTCGTGACGTCACGAGTGACACTTCCCCTGTCATCCTTTTCTAAATGGAGGAGGCTGATTTCAATACCGGTAATTTGAAATCGCATAAAGGGAAGAATATTAAGAGCTATTCAGAAAGGCTCAAATTTTTACGGCATGCCTTTGGTAAGTGCCGGAGTGAGAAGAGGTTTTAAATTAATTAGCGCTTCGGCGGCAATTCAAGGAAATACGGTATATTTTCAAAAAAAATAAAATAAAGATACAAGCAAAAGGCTACCCAAGACTATAAAATGGCACATTTGGACTGACGCCAGTTGTGGAATAAACCCAATCTAATGCCAACTAACACAGGAAAAGGTCGTGATTGCATTTTTTTAATAACAGCTGTCTTATACTACATCACCCCCACCTTTTTTTTTTTTTTTTTTTTTTCACTATACACCCCACCCCCCCTCCTCATTCTCCTGCAGGGGAGAGACCAATGGCAGAGAGTGCTGAGGCGGGATAATTGATAGATGCACTGGCTATCCTTATCGATCAGGCCTGTATCGATCCCACCAAATACATTGAGATGGAGTGTGGAATTCAACACAGATGCAAAAGACGAATTGTTTACAGCGTTGGCGTTGCATCTTCTCAATGATGCCGCCTCTTGCTAGCACTTAAGCTATGTGTTGACATTTAAAAATAAGGATTTCAAATAAAAACTGGTATTTTTGGGGGGGAAACAGTCTGTATAGGGTGTGCAACGCATGAGGACCACATCGGACCCTCTGGGTGTTTGCTCCATTAGGCGTGAAGGGCATGCACAGTCCCCCTGAAAACAGGCCATCTCAACACACACACACACACACACACACACACACACACTGAGTGCAAGTGTGTGTGCATATACAGACAGTGGCATTTTCACATTAGCTAAGCAGGGCGGCTACATTGATTTGTGTGGCTGTGATGAATTTGGAATAGTAATTTGAAGTTATTGATTGATGTAGCCCAGTGAGCCTCACTTTCAGGATATAGAACACCCCCCACCCCTCCACACACACACACACACACACACACACACACACACACACACTCGGCCCACGCCTGCAACCCGCCATAATGGTGATTTTAAATGCAATCAGTAAAATAATTGTCCTGCACATTTGCATATACAAGCCATTTGTCACTGTTTGCCATTAGAGCGAAATTTTGGCTCCGGGTTGTCGAAATAGTTGAAATCAACCCCTATTTATGCTCTTTTTCTGCAGCTTGAATGGATTTAAGCACACCTTGTCTTTCACTCTCGACGGATATCGGCGGGTTTTATCCCGACGCACAGTGTGTGGAAGATATAAAACCCCACAGCCCAATTAGCTTTAACAGCAGTGGCACTTAAAGAGACAATTGTAAGGGGGAGGGGTGCAGGTGTTTAAATCTTTATTTACCAGAACCCGAGCTAAAACGCAACAGAGGAACAATTTACATGCCAATTAAGTGCTTTTCAATAAAGCATCGACTGGGAC